>NC_080671.1:406332507-406643578 GCF_030247195.1 Topomyia yanbarensis | reverse complement strand
CTCAGCTGGAATCCTGTTATAAAACCATAATGTCCTGAAGCCAGACAAAACCAAGTTCTATCTGTTAAAGAAGCGACTGAAGATATCACGCATGTTTCCCGAATACCAGGAGAGAAGTTAAATTGATTGTCGACAAAAAACGGGAAAATTAATTTTCGACCACAATTCGTATTGGCCGATACTGTTTTCTAGTATTCCAAATTAGTGATGTAATTTACTCTGTAGAATTCAGTTTATCTTGCCTTTCAACTATCCTAGGTTCGCAAAGAGTGAACGCTATCTGTATTCATAGATACTAAGGATGCCTTTGAATCGGTGTCAATTGATGTTCTCAGAGACATTTGAAAATAACGGACGTTCGTCGTTCACCTATCGATAAAGACTATTTGTACTTTTTTATCAGAAAAAAAAATCATTTTTTCAAACATTGTGGTATATTTCGAACTACTAAGCCGTGTGGTGTCCGGCGGGCTGAAATCTTTTTGCACTATTTCAACCAAGAATAGAACCTCTGGGAACTGCTCCCATGTCGTAAGAGGCGACTAACAACATGCTAGGAGTTCCTAGGCCGAGGTTTTGTTCCGTACCGAAGACTTAATCTGGGCGGACCTTAAGGTTTTCCATATTACCCTCTTTCCAGTCTGTATTTAGTGAATCACTGACATATACCTTTTCTGATTCGCCTTTCTTGATTGTGTACCAACGTTTTAAGTTTCTTCTGGCGGTTGTATATTAGCCGTAAATGACGAAATCTAATTCTACACTAAGTAACAGAATATATTAATATACCGGCACTTCCACGCCAAGGTTTAACTTCCAAAGCTTTGGCTTAAAAACCGTTTTTAAAAAATGGAAACTTTCATGCAGGAAATTTATTGAATTGGCCTAAGATGGAGCTGTCGAATTTCACAAAAAGCTTTTTATGTTGCAAGTGATCTGTAGTTGTGTTAAATTAGGTATTTTTCTATTATATTTGGAACCGTCTACCGACAAATCTACATTTACGAATACCTCCAAAAGTGACTTCTTGAGGTCTCATGAAGGCCTGACACTAGCTTTATGATACTTTTGCTTTTCTAAACAGTAATAAAAATCTCAACATTCAAGAACTTCACTTTGTCAGAAAATGTAGGGCCATCGGAAGCTAAAACTTCGTAAAATCGCACTCCTGGTCCTTTTTTCAGTGCAGTACTCTACGTCACTCGTTCAAATTTGCACCGCTCTTATGGTAGTCGGTATTTGCTAGTATTACTGTTCTCCCATCCATTCTGGTAGTCAAACGGTGGGATAGCAAAATTCTTACAAGTTTCCTATCTCATGCCTCCACGCGATTCTAAGTCTATTGATGACATTTGGTCCTTAGACCGCAGAATGAGAGGGTGCGAACAGAATGAGAGGGTGCGAACAGATCTAGTCGAGAAAACATTGCCGTAAAAATGAATAGTTGATCGGAAATTAGCCCCAATACGACTAATCTGACTAGTATCTATGAACACGGCTCAATACGTATTGAAAATTCGCCGCGTCTGTTTTTATGAACCTAATTTAAAGCTCCGTTATTGCTAACAAGCCCGTGCATCAGATTAACAATCCTTTATATTTCCCTTCAGTGTTCGGTATTATCGCTCGTATACTTGTATTCCACAAACAATCCGATATGGAAAATAAGAAATACTTTCCTTGATTTATAACATCTCGCGCTATTTTTGCCAGTATAATATGCTGTCACTTGGTAGTTTTCAAGCCAATAAATATATCGTAGAGAAGAAGTAGCGAGCTCTGTCCAAATACTGTTGCAATAAATAGTGATCCGGCCCATTACGCAGATAAGATTAGCTTTTCCAGGCAATACTCCCACGATCGGCTGTGTGGAGTTCAAATTGTTTTTGTTTAGGGAACATAGTATACTCTCGGTAGCCGGCTGCCCAGAGTTTAAAAATAACCAAAAACTAAACAAGATCATCTCTTTTTCGAGTGATCGTGCACTCGAAGACTAACTAAACAACTACCTAATAAAATATGCTTTACAGGTCGCATCGTTTGCTTGGAGCGAATCCTAGACCTGATACCCTTCCAAACCACCAACTCCGCGACACCTATGGAAGAGTCTGATGAATCGTCGTCCTTCCGTTAAGTAGGTGGAGCATCAACACTTCCTGTCTACCTTATCCTTTATCCTTCCCCGTGAACGATGGAGGTGGGGGCGGCCGGCAATGATGGCTATCATGCTGTTGAGGTTTTAATATGGGTCGGATTGGTATGAATTCCTACTTACCACTTCCTAAGCAACTCTTATTAGATAATCAGCAGTCAAACATGATGAAGTCAGTGTGCAATCCGCCAAAATCATCGTCACAACGCAACGCAACGCAACGCAACGCATTGTGGTATATTTCGAACTACTTATAAAGATGTCTCACAAGGCTCATGTTTGAGCCCTTTTCTTTTCAGATTTTATAAGAATACCATTGAAAAATTACTTGTCACTTCATGCACGGTAACACAACATTTATAGTAAGAACAATACTGTTCGATAAAAAAACCAACTTGAGCAATCTGAGACCGCATATTATTTTTCGGAAAGTAGAAAGACAATGTTGCGTAAAAGCGTTTTTCTGTAGAACGTCAGGTTTGGCTTTTATGAGCATTTCTAGTATGACCAATTATAAAACCAATTACCGCCGAGTGAAATTAATTATATTTTTTGTCGTGATTAACATACCTTTCAATATAGGGGCTCTTTTTATAAAAAAAAATTGTGTAAGATTTTTCTTTCAAAATTCCCATTGGAAAAAAACGATATTTTTTCCACAATCGATCTTTTTACCTCTAAAAATCGATTTTTTGCATCGTTTTTACCCGGCTCGATGTTTGACAACATCGATGTTTTCGCATTAAAAAGATCGATGTAGCAAAATCGATCTTATTTTTCAGAAAAGCCCATCACTAGATTTGAAAAATCATTCAAAAACTACTTTAAAAGGTAGAAAAAAACTACTTGAAAAGGTAGAAATTGCCAGCTCATCTCGGTCAGCGCCGTCAATATGGTGTACCAACCGAACACGTGAATGATAAAGTTTTAGATATAGATCCGCTACTGATTTGTTTCCATTATCATTCGTATTGAGCTGTTTGGAGCGAACGGAGCATCTTCTCAAATAGCTGTACAACACCGAGAAGGAAATATTTGTGAGACTTGCACGGCCGGTGTGTTTGTGTCGTTACGTGCTACTAGCAGAGGCATTTATTTTTATTTGGTTGGAATACACACAACGAGAAACCGAATTTTGAAACACCCGACCGAAACTCACTGATTTGGTTGCCACTAATGTCATGCACCGAGCCGCAAATTTTGAACAGAAAGATTTGTGATTTTGGATGGTCAACCTTGTCAGAAGCCGGAGACTATATTTCAACATCGGGAGAGATGATGATTATTAGGATTTGGTCGGCTATGTGGACTGACTGTAATAATTAGTTTGTGCAGCTGTGTGCTAGTAACGGGGGCCAATTGGAATAAAAATCTGTTATCCGGAGAATATTTCAATTATTCTCCATCAGGGCAGGAAAAGTTCGAAAAATGAATTGATTGCTGTTCGAAGCTACACGAAGCACCTTCTCAAGCATACCACATGCAATCGATGAGTTTGACACAATCGCTGCGAACATTTAGGGGTAAAACTTATCTCTGCTCGGACGAAGCGAGCTTCGCATCTAGTTCGCTCTTTACAATGTTCGAAAAAGTTCACATTAACCTTAGAAGCACACATCGTCGAACACGAGGTAAGCTCGTGGCTCGTGGTTTTTGCGTTTTTGGAACATTTCCACAGAGTTTCGAAGCGATATTCGGTGAACACATATAAAGCGAATACCTCGTTTATTTGAGAATCGCGAACATCGAAGTTTTATATCGCTTCAAGCATCAGCATCATGAGGCCACCGCGAACATGTTCGCTACGTGACTATCTGTCTTAAAAGCATAAACTGTAAATCTTATTCTGAGTATAAATAAAATGGATTATTTTAAGATTATAATTTAGGATTTAGGGATTAGGAGCGTCGCATACCTTACCAATTTATGAGCCACGAGTTTGAATGAGCGTATTGGTAGTGAAATTCAAATTCTTTTTTTCGGAATACAATTATGTTTACTAGCTACTTTGATTGCAAACTCGTCTTTTCTTCTTCAATCGGAGTATATTTTCCCTGCCAAGGAGTTTAGGTGAAGATGTATAAAGTATGTTTAAGGGGGTAAGGGTTTCAGCGTGAAATTTATTTTTTTTGTGAAATGACTCTTTTGGATGAAATGATACAATATAATGTACAAAAGTTTTGATCAATTCTCTTCGCCCAAATTTTAATAAAATTAAATTTTCTTAATAATCTACCTATCTAAAACAAATTCTTCCTAAAAAGAACAATTTTCGGATGGAATCTCACAGCTGACGTCTGAGTTCAGTTAGACGGCGAACTTCAGTTATTTGCATCCACTGAGGGGTAGTTAGGCGTAGTCCATTGGCCTTTGTTTTCAACTTGTTGCGATTTCTAACGTTCTTGCGCAACATTCCTAAATCGGCTAGTCATATTCACTCAATAATATGCGATGATTTGTGTGTTAAACGTTATTTTTAATTTTACCAAATGAATTTATTAACCTAGTACCTACATACTTGAATCCATTATTATTGTCATTAGTTGAATTATAATGTTGCATTCCAGGCACCTGTACCAAACCAAGAGGAAAGCTTCCAAATGATTTTTATAATATTGTTTTATAAGTTTATTGGTTGATTACCTAATCACAAGAGACAAAATATTTATTTTCAAACATTTTCGACAGAATCTGTTCACTTAATAAATGAAGTGTTAAACTTATTACATGTTCCACTTTTATGAAATTTATTTCCTGACTCCTGTACATGTGTTTTGTTATAAATAATGAAAAGGATATTCCAAATTGTTTGTATTGTATTTGTTAACTAATTACTGATGGAGAAACGCAAAAAACTTACAATGTTCTAGTGATTTTTTTTTTGTTGGAAATCCAAAAACAATTCTGAAAAGGACAAAATTTGGTTTATCTTCTTTATGATGTAATCTTTCCTTATTTGACTTTTACTAATAAAAAATAAATGAAAGAAATACTTAGGGCCCCCTGTATTTTTTTTGACTCAGTTATAGCCGAAATGCTTTATGTAAGGGAAATCTCGGAAAATGAGAAGCGAAATAAATAACTCCAAGTAGAATGAAAGTCGTTCTAAACTCGAACTTTTTCGAATACTGTCTTTCCATTATTATTCGCTTTTTGCCGCATTCCATATTTTGATATATTATATTGAAGACCCATATTTTAGATCAATACAATAGTAATTCTTCAAAAGGGCTAATGAGACTTTTGTAAACAAACTTATTTCGCTCATTTTTCCGCTACAGAGTTGAATTTTATGAAAAATACACATGAATCAACATCTTTGCCCTTGGTAGAATCGATTTCAAATGTTTTCTGTGTTGAAATGATAACAAATTAATGGCGACTTCGCTTGAACCTGAAACTGAGTCAGGTTCTAACCCCAACCGCTGTCAGTTCATACATTTTGACAGCAGTTGGGGTTAGAAACTGACTCAGTTTCGCCTCAAACAAAAACCACATAAGAGAAATCAGCAAAACAAAAGTTTGTTCACAAATCTTATTAGCCCTATTCAAATGTTGATATGGAATAATAAAATCAATCAAGATCAATTTCGATTTTTTTTTTAATTTTGCGGTGGTGTAATCCCTTAAGTGGTTGATTTAACGGCTTCTTTCAAAATTTATCGAACCTACTCCCATTCGTTCATTCGTTAGAGTAGTTTATGTTAAAGAGAGTGTACTAAATTAATGGGAACACTTAAATTTAGGAAGTTATGACCCTCGCTCCACAATGCAGTTTACGACAGAATTGCTCAACTGAAAATTATTAAATGAAATGAATGAAAACAAACATTAGACTATAGCATTTTGTACGCATGCACTTCAGAGGTCCAAGAGTTACAATTTCTGTTCTAGTTCTCGGATCGCCAACACATTTTTTTCGATTTTTTGGCCCAGTTCTCAAGGGAAATCCAGTTTTTAACTTTTTGCATACATATTGCATTGAATAAAGAACTTAGATAATGTATTCATAAAGTATTAGTAATAATTCAATTGTCCGTTCATTTTAAAAGGCTATTTTCTATAACTTTACAACTGATTGAATTTCACTTTCAAAATTTCTCGAAATATCATGTTCTAAAAGTTCTCAACCGATATAATATTCGAAAACAGTTATAAAAACCTGTTTTAATCCACCTAGCGGTGCAATTGTGCCTTTCTCATTTCTCTAAACTATGGCACGGAGGCTTTTTATGTTCAACATAATTGTGGAAATGTCCATTACATTCTTAGTACACTTTGCACTTATACACAATGGCATGCCAGCCACGAACTTGAGTTGACGGTGAAACACTTGAAATAAAAAAATATAATACTCCATTAGCCTAATCAGCATTAGATCAATGTTATCTGCTTGCTAACTCATTTTGTCATGCGGGGATGGGTATGTGAGGAGGGCGAAAGTCCCATGAACGAACGACTCCCGAGCTTAAATTGGTATGCTTTGTGATATAGTGGTGGTTTAAAGATGATGGGGTTGAAAGGGAGGGGTATGAGGGCTGGATGGGGAGGTGGTCTGAGGGGTGATTTAAGGAGATTTTTAAAGGAGGGAAGTGAACAGTAGAGGGGGGGGGGGGTGTAACCCCTCTCCGTAAACAATCAACTACGCCCCTGTTAAAATCCAGAAACCTTATGAGAGTCGAAAAAAAATTTGGCCAGGATTAGGTTGACGTTTTTCAGAGTGATTGCATAACCTTTCTATATGAGAAAGGCAAAAATGTGCCATACATACACACACACATACACACACATACACACACATGCACACACACACATACATACATACACACACACATACAGACTTTTTCCGATCTCGACGAACTGAGTCGAATGGGATATGACACTCGGCCCTCCGGGCCGGGATTGGGTTAACGTTTTTCAGAGTGATTGCATAACCTTTCTATATGAGAAAGGCAAAAATGTCTCATCACACTGGTAGATGGATTCAATGCGTTTTTTTTAAATAAGTGCACGAAAAAACATGCGCCCTTCTAAAACATACTTCTGAATCAAAATGGTTTTACTGTTAGTCGAAAACAAGATTTACAAAACGACCAGAACTGCCAAATATGAATCGGGAATGGTCGAGTTTATTGACATTCCCTATTTATTTCTAGGATTAATCATACACATCATGACGTTATTTATTTAACTGATAATCGATTTTTTCCTTTGAATGGATATCGATATCTTTATCCTCAAGAAACTGACATAACTGGTAGGTGACTATAGGAACATGACTAAGATAAGCGAGCCACTCAATACGTTGTGTACATTGCATTTAACTTCATTTTCTAGCCCTAATTTATTTCATTTGAAAATTTATCCCCGCCCTGTAGCGAAATCTTGATTTTATCCCTACTGGTAATATATCAGTAGGGTATCTTAAATAAACTTGTTACGTCACTTTTCAGTTAACCCCAGCATTCATAAGCTACACATTGTCACAATTATTTTTCACCTATTCCATTCTTAATACAAGGCCTCTGTCTAGAATATACTTTTTTTGCATAGCTAGTAGGTAGGTATTTGAATAAAGAAAACTAATATCGTCCGGCGAACATGTTAACGATGGCCCTCGCGATGCTAAATTGATATAATCTTTCGATGTTCGTGATTCTGAAATACTTCGAGGTAATCTTATTTTCTGTGTTCGCGAATATCGTTTCGAAGCTCCATGTAAATGTTTCAAAAATATCGATCACACGAACCAAGAGCTTAGCTCGTGTTCGTCGAAAACTACGCAAAAGCTTTTACATATCTTTCCGAACATCAATGAAATGAACAAGAAGCTTCATTTGTCCTCGCCGAAGAGCATGCAAAAGTATCGCCCAAATGTCCGCAATTACGATGGTAAGCGATTGTGATGCGAAGCTTGTGTATACGAACCAATAACGCAAAGCTTCGTGCTTTGAAAGTATTCGAACATAGGTTCGGTTCGAATATTTCCTGCCCTGTTCTCCATTAACAAGAACGTAACCACTTTTTTCGTTGAGAGCACAAAACTTATAACAAAACTAGGGGCAAATTCCATAAATAATTTAATCGTAAATCGATGATAAAAGAGGTTGCTGCGTTTGAAACGTCCACATTTGACATGAGCTGGTTAACCCTTAAAGGCGCAAATCATTTTTTTTAATTTTAAAAAATAATAATAAATGTAGGTGTGATCGCTTGATAGCTTGTGTCTTATCCATAACCATTTATTTATCTTTCTTTTTTAGATGAATAGTGAAAGTATAGGCCTAGGTGGATAGGACCGAAGGTAGGGGCTTTCGGACGTGATCGATTTATGAATACGCGGGAGTGTGGGTATACTCGAACTTGATGCTGCGTTCATAAATGCGTTAGTACTAACATCGTTTGATCACTGAAACGGAGGGGGTGCGCAGATAATCGCGATTACATGTTCGCATGCGTGACCATATTTGTATTGTAGCGAAAGACACAAGCGTTTATATGTTAACGTGTTTGACCGCATGAGCGTTGGTTTTGTTTTTCGCGTATACTAGCGGTTGGATATATGTTCATATAACAGTGTAGCCTTTTGCATATTCGCGGCGGATTTTAGATGCTCTCATAAGCCGTCTTTCTGATGATCAATTTTTAGTGTACGGTTCAGATGAAGGAAAAAAGTGAGCTCTCCCATCTCACTGGAGTCTCTAATCATGGCGCTGTGAAACTTATTAGTTAGCGCAGCGGTTGTCAACCTTTTTCGTATCACGCACCACTTCCAAATCACACTGGGTTGTTGCGGACCTCCACGGCTTAGCATCAATTTTAATATTTATTTTTGTTACATTTGACACGACTCAATGCTTTAGCATAACTGAGCCATGAAGCATATTTTTATATTATGTAAAAATAAAAGAATAACACAAAGTTACTGCGGACAGTAGGATTTTGGGGATGCAGTTTGCTGCTGTGTGTTGAGAATTTTTTTCTTGACGGTGATGCAGTTGCTGTGTTGTCCACAACATCTTGGCATCTCTCGCGCGTTATCATTCACGCCCATATCTTGATCGGTACAACTTTCATGATGTTCGTAGTCGGGAGTACTTATTTCTATCTTGCTCTTACGGGTCACTGCTGTAAATATCTTTGTCGGCATTTATTGCGCTGGTTGTTGGTTTGGAGGTACTGGACCAATCGTTATTCTTTCATTGTTGGGATAGGAAGTTAGTTACGAAATACAAAGCGCAGTTATCCGTTAACCACTTGATTGTGTTTTATAAATAGTTGAAAACTGTTTCGACGTTCGTTTTAGTAGGTTGATATTTCTTAGCGATTTTGGAGCATTGTTTCCCGTAATGTGCCGTCTGGTTACAAATCTGGCACGTAAGAATCTGACCGGGGTAGGTGCGCACGGTTATTTGGCAAAAGTGTGAGTACCATGGAAAATTTTTCCTCAAGCAACTTTTGTAGCGCATTCCACTTCACCGTATTTCGTCACAAATCTTTCAATGTGCTCTGGTCTAATTCCCGGCGCTAGGTCGTGTAGGCACACTTCAATTTTATCGTAATCTATATTTTAAGGATTTTTGTTTCAACGTTGTCATGGCGTGTTGCATGTTGTTCTTCACAATGAAGCTTTCTGCTCTATTAAACTTCGTACACAGTTTCTCACGTGGTGTAACTGTATGTATGTTACTTCCTTGAGATTAAGTTCACTTTTAATAATTGCACTTTCTGTTGCGAAAAATCTATAAATTTCAACATCCAACTGGAAAAGAGATTCATCTTTGCGAACCCCCCAGGAACCTTTTCACGACCCCTAAGGGTCCGCGGACGCCAGGTTGAGAAGCACTGAGCTAAAGTATATAAGTTCCTAATCTTAGAGTGGGAGCTCCCGTACGAGTACGATTCGTGTTTTTATTATCGCGAAAAACTCTAGCGTTTATATGTTGCTGTGTCGTTTTTCTCATCGCGTGGATGTTTTATGTCGCGTATGATAGCGCGTTTATAATATCGCGTAGGCAAGTGAAAGAGACAAATCGAGAGTAAAAAATGAGAAATGGCCAATGAGTCCCCAATGGTTCCTTCGATTCACGACTATCAAGATTTATTGCAATGGACATTCTAAAGCAACTTTTTATTAGAGATCACCACAAAATTGTCAACAGAATATGAAATGTATTTTTTTTGGTGGCCGCATTAAATGGATGATTAAACTAGTAGTAATTGATGATAGTTGATGTAGCAGGTTTATTCAAAATGAGTCTTGTAATATTGCGTACTGAAGCTCCGGCTTCACTTAAGAGTCGTTAGGGCAGAATTGAATATTCTAACATTTAGATATATTTGTCACTCTAAATTTTTTTATTCTACAACGGAGTCCCCCTTTATATCCTTACTTACTAAAATAATGATATTGACATCATCTACCGTTTATATCAAAGACTACCATGAAATGTTATATAAACCGCAACAGGTTCGGCAATTCCAGAAGCTTGTCAGTGATTATTCTCACATTCTACCAACAACGTTTATAATTTGTTGCACAATATTAAATTTACACATTTATAATCTACATTTAAACAGCAACAAATTCATGAATAATTTTGTTTTTGCCATTAAAAATGTCTTACTCCACTATCTGGGGATAAGTGTCATTCTAAACTCTAAAATAACGAACTAGGTATGTTTTGCACGCTTACTATTCCCCTATTACTAGATGGATTTTTTATCATTTATCCACCAGCCGTTTCAGATACGCTTACCTTGAATATTGGTGATAATTTAATATCTGTGCGATACTAGTAGTCTATTGTAAATCGGTAAAACTGAAAAAAGGGAAAATTTCCATCAACGAGACGGCCATTTCAGGCAGAGCCGTTAATAGGAAGCGCCTAAGTGACGCACTCAAATACGGCGAGGTTATAGATAGAGGTGCCGCGTGCGTTTGAATCATTCGATGCTCGCATGCCAAACGAGCAGCATCATGGCAATAGCGTTCGGATGCTACAATAAGCGTTAGACACTATGGATTTTTCGGGAGCGGTGGCATTGACTCGCACATAGTTAAAGCGTGCATTAATTTTTCGGGTGCCAGCACGGTGTACACATGAAGATTTGCAAAGTGGGTGGGTAGGGTGATTTTGAATTGAGTTCAATACGACGGGATACGATATGCTTGTATTTGCTGTAAGTTGACGATGTTTTCGGCGGTTTGTAGGTGAGTCAAAATTTCTCAAGTGGACCCAAATTAGGTGATATCGCAAATTCGATGAAAGATCCAATTTTTTGATACTATTTGGTATTGCAAAACTAAATCCAGATGGGGTCTGCGAAAAAAAAAATATCACTAAGGCGTCTGACAACAACCTTCTGTAGTTATTTCTAAAACACGGGCGGACTTTACTGGATTTGCGTCTACAGAAAGACAGGGGGTTAGTTGGAAATTTTTCTGGAGGAAAAGACTGAGCCATGTTAGAGCAGTTTTGCTTCTGATTAGTTTTCAAAAGTTGCGAGATAATCTGCAGCGATTCTTGGTAGTCAATTTTTTAGGGCATGCTCAGCAACGTAGTATTTTGTATACATGGAATGGAAACAATCACTTTCCCAGCAGAACTTTTCAATTCATTATTTTAGCAGTTTAGTTTCGAACTGTATAACTGGTATGCGCTGACGTTCTGTTTGTTGCTTCATTTGAAATACGTTTGGAACTGTTTTGAATATATAAAGAGTATTCAGCACATACACTCAGGTTCGACAGATTGAGGAAAATAAATTCGAGTCCAGTAATGACCTAAGGAAACGTTCGGGAGTGGTTTAGTTCTAGATTCATAGTTTTGATAGTGCGCGAATAATCGCGATTGCATTTGCCTGTGCATGCCTGACCAGATTTGTATCATCGCAAAAAGAACAAGCGTTTATATGTTAACATGATTGATCGCATAGGCGTTTTTCATGTCGCGTATACTAGTGTGTATAACTTTGCGTGAATTCGTTCATTTTAGCGTGTAGCCGTTTGCATATTTGGATGGGGTGTCAACTTTTGAATGTTCGTACGGGCCGTCATTCTGATGCTTAATTTCAAGTGTATGAAGGTGGAAGAAGGAGAGATCCCCTATCTTATTGGTGTCTCCAGTTAGGGACCATCCATATACCACATGGAAAATTTAGGGGTGGATAAGGGTCACGAGAAAATCCGCGCTTGTCCATGGGGAGGGAGGTAGGAAGTATGGGAAATGTCTAGATGGATTTTTAATTTTTTTTTTAATCTATGAGTGTGCCAACATGTGTAAAAATTGAAAACATCGATGGCAACTATCATCAAAACAAAAATCCAAGGAAATTGCACAAAAAATCCAAGAAAAAAAATTCTATCTCAATCACTTCATTCAAGCTTCTCTATCTCGGTCAAATCCCACTAATTTTGGATTTGAGAGCTTGTGGTTAAAATTACAAACCAATTCAAGAATCCATTGGTTACTTCAATTTTGTGAATTTTTTAAACGTAAATGTAAAAGATTATATTGTCGTTCAGAAATGAGATGCAAATTTCGCAGAAGACTAAAGAAGTGACATTCTGTGGTTGATTTTTTTAACGATTTACATTTAGCCCTCCTGCATCACAGCACACAACGAATTTTTTTCGAAAAACCCATTTTTATTATTTCTCTCGAAAAAAACGTTCACGTGGACATTGTAGGGAAGGGGTAGGAGTACAGGAATTATCCACGATTGTCCACGAAGGAGACGGAGGGAGTCAAAAGCGAAGATTTTTTTGTTCTCGTGATATATGAACGGTCCCTTATGACGTTCTGAGCATTGACTGCGCGAAAATGGGTGTATATTGGCGCTTGAGACCGCGGTTTTAAATTCGTAAGTTGACTTAATCACTGGGACGTTTATACGATTGCGAGCTCGTGAGCATGGATGAGCCCACTAGCGAGCGAGTTTGTATTATCGCGAAATGCTCGAGTGTTTATATGTTATTGTGCAAATTATTTTAATCGTGGGGGCTATTTATGTCGCGTAGGCTGGCGCCTTAGTAATATGGCGTATGCAAGTGAAGGTGAAAAATCGAAATTAGAACAAGTAACATGTCCAATAAGGCAGCTCAGACTCCTCGACTCACCACTATCACGATTATGGTAAGAATTTGGAAGCCTATTTTTCTAGCTGACGTATTAAATGGAGGTTTACGATTAAACTAATTGTTGTTAGTTGATACATTAGACTCAATGTCTAACTAGCGCCAATTTAATGCTGGTTTGGACTCATCTAACTAGCATTAAGTTGGTGTTAGTTACTGACGAGTAGAATCCGAAACACTAAAAAACATACTTTGTTAGATCTTGTGTCCCCATGCACAAAAATTTGGTCTTATCAAATTTTTTTCCCATTTGGATAATTTACATTTAGATATGTCTGTCATTCTTCGTTTTTTGGTATATCACTTTTTAGACCTAAAATTCGTTTAGGTCAATAAAAATAAATTCGATTTTTTTTATAATTTTTGGTGGTGTAGCCCCTTATATCTTTATATTCAAAAGTAATTATATAGACATCATCTATAGTTTATTTCAGAAATGATTATGAAGTGTTATAAAAACCGCAACAGGTTCGTCAATTTCCGAAGCTAGTCAGTTGGACCCTTGATTATCTCACATTCTACCAAATACGTTTATAATTCTTTTTTTTTGTGCATTTAAACAGGAAAAAATCCAGGAATTATTTTATTTCTATTTATATTTCATACTACAAAAGCGCAGCAGAATTCTTAAAATCTGTTTTAAACTTATAAAACAAATGTAAAAAAGAAAAAGTAATACGCGCTTAGGACTTTCTATCATGCTTTCGAAAATTCTTATATTTCAAAATATAAGTTATCAACTTTTAATTCTTTGCCTAAAAAATCAAGCCTATGCTATCAACCGTTCCGCTTCCCGAACCTGGAATCGATACCTTCCATATATTCCAAACACTGCATTCGATTAAATATATAGGCGTAGAGGTCCTCGAACTTATGCCGCGTCCCTCCAAGAAGTCAGCTGTTCAATATGGTGACGACACCCCTTTAATATCGACATCCGAGGCCCTCGCTACTTCGGCGGCCAACTATCTTTCGCCTCAATTCATACGGGAATCCATAAATTGCCACCAAGCCTAAATCGAACGATAATGGCAGGCAATATTCCAATCACGTAATATTGCAACGCCATTACACACCACTGACTCGAAGTTCGCCGTTGGGGTGGCCGCCGTCGTGGTCATCAGCGGCAGCGTGGACGTGCTTCGATGCCACGGAGGATTTTGAGACATTTGTCACCTGGCTGGCTGTACGACGAACCATCCCCCCATCTGACCGTGGCGAAAGGAGGGGCTGGCTGGCCGTACGGGTGTGAGAACCGCGTTTTATTCTATATAAATAGCCATCGGTGGCTGATCATCAAACAGTATCAGTTACAGTTCAGCTACATTGAAGCTAATAATCCAGTTCGACGCCCGCCCTCCTACAAAGCAATCAACATGTACGCCAAAGTTGCGGTAAGTGATAATCCCATCAGATGGCCGGTGAAGTGGAACATTCTAACGTGGTTTTCTCCCGCTTTCTGTAGATCTGCCTGGTCCTGTGCGCTCTCAGTATGGTTTCGGCCGGAGTTCTACCGCTGGCTGCGCCTCTGGCCACGGCTGGAGTGATTGCACCGTACGCCACTTCCTACAATGCCCACACCGTGAACCACAATATCGCGGCTCCGTACGTGGCGGCTACCCCGTTCGCTGCCCCCGTTGTTGCTAGGTATGCCGCTGCGGCTCCAGCCATTGCCGCCGCTCCAGCTATCGCTGCCGCACCCGCCCTTGCCGCTTACAGTGCTCCCTTCGGATATCCATATCTGTTCTAAGTGTGACCGCAAAAAAAATCGGAAAGATGTTGTGATCTAGTCAAATTGGACTCAAGTTACGTATATACAATAGCTTAATAAATTGTTGACATATGTGTTGCAATGGATTGTTTCAAACGAGACTGTCATCGCCGAAACTCGAGACAAGCGCTGATTTGCTGGGGATTTGACTTGAAATGTGGATAGAAACGCTTTCACATGTCAGCCAGTTTTCCATCACCCGCCAACACCAACACGCATTGGGATGCCGTGTTTAACCAAAATCCCTTGCCTTCGATACAAATTTTAAAGTGAATCCGTTTTTTTTTGGGGGGGAACCCACCAAGGAAAGCATCTACTTCGGGTTTAACGTAGCATGAAAAAAAAGAAACAACGGTTATCGGTAATCGGAACGTTTCCTGGAAAGTCCCAAGTCGCTTTGTGCGGCTCATTGGGTTTGTGTTTGAATCAGACACAAGTAGGTTCGGTACACAGCACATTATTTCTTCATCGATTCCCGTGCACGATTGGGCGGTAAGTCGTCTAACCACTGCACTGCATCGCCCTCCCCGTGCTTTGGGTAATTGTGTATCGAATCAAGCTGACAGTAGGAGGGCAAAATAAGGCATTCTAAATTTTCGGTAGGAAGATGGCAACGCAAACAATGAGCTGATCCCGTTTGCTTCGGTATCGGTTGAATGTAGCTCGCTGAAGAGTGGGTTAGCTGTTGCGTGGAAAAAAATGGTTGAAAGTCGCGGATTGAGATGTGAATTGTGTGAAACCATTGATAGAGCCTTTTGTTAAAGCCATTCAAAATATCAAATGACAGTGGAAAATTTCAAAATTGATCCTGTGGAGATGATGCGATCGCTTAATTAAATTGGGCTGTCGCATGTCGAATCGATTCTCTGGAAATGGAATATCGTTTCCACTAAATTGTGGCTTCAAGTATAGCATTCGGCTCTAAGAGGAATTCAACGAAGACCAGTCCGAAAATCATTTAATTCGTGACCGGTTTTTCAATTCCGATGACATCTTACACGTTTCATCGGCATGGAAGACTAAACTTTTTCCACAGTCAATGAGATCATTTTAACACAAGAGCAGTTTTTTAAAGCGCATAGAAGTTCTTGCATACAGTATTTTCCAAAAAAATCGATTGCCGTATTTTAAGTGCTAAACTGTAAACTGTTAAAGGGAATGAAAACTTTCGCATGAAAAAATATACACTGAAAAAAAGTTGAATTTTCTCTTAAAAACAAAAAATTGTTAAAAAATTAGAGTGCAAAAATATTTTAAATTGGATAATGGCGTAACTACGAGTAAAATTTTTTTTTCTAACGATGACTTTAAACATGTTTTTCAATTTCATACAAACTGACATACATAGCTAAAATTTTGGTATTGAATATGATTTCAAACCACATTTTAAAACAAAATGCATTAAACTAAAAACATTCAAAATCCGACAGTGATCTACTTTCGGCCCAACTTAAAATCACTGAATATTTTAGAAATCTCTAGACAGCTGACTGCTCACTACCCCACCGTAAATCAGATACCACGTGGTCCAACTAATAATATAGTGTTATAGTGAATGACCTCGACCAGGCAAACTAGATTACTTGCTGCGAGCATTTTACGAAGCAATTTGAGGTATATGTACCTGCTATAGCAGTGGAAATCGACGGAGTCGTCGCCGCACTGGGTCGAAAGTGCAACGACCTGTTGAGGTACGGGGTTGGCTGCTTTTAGAATGCCTCACTTCAACATGTGAAGATTCTGGAATGCAATCTAATTTATCCAGCAAAAACGACTTCGGGTGGCTTTCTATGTTTAACTACGTCCTCCTGGATAAGATTAGTCTACCTGTTCACCTGTTTGTACCGTGGGTAACGAGCTGCAGCAATTGCAAGCAGTTGGGCCACACAGCCACCTATTCTGGCAATAGGAAACGGTGCGTAAAGAGACGAAGAAGAGTATGAGGAAGACTCTTGTGGTAGAGAAACTGAAAAATGTATTTACTGCGGGGGCCCTCCGCATGGTCTTAAATCATGCCCTCCAAACAAGCAGAACGGGGATAAAATTAAGCACTTCCTTAAGGATCGCTCGAAGCGCTCTTAAACAGAAATATTAAAGAATGCTTCGCCATCTGTCCTTTCCGAAAATTCCTATGCTCTTTTGGCTCGTGTTGAGCAAGAATCTGACGATCCACAGAAAGAACATCCTTTATTAACCCGGAAAACTTCAGGTAGAGGAGAATTCTAGCCTCTTCTAGACTGCTTCGTAAGGGCGTAACAAGATGTCCTCCTCTGAGAGCGCGCCAACTACGTCAAATAAATCTAACGGAAATTATGTCCTAAAGCCGATGCAAGTTTCTCCAGGAAATGGTAATTTCAATTCTAATAAGGAGTATCCACCACTTTCAGGGAGCTTGAGCTTGGTCGACTACCCCTGACTGCTAATCCGTTATCGATCTGGACTAGCTGAAGTTGCACGTGGAATCAGAAGATAATTATGCTTGAGAGTAGCGAAACATCTATCAATGTGCAACTCCTGGTAATACTAAAGTATTTATTGATCAACACCGTCGCCGGCCAGGCCCGAACGTAGATCGCGGAAGGAAAGGGAAGGAATGTTAGTTCGATACTTGCTTTTGCTAGAGGTCATATGCACTACTGCACACTCCACAAGTATTACGGGAGGAGAATATTTGTTAGTAAGTATAGAAGTTGGATTCTACTTCTTCTTTACCGACGCCAGAGAGGTGATTCCACTATCTGTACTAGATATCGATCCAACGGTGTTACTTCCCTTCCGAAGAAAGACGTGACCACAGATTTTTTCACCTCAGAAAAATCTCAACGACCTCGGCTGGAATTGAATCCAGTTCAAATGGAATGAGTGGCCGTCACGCTTACCACTCAACCACCGGCGTCGTCTCTATTAAGAAGTATCTACTACTTTCAGGGACACCAAAAACCCCAAGTGTGCCCTCTACTTATCTATTTTATAAATTTTATACATTTAATAATTTTTATAAATTTTATAAATTTTTCTAAATTTTATAAATTTTATAAATTTTATAAATTTTATAAATTTTATAAATTTTATAAATTTTATAAATTTTATAAATTTTACAAATTTTATAAATTTTATAAATTTTATAAATTTTATAAATTTTATAAATTTTATAAATTTTATAAATTTTATAAATTTTATAAATTTTATAAATTTTATAAATTTTATAAATTTTATAAACTTTATAAATTTTATAAATTTTATAAATTTTATAAATTTTATAAATTTTATAAATTTTATAAATTTTATAAATTTTATAAATTTTATAAATTTTATAAATTTTATAAATTTTATAAATTTTATAAATTTTATAAATTTTATAAATTTTATAAATTTTATAAATTTTATAAATTTTATAAATTTTATAAATTTTATAAATTTTATAAATTTTATAAATTTTATAAATTTTATAAATTTTATAAATTTTATAAATTTTATAAATTTTATAAATTTTATAAATTTTATAAATTTTATAAATTTTATAAATTTTATAAATTTTATAAATTTTATAAATTTTATAAATTTTATAAATTTTATAAATTTTATAAATTTTATAAATTTTATTAATTTATAAATTTTATAAATTTTATAAATTTTATAAATTTTATAAATTTTATAAATTTTATAAATTTTATAAATTTTATAAATTTTATAAATTTTATAAATTTTATAAATTTTATAAATTTTATAAATTTTATAAATTTTATAAATTTTATAAATTTTATAAATTTTATAAATTTTATAAATTTTATAAATTTTAAAAATTTTATAAATTTTAAAAATATTATAAATTTTAAAAATTTTATAAATTTTATAAATTTTATAAATTTTATAAATTTCATAAATTTTATAAATTTTATAAATTTTATAAATTTTATAAATTTTATAAATTTTATAAATTTTATAAATTTTATAAATTTTATAAATTTTATAAATTTTATAAATTTTATAAATTTTATAAATTTTATAAATTTTATAAATTTTATAAATTTTATAAATTTTATAAATTTTATAAATTTTATAAATTTTATAAATTTTATAAATTTTATAAATTTTATAAATTTTATAAATTTTATAAATTTTATAAATTTTATAAATTTTATAAATTTTATAAATTTTATAAATTTTATAAATTTTATAAATTTTATAAATTTTATAAATTTTATAAATTTTATAAATTTTATAAATTTTATAAATTTTATAAATTTTATAAATTTTATAAATTTTATAAATTTTATAAATTTTATAAATTTTATAAATTTTATAAATTTTATAAATTTTATAAATTTTATAAATTTTATAAATTTTATAAATTTTATAAATTTTATAAATTTTATAAATTTTATAAATTTTATAAAGTTTATAAAGTTTATAAATTTTATAAATTTTATAAATTTTATAAATTTTATGAATTTTATAAATTTTATAAATTTTATAAATTTTATAAATTTTATAAATTTTATAAATTTTATAAATTTTATAAATTTTATAAATTTTATAAATTTTATAAATTTTATAAATTTTATAAATTTTATAAATTTTATAAATTTTATAAATTTTATAAATTTTATAAATTTTATAAATTTTATAAATTTTATAAATTTTATAAATTTTATAAATTTTATAAATTTTATAAATTTTATAAATTTTATAAATTTTATAAATTTTATAAATTTTATAAATTTTATAAATTTTATAAATTTTATAAATTTTATAAATTTTATTAATTTTATTTTTTTCCTTTTTTATTTCGACTATGTTAGTCACATTTTTTTACATTTTTTATAAATTTTATAAATTTTATAAATTTGATAAATTTGATAAATTTTATAAATTTTATAAATTTTATAAATTTCATAAATTTTATAAATTTTATAAATTTTATAAATTTTATAAATTTTATAAATTTTATAAATTTTATAAATTTTATAAATTTTATAAATTTTATAAATTTTATAAATTTTATAAATTTTATAAATTTTATAAATTTTATAAATTTTATAAATTTTATAAATTTTATAAATTTTATAAATTTTATAAATTTTATAAATTTTATAAATTTTATAAATTTTATAAATTTTATAAATTTTATAAATTTTATAAATTTTATAAATTTTGTAAATTTTTTGAATTTTATAAATTTTATTAATTTTATTCTTTTATTAATTTTATTTTTTTTCCTTTTTTATTTCGACTATGTTAGTCACATTTTTTTACATTTTAACGACCCTCATTAGCAGAAGACAAAGATTAAGGGCGCATGATTCTAATAATTCTGCCACTTCTAGTTTTCCGATCTGTTTACTTCACATCCTTACTCTCACTTGAGTACTATGGCTCTAATTTTCAGAACTTTCCCTACCCAGTAATCTCTAGCTAATTGAATATCGTTAAAATGTAAAAAAATTGTACAAAGATTATTAATTTTGTTAATTTTATTAATTTTATTAATTTTATTAATTTTGTAATTTTGTTAAATTTATTAATATTATTATTATTTTTTTAAATTTTTTATTTATTTTAAATATATTATAAATTTTATCAATTTTCTTGATTTCATTAATTTTATTACTTTTATTTTTTATCCTTATATTGAATATAAACGAATTTTTTAAGGATGTTTAGATTAGGATATCATTAGTGGGGCCGATTGCTGCGTGTTAATGATTTTCATTCATAAAAATAAATAAATAAAAAAATAAATAAATATTCATTTATTCTTTAAATTCGTTTAATTCTTTTTATTCATTCTATTCATTTCATTCATTGTACTCATTCTATTTATTTCCTTAATTTTTTTTGTTCAAATCATCAATATAATTTAGTTAATTCATATTGTTCATCTCATTAATTTGTTTTTCAACTATTTTTTTCAATTTCATAAATTTTATTAGCTTTATTATATCAACATTATTAATTACATTAATATTATTGATTTAATTCAGATAATGAATTTAATTAATTAAATGATTATAACAAATTTTATTCATTTAATTCGTTTAATTTAATTAAATATTCCAATCCTTAATCAATTAATACATCAAATCTAACTCATTTGATTCATTTATTCCAATTAATTAATTTGATTCATTAAATTCATTTAGTCAATTCAATTCATTTCATTCGCTTAATTGGCTTAATTGTGTACATTTTTTTGTTAATTTAATGCATTTTTTTCATTGTATATGCGTTGTTCAGTTTGCTTGATTCATTTAATTTCAACGATTTTTTTTCACACATTTATTCATTTCATTCGTTTTTTTTCATTTTATTAATATAATTAACTATGTTCAATCATTTTTTTTATTCATTTCATTCACATTGTTAATTTTACTTTTTTAACTTTACTAATTGTTTTTGTTTAATGAACTGAACTAATTGTATTTATCTATTTTATTAATTTGATTTAAATTAATCATTCTACTAATTTCATTAATATGATGACTTTTTAATTTTTTGCTTTATTGATTCTTTTAATTTCATTCGTTTTATTGATTTTCTATAGTTTATTCAGGTTATTCGAGGTTTTATTCGTGCAGGACTAAAAACAGTGATCACCACTAGTTCGGTGCTTACTTCGCTTAAGTTTGGGAACTTTATGAGTAATCCGTCAGGAATATTTGTATGAAATGTTTCATCTCACTACTAGCTGAATTCGGTCTGTTCATTTGACTTAATTTTATTCATTTTATCATATTCGTTTCATTCTTTGAGTTCATTCTGATCAGTTTATCCATTGCATGCATTTTACTCATATTATTCATTAAAGTTATTTTATATTACTCGTTTCATTTTATTCATTTTATTAATTTTTTCAGTTCATTCATTTTACTTGGTTTCTTCATTTTAATTATTTATTTTAGTAAGTTTTTCAGCCATTTATTTTATTCATTCACTCCAATATGCTAATTTCAGTCAACTCTTTTTTGTTATGTTTTCTAATTTTTCATTTATTGAGCTGAAATAATTTGATTTATTTATTTTATTTATTGGATTTATATAAATTAATTTATATAAATAGAATAATTTATTAAAAAATCAATTTTATTAATCTGATCTTATTTTGTGTTTAATTGTTTTTAAATTCATTTGTTTCATTGATTTACTAGAATTTATTCAGTTTGTTCGTGAAGGACTCGAAATTGGTTCATCCCCCACCTTTAGTTAGGTGCCTACTTTGCATGAGTTCTGCAAACCAATGAATGATTTAACAGTGATATATGTACGAAATTCCTCATCTCACAGCTAGGTGGATTAAGTTGGTTTTTCAATAACGAAACGATCCTACCAAATATTATGAAATTCTGAGCGAGCGCATAACTTTTTTTTTTGATTTACTGTATACTTAAAAAATACCGGAACAACACAGGTATACAGACCTTAATAAAGATATTAACTTATTAGTATGTTGATTAAACAAGGGGAAAATTGAAAGCAATTCATTGATTTCTAAAGTTTCACAAGACCACTTTAAATAAGAGCACTCACGTGCGGCTGCTGCACTCCAACAGTTAGACAGATAATCGCTTTTCCCTAAACGGTTATCAATTCACAAACGCAAAGAAAACTATGATAAGATAAAACCGGACAGCCCATCCGTTCAACATTCTAACCTCTATTTCCCAGGACATCCTCCTCCCCACAGGAATGAAAGTAAGTTACTTCTCCGCTTCTGAAAAGTAAGTAACGCGCAACGATGCGGTTTCGTCTCTACGGCAAACTGATATCCTGAAAGTTTTCCCTTTCAACACTCCGAGATAAGTACTTACCAGGAAAATCCGCAAAATCCCAATCCCACGTGTTTCAACCGCAAGACCATCAGTCACTGCAGGCAGGCAGCAAGGCAGCCAGTGTCACGCGTATAGTTGTCGAGTAGTAGTTTTGCGGTTTTCGACACCCTACTCCCCCACCAGATCCATACAACCTACCCTAGATCAACAGAGTAAGTTCCAACAAACTATCCTCAGCAGTTACCAAGATAGATGCTATTGCAGTTCTCTTCTATCGCTCTTTCTAAATCCATCAAACACCCCGGGACCAACAACGACTACGACGACTACGACGAGACGAGCAGCGAGAAGCGGATTAGTTTGCAATGCACTTGTGGGTAAATATCATCGAGAAGTTGAGTTGAAAAGTGCATGTGTGTCTTTGGCAGCTTGTTGGGTTCCTGCCACTTTCGGGAGTGGAACGTACGTTTAATTGATGCGTGTGCCAAATTTAGAACGGTATTAGGCGGTCGGGGGGGATTTACAATGTGCGCTGATGTTGCTGTTGGTTTAACCTACCTTTGTATGTGTATGTGTGCGTGGTGAGTCGGAAGTAAAGCGCGCGAATTAATGACAGGAAGGAACCATTCAAGACGTTGTTCTAATTTGTGTGGTGATTTATTTTCCTCGTCAACCACGAACTGGATTAGTTTGGTTGCAGAAGCGTGGCGCGTACTAACCTGCAAAATAGAGAAGAAAAAGAGTGGGTTTATAATGGGATCAACTCATTTATATAGAAAATTAAAAGAACATATTTGATAGGTCGCTATTTTAAACGGTCATTTTACCGTAAACAAAATCAGCGGGTTTCATCGTGAGTTATTTTCTGATCAACGAATCGCCAAAATCATTCTTGTCGTTTTTGACTCGATTCGAGCGAATCCAACCATATCAGTAAAATCAAAATTGTATTTTTTTGTCAATAATATTAAATTTTTGAAACACACTTCTCTCCTTAGTCAAACACCCGTGTAATACCCGAAAAGGGATCAAAACGAATTTTTCTCCGGTTCCCGTGTCTACCCAGTCCGTAAATGGGACTGTTCGGTCCATCTCTTTAAGTAATTTTTCATCCCGGACAGCGGACGCTGGGGACAGATTTGCTTCTGTCGGATGGTACGAGGTGGACACACACAGCGGCAACAAAAAAAACAATCTCAGCTGTCAACCCGATAATAGAGCAGAACTTCGCACATGCACACATAGCTGGTCTTGGTTTGCCTCGAAGCCTTCTGCTGCTGTTGCTGCTGCTACTGCTGCTGGCGCCTAGAAATTGGAATACCATTAAAGATATCGATTTCCGCTCTGGCTGCTGCTAGGGGTTTCGTCGTTCGGCAAGAGTCTCCGACGTGTATAACCAACTGTACCGTGTCCGGCCATGGCACGAGGCAAAAGGATTGTTTGGTGAATAGTTCGAGTTTGCTTATGACTACAGTGACGGTCAAGTAGTGCCTTTCGAGTCAACAGCCATTCTTGTGTTGTAGTTTCCCTTTTTCCTCGCTGGCACCGAACTATCGACCCCAACTGTGCCACTGTAGTTAGGTTCGCTGCAGAAGATTGCGGGGCAGCTTGGACAAAACCATAACAAGGCATCCTCCTTTCCTTTCCCGGGTCGGGCTTTCAATGCAATGAGACACACCCGTTCGGATGTACCATTTGTGGGCGGAAGAAGTGGCAAATTCGACGCTTTCCGGGTGCTGCTTTTATAGTCTTATCCGCTTGAAGGCATATTGAATGAGGTATGTATGGGGGTAGTTACATATGTAGAGATATCGTTATGGAGAACCGATTGATAAAGACAATGTCGCTATTCACCCTCTGCTTTGTTTGTAAACTGCCTCCGATAGTGGTCCAGTGTACAGTGAGCAGAACCAGAGCCAGGCACGGTCGGAGTCCTCTGTCGGTCCAATTTCTTCGATTGGACGAATGTTTAGTAGAGCATGATGCCGGAAGGGATAGGATTTTTGTGATATGAAATCTACAACCGAGGTCGAGGGGGTGTCGAAAATCGTTTCTGATACTATCTTCGTTGGGAAAACAATATTGTTTTTCCTTAAGGTTCGGAAACTTTTAATTTTGGGATCATCGTGTTCATGTTGTGGCCTAATAGGGGTCAACCACTGGAAATTTCGATAACGACCAATCAATTAAGCTCTTGATTGTGAAGGAACAGTTCAGGGCAGTGAAAAGGAAGATTCTGTGTACGGGGAATTCGTTTGATGAAAAACTTAATATGAACAAGTTCTCTCTTTTAATTGATTATTAAATCACCCATGTATAAAAAGAAAATTGGTGCAAACCAACGCATTAGCTTGCTAGCCCAACCATGTTTCGGAATCAGTATTGCTGTGCTTTCGGGACATCACCCGTAGCACAGTTGGGCAGGAAGCCACTTTCGGTGATCGGAACCTTTATCACTCGGGATATGCATACTGATAGTTTGGTGTCTTCAACAAGGTATCTTGGGTAAAAATCCGACAACTTTAGTTTTGATCTAGATAAGCAGAAACTGATCTAGATAAACTCTATCTCTTGATAGAAACATTTTGGCAAAAAACCTTTCTTCTGCAATGTTGATTGTTTTGGCATTTGTGGCATATGCCCTAAAGACGTCCATCCTCCAAAATGAATTTAGATGACGCTGCAAGCATTTCACGAAGAACCGTTTTTATCAGCCCCTTGGTGAATTTTAGGCTGATAAAACGGGGACATTGACAAAATCAGGACGTATCATTTTCTTTCTTTTTAATAAACCGAAGCTCTTAAAAAATTCTTTTAGATAAAGCCTCATAACCTTTCCTGATTATTTAAATTAACAGTTATGTGTCCAACAAAAAAAACACCTTTAACAGGCCAATGAGGGTACCCGGGTACCCACAAATTGGAATGCTCATAACTATGGCTGCCTTTAACCGATTTGGACACTTTTAGATGTTTTGGATTCATGAACTCGTCTACTTTTTGATTCTGTACAATAGAACCGGAATAATGGATCTGGTTTTTGGTAATCCGGATTTTCCGGAGTAATGTTCCAGTACTAGGATATGATTTGTAAATTTTAATAATGTCCTAGTAATGTGAGTATCACAACTCTTCAAATTGTCTCGGAAGTCTGTTTTTTTATTGTTACGGGACCCTATGGCAATTTGAAAAATGGAATTGGAATAGAATGGCCACTCAAGGCTTCACGGGAACCTGCTCCGGAATGTCCGTTCCGGGGTCAAATCACCAAATGGTTCAAAAACCACGAGATACAGCCTACTGATGCAATTCCAAGAATTTTGATACCCATATTGCTAGTATTCCATTGAAGTTCGCAAATAGTACCCCAGCACTGGAACCTGCTTCCGGAAACCCGGATTCCCGGGAACCGAATGAAGTAACCCCATTCATTTTTACCAAGTCCAAAAGTGGATGAGTTCCTGAATCCAAAACGGCCAAAAGTATCGAAATCGGTTGGATATTACCTTAGTTATGGGCATTTTAGTTTTGTGGATACCCGGGTACCCACGTCGGCCTGTTACGTAGTAAAAAAATTCAGGAGCCCCTCCTCACTCCCACCCTTACCATATCAACAATATTATTATCCCAAAAGCTTGACTTAGTGAAGTTCTAAGATGTCACAAAATTTCAATTTCCAGCTATGGATAAAACATAGGAATTTAATTAATTGAAACTTAAAAAGGTACCCGGGTACCCCGTCGGACACACAACGGTTAAATATCCCTTAAGAGGCGCCAAAATAATTTGTGTATATTTCGGATATCTAGGATAAGAAAAATATTCTCAACAAAGGATTTACTCGAATTCAACTTGGTTGGTCTGCTAAAGCCCATCAAACCACCAACTATCAATTTTCATATAAGGCTGATAAAATCGGGTCATCACTGTAGTTAGAAT
This sequence comes from Topomyia yanbarensis, assembly GCF_030247195.1. NCBI lineage: Eukaryota > Metazoa > Arthropoda > Insecta > Diptera > Culicidae > Topomyia > Topomyia yanbarensis. The sequence continues at coordinate 406,616,807 of NC_080671.1, read as the reverse complement.
AGTCATTCCGAAAACGGATTCTTCCAATTTTATAGTAAACTTTGTTAACATTTGCAATATGAGGGCACAAGACTCAGCATAGAAAAGTTGGATTGGAATGTTTCGTGTTCCACTCGTCAGTAACTGACACCAACTTGCTACCAATTGTACAATATGAAAGGTGCCCCACATCGAATTGCATCACGGAAAAACGCCGTAGAAAATTACCTGGTGTACCGATCCTTTTCAAACTTTCAGACAATAAAATGTAACCCATTAGTAAATATTTGGCATATTTATTTCATTTCATTTCAATACCCTAACCGTACGCTCATACCTTACGCCCAACTCCACTCATTAGGTTCTGTGCAACATCTGGCTGCAGCTTCTTCTGTATGGAAACCCATTTTTTCTCCATGTCTGCCTCAGATTTGACCTCCTTGGGATGCTTTCATAGTGCCTGCTTCATAATTGCCCTGGATTTTTCGATGGGCCTTAGTTTCGATGCGTTGGAGAGGGTTCATGTCCTTGGGTATGAAAGTGAACCCGTTGGCTTCGTACCACTCCAGGACAAACATTTGAATCATGCCACGAAGCTAGATCCAGCCGGAGGATCGTAGGGCCCTCGTGTTGCTTCAACAGGGGAAGCAGACGCTTCTTTAGACACTCCTTCAGGCAGATCTCCCCGTTTACAGTTCCGGTAGTCACGACCGGTGAACTCCGTTTGCCACATGAGCAGACAGCTTGCCAAATCATGTGTTTATTGGCAAACTTTGAAATTCTCTGCTTCCTTACTTTCTCCGAAACCTCCAACTTGTGCTGGACGGTGAATAACAGTAGCCCCGGAAGCTGCTGGAAGGCCGCCTTGACGCAAGTCTCATCATCTATGCTGAAACAATCAGACTTCATCAGCATCTGGGTGTACAGTTTCCGTACCCGTAACTTTTCCACCGTATTTAGCCTTTCGACACGATTTGGAGCCTTCTGTACATTGTAAGTATGCAATCCCTCCCGATCCTCGACTCTCTGAACGAAAGACTTGGACAGATTCAACTTTTTGGCAACATTCCTAACCGAAGCATTGGGAGTCCGCTTAAACGCTTCCACTACACGCTTGTGATCCTGATCACTAATAGAACATTCATTCTGACCGCATTTCTCCTTCCGGTCGATGCTCAAAGTTTGATAGTAACCTTTACTCACACGACTCACCGTTGACTGCACGATTCCGAGTTGGTTTCCGATGTCCCGATGAGAGAGTTGAGGATTTAGCAGGTGCTTACACAAAATCTATTTGCGACGTAGCTTTTCGGGTGACACCATTTTTTCCAAGTTTTGAAAAACTGATGCGATAAAAATAAAGTGTTAAAATAAAAGATCTCAACACGCAGCAGCAAACTGCGTCAACAAGATCTGCAGACCGACATTCTTAGATTTTTTTTATTTTTACTCATTGTAAAAAAATAAAAGACCCACGGCTCAGTTGTGCTAACGCATTGAGCCGTTTCAAATAAAACTAGATTTAAAAAAGTGTAAAAATACACTCTAAACTACTTCTACCCAAATTTTCCCGAGAAAATACCCAATGGGCTATTTTCTACAACGTTTTTTTTCCGTGATGCAAACTGACCAAAATTCGCGCCTGTTAGATACTAAATCCAAACAGTTCACAAAACATGTGTGTACGCCTACAGCACCGTTTGCTGGTACCGAGTGATGTCTCAACTAGCCTAGCACAGAAGCTCTGGATCCCTGACGAGAATAGGAAAACGAACTCTGTCCGTTGGAATGAGAGCCAAACGCCTGCGAGTATGCAACATTTTTCCCAAAGGAAAAAAAATGGATAAACCAAATGATGTCTCGGTAGCAGCCAGTTACTCTACGCGTTCACACATGTTGTGGGAACTGTCTGATTGTAGTGTCTAACTGGCACCAATTTTGGTGCTAGTTTGGATATATCGTCTAACTGGCAGCAAGTTGGTGTAAGTTACTGATGAGTGGAACACAAAACATTCAAATCTTTTATTTGTTAACTTCTTGAGTAAATCTTAGCTTCAACGATTTTAACATTATCCCTCTGAATAGAAAAGTCTCTCAAGGATGAGTAATTTTTCTTTCAATCGAATTAACCTCCACTCCGAAACAGACATTGAAGTTGTCGCTTGTCAAGTACAAATCGAAGGCATCAAACGCTTTGTAAAATAACCGAATCAACAGAATTCTTACGCCTACTGCGGTTTATTCTGAGATTTCAACTCCCGCGGTAGGGCTTAGGGGTGGGTTCGCGAAGGTAAAGAGAGACAAAGTCTGTCTTTACCAGGAGGCCGGCTGGTAGACTTGAGTAATTCGTAGTTATGCTGCCTAAGCTCGACCCCCATCGGTAGAAGACAAAAGTTAAGCCCATAAGGTATTAAGCCTGTTCCTTTTTTTTATTTTTATTATAGAGGTTTCAACCTTAGAGTCATTCGCCTCTTTTCGGGTTAGAGAATTCACTTTTGGAAACATTTCTAACCCTGTGTGCAGGGTTGGGGATCGAATCTAGGTGAGCTGCGTACAAGGCAATCGATTTACCAACTACGCTATGCCCATCCCCAAGCCTGTTCTAATTACCCTACCACTTATAGTTTTACGATCTGTATACCTCACACTAGCTCTCACTTGGGTGCTATTACTCTAAATTTAAAAAACTTTCCCTACCCATCTCTAGCTAATTGAATGTCGTTAAAGTGTAAAAAAGAAAATGTGACTACATATAGTCGAAATAAAAAGGGAAAAAAGAAGGTAATAGATCCAGATTAATATAAAATATTTGCGAGAATTAGTATGAACATTATAAACGCATGTGAAATGACACGGATCCCAAGGCATTATCCAAATGCTCGATATCACTACACGATTTCATTTACTATCGGTTCAATACCATCGAAAAAATCAATGCCTTGGTTAACCTCACACCAAAAATGGATTCGACTAACTGACCGCGATATCAAAAAACACACGGGAGCTCCTTCTGAAGCTTTTGACTGATATCGCTACTCTAGTTCAGACTGAACTATCGCCACTTCCATACCGCAGTGGTACCGAGATTGCTCACAGGTGTACATGGAGTAGGCCTCCGCCTTTATAAAAACTTCCCGAAGGAAACAAAATTGAAGAGCTTGAAGAAAGCTAAAAGACGCGATTATTGGTGCCGATTCGTGGACGGGTTAACGAGAGAAACATCGAGGAGGAGCACTCTCTGGGGCACGGCCCGACGTTTCAACTTGGTCTTACAGTATATGGCAACAGACATCGCATAGACGTTAACTGAAAAACAGGAAAATATTAGTTTTGTTCAAAAGCAAACAAGTCATACACAGCGGAGCAGGGTGCTATGGGTGCTCGATGATCAAAACTCCTAACACTCTGAATATTTTCCTGAAGATTTGGTCTATGTCAAAGTATCGTAGGCAGAGCAATTTTTACAACTTTAGTTTTGATCTAGGTAAGTTTTAACTTATCTTAATCTTATTTAAAACTTATCTAGACCCGTTCTATCTTTTGATAGAGGCAACCAAACCAAAAAAGTTTTCTTCTACAAAGTTGATAGTCAAAGTGCACATATAAACCGATTTTTGCAATAATTTTGTGCATGCTTCTCTGGAACATCGTATTGAAATTACATAATATTGAAAACTAGGTTTTTGACACATGAAAAGACTAATTTATTTAAGACATTGAATTAATGGACCTCTTCAAACTCTTATTCTTATTCTACCTAAGCACTAGTAACGGATTTTTTAGAATTTCATTCCATCATCAAAATCAACACTGAAAGCAATTGCCTACCATCTGGTATGGTCACTGACTTAAGAGAAGGCTTCTTAAAATACCCAACCCCATAATTTTCGCATGTCAAACTATCGTCAATGACTGCACCATCGATCTCAACTTTGTACGCGGGCATTTAGATGCGATAATCCTACGTGAAAGACTTGTCGTAAGCAATGGCATTTGTCTGCTTAGACCCCAACCCAGTGTCAGTCTGGGTGACCTATTGAGAAGTCGGCCACCGCCGAATAAAGTTACGTCAGATCTAACGAAGTATTCAGAATACTGAGCGGTTTAAGTTTAATCCACAAGAAGAACACATATATTCCGACTGAGATCCATGGCTACGATTTCAAACCGGGAGTCGGCCTTATGTCCGACTTCATTTTCAGAAAAGGTCATTTATACACCGTCGGTGCAAAGTAGGACCGTAATGAGTCCGAATGGAGGAAACGCAAATTCCGTGAGATATAGGAAATTCTGGAAGTACTAGAAACATAAAGAATATCTTTCAAAATCCTACGAAGCCTTAGAAACGTCATGGAAGTTTCACGAAGTTTTGGGGAAGTACTTAAAATTTCAAGAAATTGGTGAAAGCCTCAGAGAAATCTCTCGAAACTCGGTACAGTTCTACGAACTTTAATCTACCTCCACAATCTTAAGCATAGTTCTACGTACTGCAGCGAAGGGCTTCTAACTTCAAAAAGTTCTCTGTAGTTTTCTGAACCTTAAAATCTTTCTGTATTTCACAGAAATCTTAATAATTTCATGAAGAGTGTCGAGAAAACCTGACCAGATTCTTGGTTGTTCTGCGTACTTCACAGAATCCCTTTGCACTCCAAAAAAATTCTAAAAGCTTCGAAAGATTCTTATGAACTATACAGAATGTCACAAACGCGAAGGAAGTTTTTCGGATCTCAGAGTGATCCTACAAAATTCAAACAAGTTATAAGAATTTGAGGCAAATCGTTCTAATTTCAGAAAATTGTTAAAATCCCAGAAGTCCTTCCAAAGCCTGGAAGTTTAACCTTTTTCGGGGAATTTCAACGATTTTTTCTTTTCATTTAGATTCAGATGGGATAGAGATTTATATCTCGGTGTGTTCCCAACCACTGAGGACAACGGTCACAATACTCAGTCTACTTTCTGTTTCTGTCGGCACGAAGCAAACAACAAAAAAATAGTTACTTTAAGTGTGCCTGAAGAGCGAAAAAAACCGTGTAGCTTCTACTCTTGCTGTGGTGATCTACACGTCAAGGTGAGTAAGTCGCAGAAGCAAAAAGTGGAGCTCCGGACAAAAAAGTGGAGGCTGTTATAATTCAGTTTTTTTGTATTACAGTGAAGACCCGTTCTTATCTGCTCCTTGGTGAATTTTAGGCTGATAAAACGGGGACATTGACAAAATAGGGACATATATTTTTCTTTCTTTTTGAGAAACCGTAGCTCTTAAGATATTCTTCTTTAGTCTAACAGTGCGAAATTTATAAAAAAATGTTTTTGCATTTTTCGGATCTCTAAGATAAGAGAAATGTGCTCAAGAAAGGATTTACTCGAATTCAACTTGGTTCGTCTGCTAGAGCCCATCAAACTACCAACTATCAATTTTCATTCGAAGCTGACAAAATCGGGTCAAAAAGCTGATAAAATTGGGGGTACATAAAATCGGCGGCTGATAAAATCGGGTCTTCACTGTAATACGAGTATCCGCGATGTGAAAAATTATTGTAACAAAAATTAAGCTTACTGGAGTTACGCAAGTTGTATTTATCCAGTTCCATCATGTCAGACATACAGTACGGATAACGTTCAACAAATTGACCCAAGCAAAAAAGTTATTTCTACATAACAAACTTAAAACAAGTGGTTATGTAAGACAGCGTTAAAATCAGTACCAATGGAAGATGACACAGCGTACTTGCAAACTGGCCAATAAAAAATCATGTCGCAATTCGGAGAACTGGATTCGGTAGATCTGCGATGGAAACACGGATAAACTATATCCCAGGTATACGCAATGTTTTTGCGGTGAGAATACGGTTAAACAGACTCATTCTCTCCTATCTGGCCATGTAATACAAAATACAAGTTACCATTACACAGACCACACTCTTTACACATATCGAGGTCAAATTTCAACGTGGTAAGTTCTGTAATCGGATGTTAAATAAAAAGACGCTCAGGAGCCACTAACGAAAACTCATCTACGAAAATCAAATGCAACAGACAATGTACAATACCATTTCCTGAACTAACAGACAAGATTGGATCATTACGAACTCATCTCGCCATTGGAGAATTAGCACCACCTTCGGCCCAGTTAGACAATAAATTCAATTTAACTCCTAAATTATTGTCAGTTAGACACTACGTCCAAACAATCACACAACTTGTGTGAACTCTTGTAGCAACTGGCTGTTCTCGAATGATGTCTCGGGAAGCAAAAACAAGAGATCTGGTTCTTGATACATCAGCCAACTAGTGTCAAACCCCTAGCAACAATTGAAGTTAAAACTTAGATTGCACTTGTGGCGCGCTATAAAACTTCAACTGTTACTTGGGACTGGATCCAGTGAAGACGACGTTGGGACGTTGAATGTACAGTAGAGCTATCACCTTCCATCTCCAAAGGCAAAAATATCCACGAAAAAAATAAAAATTCCAATAAATAGATGTGGATCAGTTTTTTTTCATGGAGCGTACACATGCAATCACGCACAACCACATTCATTTACTTCAAGTTTAGTTTTTTACTGCGGGATTTCTAGTTTAAAATAATTCAAATAGTGAGCACATTTTATAAGCATCGAATGAGTCACTGTTCCGGTTCGTAGGTTAATTCTGTACAAGTGGTCCACGGAGAATATGCATGATGCACGATGTGGCCAAAATTGAACAAAATAGTAAGATTGCAGAAAACTACACTCTTAACGATTTGCCAACATCTCGACAAAGAAACAATGCCGTAATCGGGAAAAAATGTTGCCATAAGCGGACCCTACACGAGCAGAAATATTGCCAATAAATCATATGTTGATCAATATATTGATGGTGTTAGGTCATCTTGAAAATATTGATTCTGTTGAATTTAAATGGGATAGAGGGGGTGGCCGTAGCGTAGTTGGTAAATCGATTGCCTTGTACGCACCGCACCTGGGTTCGAGTCCCGTCCCTGCACATAGGGTTAGAAATTTTTCATAAGAGACTTTTCTAACCCGAAGAGGCGAATGACCTTAAGGTTAAAACCTCTATAATCGAAATAAAAAAACGGGATTGAGGGATTGGAGCAGTCTTGTCAATATATTTATTGACAATATTTCTGTCTCGTGTAGAGTCCACTATAAACCTCCTAACATTAAAAAGACGACTTCTGTTCGCAAAATTGCTAAAAAGGTGGACGTTGACAAAGGAACAATGCAAAATATAGAAAAAAGGAATAACATAAAGGCCTACAAGAAAACGAAAACCGCAGAAAAGCAAAGGATATCTCCAACAAACCGCTTCCGATCTTTGTACAACATACAAGAGTGCCAAAATTTAATATAATTGTATTTTTATTTTTATTTTTGTAAAATTTTATTCCAGATCACTATTAGATCCCCAATTTTATAATATAGAGTTAGGGAAGGGGGTTCCAGGAGACGTTAAATTAATCAGCACGGAAAAATTCGGTAAAAATTTGTTGGGAGCTCACCGATGCTCCCTTTGAGGACTGCTGGGCAAGGACTACAGCAGCCATAAGCAGCACTGCGGAGAGTGTCCTGGGATTCGTACAGAGGAGTCGACGGAACGATTGGTTCGATGGCGAGTGCCAAGAGATATTGGACGAGAAGAATGCAGCACGCGCAGCAATGTTGCTTCAAGCCACTCGTCTGAACGTGGAGTCATATCGACGGAAGTGAAAACAGCAGACCCGTTTTTTTCAGGACTTTCAGGAGCGCCGTCTGGAAGAGTTTGAGAGAGAGAGAGGAGATGGAGCTGCTGTATCGCTCTCAGTAAACGCGGGCGTGCTTCAAGAAGCTGAATGACTCTCGCAACGGATTTGTGTCGCGGGCCGAAGGAAGGCATCTTGACGGACGAACGTGAGGTGGTCGAAAGGTGGAGGCAGTACTACAATGAACATCTGAATGGTGCGCAGGCGGACAATCGGGCGTTCGAGGAGGACGATTATGTCAGTGTCGCAGTCGACGGGGTTGTACCGGCGCCCACTATGAATGAGGTTAACGAGGCTATTCAACAGCTCAAGAACAACAAGGCAGCTGGTAAGGATGGTCTAGGAGCGGAACTCTTCAAGGTTGGTCCGGAGAAACTGACGGAAAGCATGCACCGAATAATCGAAAGAATCTGGGACAGAGAACAGCTACCGGAGGAGTGGAAGGAAGGGGTCATCACCCCGATATACAAGAAAGGCGACAAATTGGACTGTGAAAATTACAGAGCGATCACAGTGACAAATGCCGCTTACAAAGTGCTATCCCAGATTCTGTTCCAGCGTTTATCACCGCTGGAAATTGGAATTGTCGGGAGTTATCAGGCCGGTTTCATCAATGCCAGATCAACAAACGACAAAATCTTTACTATACGGCAAATCCTCCAAAAATGCCGTGAATACCAGGTCCCGATACATCTCCTGTTCATCGACTTTAAAGCCGCATATGACACGGTGGACCGTGTGGAGCTATGGAAAATGATGGGCGAGAACGGCTTCCCTGGGAAGCAGACAAGACTGATTAAGGCTACGATGGATGGTGTTAGGTGTTGTGTCAAAATTTCGGGCGGCCTCTCGGGTCCGTTTGAAACACGAAGCGGACTAAGACAAGGCGATGGGTTGTCCTGCCTGCTGTTCAATATAGCGCTGGAAGGTGTAATGCGAAGAGCGAGGTACGATTTTCACGAGGTCCGGACAGTTCGTGTGCTTCGCTGACGACGTAGACATAATCGGTAGAAACAAGGAGACGGTAGCAGATCTGTATACCTGACTGAAGCGCGAAGCAGCACGAGTAGGACTGAAGATAAATGTGTCTAAGACGAAGTACATGCTGGCTGGCGGAACCGATCGCGATAGGGAACGCTTGGGCAGTAGTATTACGATCGACGGCGACGAGTCCGAGGTGGTTGACGAGTTCATTTATCTAGGCTCATTGGTGACTGCGGACAATAAAACCAGCCGGGAAATCAGAAGGCGTATTATCTCTAGAAGTCGTGCTTACTATGAGCTCCACAAAACTTTGATATCCAGGAAGTTTCACCACCGCACGAAATGCGCCATGTACAACACACTGATTAGACCGGTGGTTCACTACGGGCACGAAACGTGGACAATGCTCGAGGAGGATCTGCAAGCACTCGAAGTCTTCCAAAGAAGGGTGCTGAGAACGATCTTCGGTGGTGTGCAGGAGGATGGCGTGTGGAGGAAAAGCATGAACCACGAACTTGCGCTATTCTATGGTAAGCCAAGTATCCGGAAAGCAGCTCAAGCTGGAAGGGTACGGTGGGCGGGGCTTGTTGTGAGGATGCCGGACAACAACCCCACCAAGTTGGTTTTCACCTCCAACCCGGCAGGTACAAGACGGAGAGGAGCGCAGCGTTCCCGGTGGCTGGACCAAGTGGAGCAGAACCTGGCGAGTATCGGGCACCTGAGAGGTTGGAGACAAGCAGCAACTGACCGAGTGACGTGGCGGAATATTGTGGAACATATCAAATCATGATAATATGATGTATAATCAGGAAATATAATACTGTTTGGTATGGCAAGCGATCTGTTCATGTGGCATCAAAAGTTCGTCGTTTTTCGCAATAGACCTGATCAATGGATCAGATTACAGGAACGAACACATCCAAAAACGAATTTTACCAAAGCTAACCAAGTATCGAAAGCTGACTCTGATTCTGACGTCGAAAATGTAAAATTCAAAACGGCGGATCCAATATGGCGACTGTGCTTGGCTAAATTTCATGTTTTTTTATATTAACCTAAAAAGTCTTACAAGGGGATTTTCTGAGTCGCTAATTCTGATTCTGACGCTAAATTTCAACGTTACCATTTTGAAATCTCGAATTCTGACATCAGAATCGTAATCAGCGACCCCAAAAACTTTCGTAAATCGAGTTTTATGCATATTGTAACAAAATTCGCAAATTTCGTAAAAAAAATGCTACACAGTGGTAGCCGCCATTTTGAATTTTCGAATTCTGTTATCAGAATCGTAATCAGCGACCTCAAAAACCACATAATCTATTTTTATGCTAGTTGAGAAGTTATCCCTGTCTCTTAGAATCTTTCCATAGGCCAACATAATAATAAACTCCATTTTTGCATATTTTGATATTTTTTTTGCGAAAAAACTGACCTGCAAAAAATTCTGCAAAAAATCTATTATTTAGTTCAATGTTCGAGATTCAAAAAAGATAGCAAAAAAATTTGAGATCTCTAGGACTTTTAGTTCAGACACAGGCGAATTTATTGCAAAAAAACGAAATATTCGAGTTTTAATTGTATATAAGTAATAAGTAATTAACCAACTCACATAATTTTTTGTGCTACTGATACTCCTTACATCCCAATGAGTTGATTAAAAGAAAGAATTCGTATTTATATGTCAACACTAACTAGAAATCCAATAAAAACTTAGGAGAAATAGGTGGGACGTATACACCCACTGCGTCACAAAGGGTTAATACAAGCGACAGCGGATTCACACTTGTGACCTGTAAATGTAAAAAGCAAGAAAGAACATCTAATCGAGACGCTCAAGGGGATGACGAACCAACGCGTGGTACGACAGAGGATAACCATTACAATTCGTTTTTTATAGCTTGTAAATATATAAAGGACCGATGGCTCCGTCGAGCCAGCGTATTCAGTCGCGGCAAATAATAGGATCATATTTTTTTCTTTTGTTCAGTGCCAAACGCGCTTTAGCGAATAGAGTTCGGGGTTCGGTTTCCCAGTCACTAATTTCAGAATATCGCGAAAAAGTGGTTCATCCATCTCGCTGCATAAGAAGAGATGCAGTGCTGATATATGTTCCATTCAAGTATTCTGTAAACGCAAAATTGATCTGGATAACAAAGCCAGTAGATATAGTTGTGAGCTGCCATCTAGGGGTAAATATTCTTCTTGTGCGATGTTGCGCATTTTTTGTGTTTCCTGAAACCTTAACCTTTGAATTTATTTTCAAAAAAATGCATAAATCGACACATTGTAGGACGATCAAAGACGACCAGTTCAGAAAATGGAGCAGTAGAGTGAAAGAGATTTCAAATAACAAATATTGCTAACATTTTTGCTTACACTAGATATACAATAGCATAAAAATACTTGATCATTCTATAAGGATGAATGCATCGCTTATATGCAATTGATACGAAGATGTAATCATGTGGAGTTTGTTATTATTGGAAGAAGATTTCAAAATGTATGAGTATCCTTAAAATCCTTCTCCATCCTTAAAATGGGTCGTAGGATATGCAGTGGGGCTAGCACCTTCCATCTACAGATGTAAAAATGTTTTCTTTTGCAAGAAAAAAAATGTACACACAAGCACGCACAACTACATAAATTTATTCCATGTTCAGTTTTGAAGTTTACTGTAGTACTTAGACGTTTGATTTTTTTGAACGAATTGGTTTCTCATCAGTGACATGGTGCCATGTCAGTCAAAAAGTAATGACGAAATTAGATGAAACAATGTAACAATGTAATTATGTAACAAGGCATGGGCAAAAGCTAATAGCACTTCGATCTCAGCAGACTTTTTTTTAGTCATTCCAGCCTTTAAGTCCTTGGTCCGAGGCAAGTTTTTTTTTCGAGAGTTGTCCTACTGGAGCTGTAGAGCTAGGTTCTCGGAAGGCCTCCCCGTCAGAATCACATACTACAATTTGCAGACGAGACAGGCAATGTCGCCCAATAAAACACTGCATTAGGCCAATTGTAGCGGGCCGTGATTCTGAATGTGATATTCATTGTACGGTTCAGGTATGTGCGGACGTAGGGACTCGCGATCGCATGTATCATCGCGAAGGGTTCGAGCATTTGTACGTTAACGTGTTCGATCGCGTGTGCGTTTGTATGTCGCGTATGCTAACGTGTATGTAACGCGTATATAAAATCTATTTTATAACCGCATTTCGCATATTCGCGTGTGTTCTTTGGATAATCGTGCGCGGACCGTGAATCTAATACTTTATATTTGGTGTACGGCTCAGATGCTAAATGAAAGTGAGATCTTCCATATCACGAGTTCCCGGCGATGTCGCCGTAGAGCGTGTGGTCTAGTGGATATGAGCTTTATTTTTTTGATTGGTCCAACTGAATGTATGTACCTAAATTACTAGAATGAAGGCTAAATATTTCCGGACGTGACCGATTCATGATCGCGCGCGTTTGCGGATTCGCGTTCGTAACTTCGTAAGTACTAAAACGTTCACATAATTACCGGAGTGTTATCAAGTTTGCGCGATAGCGGGCATAGGTGTGCGTAGATGATCGCGAAGGGCTTAAGCGTTCGTATATTGACGTGTTTGTCGCGTGTGCTCACGTGTATATGACTTCGCGTGTATAAATTTTGAAACCCTGCGGCCATTGATATATTCGCGGACCGTCATTCTGATATTTAGTTCGGTGTACGGATCACATTCTGACAGGGAGTGAGTTATCCCATATCACGGGTTAGAAAAATGTCTTATGAAAAATTTCTAACCCTATGTGCGGGGACGAGACTCGAACCCAGGTGCGCTGCGTACAAGGCAATCGATTTACCAAGTACGCTACACCCACCCCACGTCTCGACATTGTCTCATCACAATATGGCACTAATTTGGAGCTGAAATAAGTATACGCAGAGTTGGCGCAAGTTACAAAAACTGAGACGCACTTTCTGTTCCCGAGCAAGAACCTAGTCAGGCGTGATATCCGGTAACAAAAAGTGACTCGAGCTAAGCTGATTAGAAAGTTTCGATTGAGCAGGTTCTCATCAGCCTTAAGCTGGACATCACGCTTTACTAGGTGTTGCTCAGAAATACCAATTGCTTTGTCCGGCTCTAAATTAGTGACGGATTCTGATGAGACGAAATCGAACTAATTTAGTTATAGGTGTTATGCAATTCACGCACAAAAGTGAATATAACCAATTTTCTCCTCTGAGGAGCAAAATTGGATTTCACTGTAATTTTTTTTCTTAGAAAAAACATAGCATAAGTGGTTTTTCGCAATGTTACTGGTTTTCAGGCATCGTTTAGACTTCAATTCAAATCAAGAAAGTGTTAATATATAATCAATTTTTTTCTGCCTGCTATTTAAGCCCAACCAGACATAGATTGTCAACATAGGCAGTGTTATTAAAAGTATTCGAATACTCATAAAGTTTTGGTAGTACCATTTTTTCTCCATTAAGGAGAAAATTGGGTAAAACCGGCGGTGGTTAGCTATTTTCGTCCGCGTCCCTTATCACTTATTTTTATAAAGTGAATCATCAGCAGTGCTATATTTGAAAATGATTCACCTCGATTATGAAAATAATTTGGTGACCATTTCAATAGTTTTCTTTTAATGCAAATAATTAAGCAGTCTTCATTTCGTTATATTCTGAATTGCACATATTTTGTGGTGTGTAATTTTAAATGTTCTTTGATTTGATGGCATTGTAAGGGAACACATAGCCGCCGGTTGATGACAATCGAGCTGTCATTTCTTTAGACTGAGCAAACTAATTTCCTTGTTTGTTTAGTGTTTATTTGGCCAACTAGGAAACTAATCCACTGGGTATTTAATGCGCGTGGGGAATACGCATGGTCTTGTCTGAGCGAAAGATGAATTTTGAATTATGTATGAGGGTTGAGAATTGACAAGAACTATTTAAAACCAATAAGCAATTTGCGGCAATCTTTTCAGCACGAGAAACAAATGTTTTATTGTATTATTGGTTATTTAAAATAAAATAAAAAAATTTAATGATTTACTTTTAGTCCATTAAATCATCAATCAATTATATCGACTAAGAATAAGTACTTATTATTTAGAGATGGGGGGAGTTTGATTCGTGCATGATATTAATATCGTTTAGTAGAGCAGCATCGATATTTTTTCTGCTACGCGTCTTCATTGTAACATCGCAACGTTTACTCGTGCCGGATTGACGCTAGCTGCAAAGACGGAGATACGATTTGTGTTCCTAAGCAAACACCTAATCAAGCCTGATGTCCCACGAGAGAATGTCAATCCACTTGCTTAGATCTGTCACTAAGTTAGTGTCGCATTCTGATGAGACGACTTCGAAACGCAAATTCCATAACTAATTCGAATACTGTTAAAAAATGGCAAATATTTTCGAATGCCAGTCAATAATAAGACGGAATATTTAGTTAGCTAAAACTATGGCCGGCCAATCAAAAATACCCACCGAAACGAGTTCCAAAAATTCACTGAACGCGATCATGAAATCCCATCAAACCTCCACACGCAATATGCTTCGGACGTTCATAACTTCCTAAGCGGAACGTTCCAATCTGTGCGCTCATCAACAATATCTTAATCGTATCGCCTCCACCAAATGGGTACCAACCAGAGCTGTTCGTAGGTAAACTTGAATGCCCACCACCATTCGCTGGTGTCGGTCGGTTCGTTATCACTATCGTTATTGTGTTTGTCGCGTCATCATCGCCTCTTGTCGCCGTTTTTTGTTTGGCGTGAAAGCTGTTTCCACCGGGAGATTATCGTTTTATTTTGCCTGAATCTTGAGGTGAATGTTCAGCCATAGGTACAGAGCGAACGAATGATTATATTTTGCATGCTTGGTCGCAGATAGGATAATGGTTATTGCACCACTCTTCTTCTGCCGGGTTTCGGTTCGGTGGAATTGCATGGCAGTCAACCGCAGAATTCCATTACCTTGAATGTTTTGTGGACATTGGTTTTTATCGTGCATCGACATGACATAAGTTGGGATGGTGTTTTGAATGGGTTTTGCGGTTGTTCCATGTTCTTTTTTGCATAATGTTATCAATATTTTTTATATACAAATACCTTGCTATTATTGCTACAATACTAGGGAAAGTTTTATAAATTCAGTTGTTTAATGCTTAAGTTTTCGAATAGTTTTAAATTTGATCAAATCGCAACAGCAACAACAACATTCTTGCAAATATCGAAATAATCCATGCAATCATCGAATCCGTTTCAGAATTCAATCAAAAGCTCATTCGCGAAGCTTCTGCCGCATGAACCATTTGGTTGTGGCACTTTTCCGAAACCGACTCGCTAGATACAGCTCCGTTTCGATTCTCATAAATCAATTCGTTCCGGGCGGAGCAAAAATTCATACGCTTCTAGCAACAACGTTCAATTTTAGCATAAATTGAATTCGCTTATTTTATACGAATAACCCGCCGCACCGCGCTGCACCTCCTCGAATGCCTTCGGTCTCCGTAGTGCATCAAAAAAAAATCCGACAAAAAGATGGCATCTGGCCCGCCCGTCGCGTGTAAGTGTGACACGTACACCTCGACCACAGAACACGGAATGGCTGCTGCTGCTGCTTCCGACACCAAAGAAGCGCACATGAATGCGAATGCGAAATTTATTTCATATCTTATCCCCGTCGTCGTAGCCTGATCTTCACTTCACTGCATCAATTCTGACTGGCAGCTAGTGGAACTAACTTGAAAGTAGCGCCGGACGTGCGAGCGAAAACTCCGTACCAAACCGCACTGCACCGGGAGGAACCGCAGCAATTCTCATGGCTCGGTTTCGGTGTGAGGTGGGAAGGGGAAGACGGAAAGGTCGGAAGTAGTTTTCGGTGAGAAAATGACACCACATCGAGCGGTGTGGTGGGGAAGCTTTTCGAATACGCGTTTCAACTTTTTACAAATTAAAGTTTTATTTATTAAAGGGAATTTTTCCGTTCTAATGTATGTGGATGGAGTGGAAGCCTAGCAACAAGCCGCTCGTGGATTTCGTTACCATCGAACGAGTCGATAAATATTCTGACACATTTAATAATAGACAAATGTGGATCGGATAACGCAAGTTTTATGTTCGGATCACCATAAATATCCCGGCCCATCCGGGGTGCTTTTAGGAGTAGGCTTGTCGTACGTTGCAAGGGAAAAAATGGCTGCAAATTTGCATACCATACCCATAAGTCACGGCAAAACATTTCGCTTACAGAACCCAACAAAATAAAAAAAACTGGGATGTGCAGATGCCTTCGGAGCTCCGAATAAACTTGCACAAATCACTCCTCAGCATAAACGTGCAGTAACCGTAAATTTATCCCGCCTTCTGCAGAGATGAAAAACTTCCACAGTATTCATTCAAGAACCTTGTTCCATGCAGGAAAGTTCATTGTTGGAAACTTGCTTAGTCCGCAGCTTTAAATAAAAATGGAATGAATAACCCTCGTGAAATGCGTCGTGCATGCATATTTCCGAATAGGGTTACGCATGCATTATATTCAATCTTACATTTCGCCGTATCTGTGATGCCATAATTAACTGTTGATAACGTAGAAAGGAAATCCATGTTCAGCATGTTTGCCGCATAATGAATTAGCACCTTCTGATGATTTCAAAAAAGCTATATCGTACAGTGACAGGAATGGGTTTCCCCTCGCAATAGGCAGTAATACAAATACCCATAACATTATTTGGGGCTGCTTAGATATCAATTTGAGAGGCTCTAAATTGATCGAATATTTAAGCAGAGTCTACACATACTCAGTGTCGGAAAGCGCCCAGCATTCGTACGATCTGAAACGGAACAGGTGTTAGATATAACTTACTGCTCAGACTGTATTACGCGTGAGTTGATAAACACATCTTCTTTGAGCATTTAAACATGTTGATAGATATCGTCACACCCCAAAGTGACAAACAGGAACTTCTACGTAAAGGGTTTGACGACTACGTTTTATGGGTGTTTCCTAACGATTGAACCACCATACCAGGAAGAAGTTTTCCGCGTCGAGTTATACGTACTTCTACTCGGAAAAAATACGTTTATAAATGCATGAATTCGTGAAATGAACGATTCACGAAAATCGTGACTAAGTGCCTGAAATAACGGATAATAAACCACGTATTCATGAAACTGTTTGTGTTTTCAAAAAACTAGTTCAAGCCAAAAATATAAACGGCGTTACATTCCAATGTTTTTTAGGGTTAATGTGGTTGTTCCCTGCTATGTTAAGTTTTTGTTATGATTCTTGTTCATAATTTAAGAATACACTGGTGTGTATAAAATATATCAACTAAAAGAATCGACAATTATACGATATTCATGATTTTAGGAGCATTGTCGCGATTTTCGTGATTTTTGATCCCGTTACCGTGATATTTTATTCATGAGTTTACTAGGGGATTTTTTTGGCAGAGTAGCACGATTTATGTCCATGATTTCAGGACCTTAATCATGATTTTTATAGTTTATATTCCCGTTTCGTATTTTTTAGTCACGAATTTCGAATAGGATTTTTCTAGACGATTTATGTTCATGATTTCAGGATCCTAGTCACGATGTCCGTAATTTCTATTCACGGTTTTGTGATGTTCTAGTCACAAGTAGAGCAATTTATGTTCATAATTTTAGGACCATTGTCACGATTTTCGTAATTTTGACACGTGGAATAATGTTTCTCGAGTTCATGTTTAATTACAATCGGATTATTTACTCGGAGCAGCGTGATAATATGAACTGTATCATAAAAATGTAAATGATTCACAATTTCTTGTTTTGTAAACTATATCACAAACACGATTTGTGCCTCTATAATGTATTCTTGGTGCTCAGTACAGTTTACGCTTTCTATCCGGACATCACATTGCACAGTGGTCCAGAATGCAAATTTAGCAGGAATTTTAACTTTTTGCTAAAATTAAATGACTTAGCCTTACAACATGTTTGGCAAAGTTGTTGTATTTTGCAAGGCCCATCTTTTTGTTTAAACCGATGCTACGCTGGTTCTAAATTTAGCAATATTTAAATTAGAACTTTTTAACGATTTGATATAGAGCTTTACTGGCTTCGATGAAGTTGTAGAGCACAAATTTGCTGAAGACATGCAGGCTCTAGCTTTTATATTTTCCATTGCACGAGAAATTCAAATGTAGGCTTTAGGGTGTTTCTTAAAAAACGGTTTGATTTCTATAACTTTTGAAGTTTTTACTTTACGTTAAAATACCCTTTGGACAACTTGAAGATTAGGGCGCATAATTTGTTTAAAAACAACAACTACTTAACTTTTTACATTTCTTATAAAAGAAATGTATAGAATTCGCTCAAACTTTCAAGATTCTTTCCGAGGCCCGGAGGGCTGAGTCTTATATACCAATCGACCCAGCTCGACGATTTGGGATAATGTCTGTGTGTGTGTGTGTGTCTGTGTGTGTGTGTATGTAATGGACAAATTCTCATTCGTGTTTCTCAGCAATGGCTGAACCGATCTTATCCAAACCAATTTGAAATGAAACAACTAAAAAACAGTATGAACGCTATTAATTTGTTTTTGATTCTGATGTTTAGTTTTACAAGATATGAATGTTTGAATACGCAAAAATGGCGTTTTTTGCAGTTTTTTTAAATTATCTGCCGAAATTGACAATGTAGATTAACAATTTATATGTTTTTAGACAGCTTTAACGAATACCTTTCGAACAAGCTATAGATTGTTGAAATCGGACTACTATCAAAAGAGATATTTAACATTAAATGCGGACGAAGGATTTTTATTATTTCCCATTGCCAGAAATATAACCAAAAACATGTTTTAATCCACCTAGCGGTGCAATTGTGCCTTTCTCATTTCTCTAAACTATGGCACGGAGGCTTTTTATGTTCAACATAATCGTGGAAATGTCCATTACATTCTTAGTACACTTTGCACTTATACACAATGGCATGCCAGCCACGAACTTGATGAGCTACGTGTCGACGGTGAAACACTTGAAACAAAAAAAAATATCATACTCCATTAGCCTAATCAGCATTAGATCAATGTTATCTGCTTGCTAACTCATTTTGTCATGCGGGGCTGGGTATGTGAAGAGGGCGAAAGTCCCATGAACGAACGACTCCCCAGCTTAAATTGGTATGCTTTGTGATATAGTGGTGGTTTAAAGATGATGGGGTTGAAAGGGAGGAGTATGAGGGCTGGATGGGGTGGTGGTCTGAGGGTTGATTTAAGGAGATTTTTAAAGGAGGGGCGCGAACAGTAGATGGGGGGTGTAACCCCTCTCCGAAAAACCATCAACTACGCCCCTGTTAAAATCCAGAAACCCTAAACGAGTCGAAAAAAAATTTGGCCGGGATTAGGTTGACGTTTTTCAGAGTGATTGCATAACCTTTCTATATGAGAAAGGCAAAAATGTGCCAAAATCCAAAAAAGTGAATCGTAGTCAAATTTTTTTTCGAGTTTGCATAAAATCTCGACGTTTCATGCACCTTGAACACATTTAGCATCAAAAATAAAAATTCTATTTTTAATTTTTCCTATAGTTTATATGAGAAATTTCTGTGTGACCGCACTCTGAAACCCGTAATTCCGGAACCAGAATTCCGATCGATCCAAAATTCAATAGCAGCCGATGGGAAGGTTGCACCTTTCATTTGAGACTAAGTTTGGGCAAATCGGTCCAGCCATCTCTGAGAAAAATGAGTGACATTATTTGACACGTACGCACATACATACACACACACATACACACACACATACATACATACCTAGCATATCGAGCTGGGTGGGAAGACCCCATGGGGAAGTTCACTTCCACCTGACACAATTCCTGTCAGGCCATGGCTGTTTCCGTCAGTACCTCCACAGGTTCGGACACGCGGAGGTCCCAGTCTGCCCGGACTGCCCAGGTGTAGATGAAACTGCCGAACACATACTGTTCGTATGTCATCGGTTCGACGTCGAAAGAAGAGCAATGCTTGACGTCTGTGGCTGGGACACAACCCCGGATACCCTTATTCAGCGGATGTGTCAAACGGTGGAGAAGTGGAACGCAGTCTCGGCTGCTACCATCCAGATTGCCAGTAGGCTACAGGTAATCTGGCGAACCGAGCAACAGACGGCGGGCACGGCTAACTAGTGATTGGTTAGCTGGAGCGAAAAAGGCCAAGCGCAAAATAAGAGAGTGAATGGTCTGTTCATGCCGAGGCAGGTTGGCGCAGCGAATGGCAACCGCGTAAGGGGTAAACCCAGCCACCCCGAAGCAAGACAGAAGAGTGAGTGTATAGGCGTATAAGTGGACTGCCTCATGCCAAGACGGGAGGGTCGTAGCGTAGTATGTTGGAACTAAGCTATCGATGCCTCATGGCGTGGCAGAGAAGTGAAAGGGTGAGCATCCAAGTCAGTCTCACACTGCATGTTAAGGGTGAGCATAAAAGTCAGCCTCACAGGTTGGTAGAGGCTAGCACAACAGTCAGCCTAGCAAGGAATGAAAAAGGTGAGCACAAAAGTCAGCCTCGCATGGTATGTCAGAAGTGGGGCCTAAGAAAAATGTCCCACATGGGATGCCAGAGGGAGTGACAAAGGTACAATAGAGTGGCACGATTGAGAGTGAATCAGGTGATAGGGTGAGCACCCAAGTCAGCCTCACATGGATGGGTAGGGCGAGCACAAAAGTAAGCCTAGCAAGGAATGAGTAAGGTGAGCACACAAGTCAGCCTCGCATGGAACGTAAAAGGTGAGCACAAAAGTCAGCCTCATGTGGGAGTGTTTGAGAGTGAATCAAAGTGTGATTGAGAGAGCACCCAAGTAAGCCTCATACAGGATGTATGATCGCGTGAGTGAGAGTGAATGAGTACATTTAGTACAGCCATCCCCCCAGAAGTAATACCGAGAGGTAGTTCCTGGGAGGAATGATGGCGGAGCCCAATGGAGTTTAGTCGGTATTAATGGCTGGTCACCATTCGAGTCCGACACGCCCCCAGTGCACCCCGTGTGGTAGATTGGACCCTACCGTTAGCACGTGTACTGGGCTAGGACATAAAGGTCTTCTCCATTGCAAAAAAAAACACATACATACATACACACACACATACAGACTTTTTCCGATCTCGACGAACTGAGTCGAATGGGATATGACACTCGGCCCTCCGGGCCGGGATTAGGTTGACGTTTTTCAGAGTGATTGCATAACCTTTCTATATGAGAAAGGCAAAAATGTGCCAAAATCCAAAAAAGTGAATCGTAGTCAAATTTTTTTTTCGAGTTTGCATAAAATCTCGACGTTTCATGCACCTTGAACACATTTAGCATCAAAAATAAAAATTCTATTTTTAATTTTTCCTATAGTTTATATGAGAAATTTCTGTGTGACCGCACTCTGAAACCCGTAATTCCGGAACCAGAATTCCGATCGGTCCAAAATTCAATAGCAGCCGATGGGAAGGTTGCACCTTTCATTTGAGACTAAGTTTGGGCAAATCGGTCCAGCCATCTCTGAGAAAAATGAGTGACATTATTTGACACATACGCACATACATACACACACACATACACACACACATACATACATACACACACACATACAGACTTTTTCCGATCTCGACGAACTGAGTCGAATGGGATATGACACTCGGCCCTCCGGGCCGGGATTAGGTTGACGTTTTTCAGAGTGATTGCATAACCTTTCTATATGAGAAAGGCAAAAAAATGTGCAAAATCCAAAAAAGTGAATCTTCGTCAATTTTTTTTCGTGTTTGCATCAAATCTCGACGTTTTATGCACCTTGAATACATTTAGCATCAAAAATAAAAATTCTATTTTTAATTTCTCCTATAGTTTTTATGAGAAATTTCTGTGTGGCCGCACTCTGAAACCCGTAATTCCGGAACCAGAATTCCGATCGATCCAAAATTCAATAGCAGCCGATGGGAAGGTTGCACCTTTCATTTGAGACTAAGTTTGGGCAAATCGGTCCAGCCATCTCTGAGAAAAATGAGTGACATTATTTGACACATACGCACATACATACACACACACATACACACACACATACACACACACATACACACACATACATACATACACACATACACACACACATACAGACTTTTTCCGATCTCGACGAACTGAGTCGAATGGGATATGACACTCGGCCCTCCGGGCCGGGATTAGGTTGACGTTTTTCAGAGTGATTGCATAACCTTTCTATATGAGAAAGGCAAAAAAATGTGCAAAATCCAAAAAAGTGAATCTTCGTCAATTTTTTTTCGTGTTTGCATCAAATCTCGACGTTTTATGCACCTTGAATACATTTAGCATCAAAAATAAAAATTCTATTTTTAATTTCTCCTATAGTTTTTATGAGAAATTTCTGTGTGGCCGCACTCTGAAACCCGTAATTCCGGAACCAGAATTCCGATCGATCCAAAATTCAATAGCAGCCGATGGGAAGGTTGCACCTTTCATTTGAGACTAAGTTTGGGCAAATCGGTCCAGCCATCTCTGAGAAAAATGAGTGACATTATTTGACACATACGCACATACATACACACACACACATACACACACACATACATACACACATACACACACACATACAGACTTTTTCCGATCTCGACGAACTGAGTCGAATGGGATATGACACTCGGCCCTCCGGGCCGGGATTAGGTTGACGTTTTTCAGAGTGATTGCATAACCTTTCTATATGAGAAAGTAAAAAAATATTGAATTGCAGTTGAAAATGTATTGATGCTGACTGATTTAATTCAATATTACAATAACAATTATTTGATCCGTAGATTGATAACCTGTTGTTGTAAACATCATGAGGACTTTTGATAAATTGTCGGAATGGGGTCTTGATATGTAACTGATCTATTGGTCTTGATTTCACAGTTGTCTAATAGCATAAATATCAAATTCCTGCCTGAAAACATTCCAAATAGAAAATTCCAGAGTTCTGTAATCAATCATAATCCTCAGATTTATTTTCAAATCGAGCTCGTTTTTGTAGAGATGTACTGTAATAAGGGTCTTTATTTAATAGAAAGCGAATTTAAAATTGATTTAATATCTATGAAACATAGAACTGCTCCCCAAAAAAATGCATAATTTTCAACATTTGCTAAAAATGTTCTTGCCTTTCTCATTCACTCTAAAATTCGTCAATCAAATCCCGACCCGGAGAGCCGAGTGTCATATGCCAATCGACTGAGTTCCTCGAGATTGGAAAATGTCTGTGTGTGTATGTATGCGTGTGTATGTATGTATGTGGAAAAAAATGTGACCTCTGTTTCTCAGAGATGGCTGAACCGATTTGCACAAAGTTAGTCTCAAATGAAAGGTACAACCTTTCCATCAGCTGCTATTGAATTTTTTTTTATTGATTGGACTTCCGGTTCCGGAGTTACGAGTTGAAGAGTGCAATCACACAGCAAATTCGCATATAAACTGAAATGAAAAATTTTCAAAATCAAATTTGTATTTTTGATGCCAAAAGACTTTAAAATGCATGAAACATTGAGATGTTTGACAAAAATTGACTTCTTTGGACTTTGGTACATTTTGCCTTTCTCATATAGAAAGGTTATCCAATCACTCCAAAAATCGTCAATCATACTGGCCCGCAGGGAGTATGCAGTGAGGGGTTGCTACTTTAAAATTAAAACTAGTTTAAAATTTCTTAACAAGTTGAAAATTTTCGGCAGGACCTGGACCTCCCGGATCTTTCTCCATGATCCGCCGCTGGTTTCAAGCGATGTTTCAGTATCACATAGTATCTCAAGATTGTGGCTGTCGATCCATTGTATGTATGTGCAAATCGTACTGAACATATAATATTCATTTCCACCATTGTATTGAACATAACCAGCCATGGAATCGTAGTCTGGATAAATGAGACAAGCACAATTGCTCCACTAGGTGGATTAAAACAGGTTTTTATTTTGGGAATGCGTCGAGTTGAGACGAAAACGTCTCATACCGGCTATGATTAATAACGAGGATAACACTTTCCGAATGTAGAGAGAAATTTATGAAAACTGACGATTTCCATTCGATTCTAGCAGGTTCTGATCGATTTTGATGAGCATTTGATTTTTGTTGTATGACCAATTATATGTATAGGACAAATGTTTAAAAACAGTAATGTAAGGTCAAGATAGCATCATTTTGAAACCGCCAATTTCGGAGGTTTAGTATCTTCGATGAGTTTTACAAACGTTAAACAGCGCATCATTTGATAAAATAATTTTGACGGTATATCGTCCAATAAGTATTTATGGTGAATTTCTCAGGTTAATATTCATGACTACAATAAAGTTTCAACAAATTCGCTAAAGATACGAACTCTGTTACTATTTTCTGAAAAATTAATTCTGCATAATTTTAAAAATTTCAAAAATTACGGTTTCGGAATTATGCCGTTTGGACAGTATGATCGATATTCACCAAACCGAATTTCTGGCCGCTGATTTCAAGTAAGTAGAAACAAAGTTGTTCTACACTCGTTCAAAAGAAACTTCTTCGAATGCTGAATATCTATTATAACACATTGAAACCCCGATTTTATCAACCAAAAATGAACATATGTTTGATGGGCTCTAGCAGACGAACAAGACTGAATTCGAGAAAATCTTTTCTTGAACATGTTTTCCTTATCAAAAAAAAAGTTCATCATAATCAGAAATAGTTATCAGACTACATCAAGGGACGAGAAGAATATTTTAACAGCTTCAGTTTATTATAAAGAAAAAAAATTGCCCGATTTAGTCAACGTCCCCATTTTGTCAGCCTAAAATACACCATGAGACTGATAAAATGGGTCTTTATTGTATGTATTATTCACATTCAATGTCTCACATTAATAGGTACATTTCATTTTTGGAGATTTTTTTATTGCATCGAACTACAACAATTTTTAGGTAGTTTTCAAGGGGTTATTTTATAGACTTCTTCCAAAATTTGGTGAACCTATTCCAATTCGTATACCAATTAATTGGTATACTTAAGGGTTTATATGTTGCAGATAGAGAAAATATTGAAATTTTCAGCTTTTTTCCTACACAATATTACGAAAGCTTATTAAACAATTTTTCCTAATAAGTTTGTGTAAATTATAAACTATTTGAAATTTTTTAATAGTTTTATTTTTTATTTAACCGTGATTTTTTAATAAATAGTGGCCATCGCTTCACAACGTAGTCTATTTTTCATGGCTTGCTGTGAGCACGATCTCTCGAATTGCTGAACTGAAAATTATGGAATAGAAATTAATTTTTAGTATTCTTTACGAACCCGCTGCTGCCCTAACACGATTTCGCGAGATTTTCCGAGCACTGTGCACCCAGTGCATTAACGCAAGTGACGGAAGGTTATCGAAAAGTTTCGTGAAAATGAAAATTCCAGTAATGATGATGATTTTCCCAAACGGTTCGTTTTCGAGAGGTTTTTATTTGTTCTTTGGCATTAGGATTAGCGATAATAATTCAAATCAAGGATACTACTGGGAAGTCACCATTAGAAAAAGTCGATGTCGAAGTAAAATTTGGAACTATGCACGCATGCACTTCAGAGATAGCGTGATATCAGAAGCTGCGATTGCATTTCAACGCTTTTTTGTGAAAAGGGCGATACTTACAAATGTAAACATAGGGCTTTTTTCATACATGCGAATGAGGGCTTTGAAACGCAACAAAATTAACCAAAAAATTTTGATTCTACGATATTGCTTTCTTAAACTACAGCAAAAAATACAACGGGCGAAACTGTATTTTTGTTTGTTTATTTAAAGTTTCGCCCTCCACACTCCATGCAAACAAACAAGGCGATACTTTTTTTGCTAGCAGTTTAGAGGCGAAACTGTTATTTTCGTATTTTTTTAGGATTATCAAGCTGATACCAGCTGTAAATAGTAACAATGATCTGTATTGAAAAAACACGGACGAAATCGGTGGTGCAGAACGGTAGTTATTGTAAAAAAACGTAAGGGCGATACTTCAATGCTGATAGGTTGGGACCGAAAAAGTAAACAATCGCCAAAGGGGCGATACTACCATTTTGTCAATTTCAATAGCAAAAACAAATTTTAATTTAATAATTTCAAATACTTTATGAAGTTTTGGGTTTCGATCACTGAATCATGCAATCTAGGATGTAAAAAAACACAATAGTTCTTAAATAGAAAATAAAACCAAGTCTAAAAAATATTCACTGTTGATTTTCTTTGAATGGTATCACTGCTAGTATCGCCCTTTTCAAGAAAAAGCGTTACTAGAAAGTTCTCAGTCGCGTTGGAAATGTGAGTAAACTATAAACTTCAAATCGATTCAAAAAAAAATATTTCGATTTTTTTGGCTCAGTACAATATATAACCCCTTTAGGAAAATTCAGTTTTCCCACCACAATATAGATATTTTATTAACAGAGCATTAACAATAATTCGTTGGTATGTCTATTTTATGGGCCATTTTTTCGCTTTCTCATTGATTTGGTTTGAGATTTCTAGCACTGATGTTGTCCTATGCTGATTTGAGCGATTCTCTGAGTCCTGCCACTATCCCATGTAGTATGTGTTATCAAAAACATCGCGAAACATCAAGTTCTAAATGTTCTCAAACGATATAATATCCGAAGAGAGTGATAAGAGTTATAAGAAATGTCTCATCACACTGTTAGGTGGATTAAAAACGTTTTTCGTTTTAAAGTTATAAGAACTTTTATATAAAAAATATAACTTTTTCAAATAGAGTTATCTTCAATTCGGGCACTGAACATTACATACTGTTGCTTTCATATGAAATAACATGCTTTGTAGTATAGATCACCAAAAAATGGCAAATACGATATTTTTTTATATCTTTCAAATTTGTTTATTAGTTTATTTTTAGTGAAAAGTATATATCTTTCTAACGAGCGAATCTAGAGGTTCAATACATTAAGACAAATTGTTCTCCTTCAAAATATCTGAAAGTATTTCTAAAGTGATCTTAATGAAAAATCAAAACTACAAAAGTTATACAAAGAAAACCATTTTTTAATAAAAAACCCAAAATTTTTTTGGTAAATTTCTTGTGAAATGAAAAGTACACGACATAGAGTTTCAGTGTCTCCGACAAAGTTTTTTTAAATTTTATTTTCTCAATTTTCTGCAAGAGCGAGACTCTATCTCGAACCATTAAAAAGTTAATTTTCTGATTTAAAAAAATTTAGAACCAAAGAGTCAATTCATGAAAAACCAAATTTTTAATATAACTTTTTCAGTTTTCATTTTTTTCCAACCTATCCTTCAGATGTTTTCAGAGTTTTTGAAGACAAACATTTTCTTCTAATACATAAAAACTCTAGCTTTTATTGTTCACAAGATATAAGCACTTAATATTTCAAAAATAGATTTTTTTTAAATCAATTTTATGAAATTTTAAAAAATATCGTTTTCGCCATTTTTTGCTCAATTATAACTCTAATTTCAAGTTCAAAAGGAATTATCTTTTATTTGCCCCAAATGAGTGATATTGTTATTCCAAACAACCCCATTTTTGGCGAAAAAGTGCTCATAACTTTTCAACAGAAATAGCTAGATATATGGTGCCATGAAACAAATTATTCGCCTTGAAACAATTTTAAAGTTGTCTAAAGACTGCTTCAGTTTTAAATGAATACAGTAAAAGTTATTGGAATAAAACTGTATTTCGAAGAAACACCCTAAGCTCCGACTTTGAATTTGTTGTAAAATCAAAAGCATGACAGATAGAGCTTACATGTCTTAAGCAAACTTTTCCAAAATTTGTCGTTCTACAACTTCGCCGAAAGTCGTTTGGCTCTAATTAGAATGATTAAAAAGTTAATTTTTTGATCTTGGTGAAATTAGAGCCACCCTAACTGTTATTTTAACAAAAAGAGGGGGCTCATAAACTACGAAAACTTCTCCACAAACTTAACTAACTAACACCTACGAGAGATATTTAGTTACGCCTACAGTACGATTGAAACGCTTTGTGTTCGCTCACACCTTCTGATTTCGCTCCTACTGCAAAAATCAGTAATACCCATACAGATTAAAACCTATCAATACACGCACGGGGAGCTAGGAGCTTATGAACACTGAGAGGTATTCCCCATTTTACGACCACGATGATACTATTCAATATTCACGATTGAAGGCAGAATGAGTCATTTGGTCGAATGCCAACTGTCCGAATAGGCCGTCTGCCGTTTATCCGATTGCCAGTTGACCGAATGTTTTTTTTGGCCGTATACTTTTGCTCTGAAAGCTATTTTGACGAAAGTGTTACTTATACGAATACCCCATTATAATCGTCTACTAAATGACCATAATAGAGAAATAAATAACTGTGACTTAGTGCTTAAAAATTAATATTGTTTTTTAATTCTTTAGTTTACAATATTTGTAGCTATCAATTCAAATATTATGTGCATAATTTCCTTCTTTTTGACATGAGCTATTCTTTCTATACCATTCTTATATATATATATATATATATATATATATATATATATATATATATATATATATATATATATATATATATATATATATATATATATATATATATATATATATATATATATATATATATATATATATATATATATATATATATATATATATATATATATATATATATATATATATATATATATATATATATATATATATATATAT
Organism: Topomyia yanbarensis; assembly: GCF_030247195.1. NCBI lineage: Eukaryota > Metazoa > Arthropoda > Insecta > Diptera > Culicidae > Topomyia > Topomyia yanbarensis. The sequence continues at coordinate 406,588,391 of NC_080671.1, read as the reverse complement.
ATATATATATATATATATATATATATATATATATATATATATATATATATATATATATATATATATATATATATATATATATATATATATATATATATATATATATATATATACGTCTATAAACAAAATGCGCCATATTTTCCTAATATTCCATAGAGCTCAATTAGGTATGAATTCAGTTTTGAGAGAGAGGAAGAGAGAGAAAGAGTAGTATTGATAGACGGCATCTATACCTTTCGGATTGTTAAGCGCAATGTTTAGAAAAAATGTTTATTTATTTTAATATAATTCAAATATTCTTCATCAATAAACAACTTTTTGCGGTGTGCCCCCTTAAATTTATCTTTTAGGCAAGAAAATTAACACAGAAGTATTAGTAAAATAGTTGTACTGTCCCAGAAGTTCTCATATGTGCTAAAAATTGGTTGCGAAGCTTGCTTTTTGATTCTAATCATATCTATCTTTCTTTACAACATGAATTGTTCTTCGTACGTCATGAGAACTGATCATTAAATAACTTATTCTAGCATTATTTGCTAGTTTTTACAAAATTACATTCAATAAAACAATTAGTATGTAACCTATGTATTCAAAATAGCACAATTGTGACATTTGATTGAATTGCCTTCAACTAACTGGCATTCGGCCAAATGGCATTTGCTAAAAAGACCTTTTCGACTAAATTGAAATCGACCTTTCAGCCAAATAGCTTTCGGGAAAACAACCCCTGTCGACCAAATATAATGACCAAATCATATATATTTCAGCCAAATGATATTCGACTATACGGCATTCAGCCAAATTGACTTGGAGCCCAACCAAATATTGCAGTAAAATATGTCATAACCTATCTTTCTGATATAGTTGAGAAGCTCAGGTAGCATAGGTAAACAGTGCTTAAATTTGGAATCAATGATTGTTCTTTAGCAGTCGATTCGATCCCTCCTACATTCTACAGACATAATGGTAAAACACTACCCCAAGGAAAACACTTCGGACCTTTGATATTTCTGCTTTACTTGAATGGTGTGCTTCTTGTGCTGAAGACTCCACGCCTGTCAACTGATAACAAACTTTTCTAAAACGTCCGAACAATTCCGTGCCAGATCTGTTGACGGCAAATGTACGTTTGATTCATTTACATACTTGAAACTGATATTCATTGTTTTTTTTTGTAGTTTTTCATTGGTTTACATTTCGCTCAGTGGCACAAAACAAGATTTTGAGGAGTTCAATTATATTGATCCAAATCTAGCCATATTTGCGAAAAGACATATTCTACAATGGCTATTATTTTTTTTTTTTTGAAGGTGGTCCAATTGGAGGGGTAGAGCTTGGTTCTCGGAAAGGCAGAATCACTCACAAAAATTGCACACGAGACGGGAAACATCACCCACTAAAGCACAGCTTAAGCCCAATTGCAGCGGGCCGTAATTCATAACATCATAAATGACCAAATGCTTCATTTTCTTTTTATATTGTGATAACTTTATGCGTATAGATTATGAGATATTGTCAGAGAATCAAATATCCCCAAGAATCAAGTGTCCTCGCTCTCCCCTAATGATAACAGCGAAACTGCAAATATTTAAATTTATTTGAACAGTGTGTTCCATTACACTTTTTTCAAGAAATCTAAAAAGTGCGTAGACAGAAAAATAGGTGCGTTGTACTCCATTGCCTTTGAAATTCTCAAATCGAATGATTTTAAGACTATTATTTTTACAACTAGTAGCTTGCTAACTCTAACTTATGCTTCAGGAATCAGAATATATTGGCTTAAATGGCACGTTCCCCGTATGTAGTCGGGGTATTAACTTATGCTTGCTCTCTTATTTAACAAAGTGTTATCCATCCGTCCTTGAACCAGCAAAGCCCGCACTGCCACACCTTCTCATACTCCAGAGACCCGGTTCGGTGACAAAACCGTCAATCTGCACATTCTGTGCGGGAACATATACGCGATATTATTTCGAAATACGATCGCAGCAAGCAGCGTGGCCGGACAACCCAAATTCAAATGCCTATTTTCGTATGAATTTAACGCAACCAGCATTAAATTTCAATATTCTTACGCATCTCTATTCACTTTCAAGCTGACTGAAGAGTCACGAAGAATTAAGTGCTTTCAGTTCACAGGAAGCATAAACACCCTCACCAAACCAAATCCTTCATTTGTTATACGTGTTCGTATTTAAGACAAAAGTTTGTATGTATGTATTACGTTGGGCGCATTTTTCGTTCGATTATTCAACTCAAAACCAGCATAAAAAGAAAACTCAGCTTGTACCTGAAGCTGATTTTGAACCGATAATAATTGAATGACTGCACTGTACCGAACGAATGAATGATGAAGCCGAACTGAACTGAAACATACCGGGGAATACAGTAGGGAGTTGACCTTTGTTCGGAACTCTCGTAGAAAGTGATCCGTTTTGCAATTTGTGAGCATGAGCACGAGCATAAGCATGAGTAAGCTGACCAACGAACTGACGAAAAAATCCGTCCACTGTGCGGACTGTTTGCCTGATCGTGGTGAACGATTTCGCTTCGTTGCGGTATGGTGTACGGATTTTTTCGTCATAGTTGGTTAGCTTAAGCATGCTACTCCGTTATTAACCAGAACTAATTGAGATTGCAAAATATTCATTGGAACAACATGCTTGGGAATAACAGACCTAGAGACCGAGAAATCCTCTGCATTTCCACATGTATCACGGGAAGGGGAGATTTTTTAGTAAGAGTGCCAATAGCGTTATCATATAGTAATTCCTCTGGGCAGTCAGCTGCCGAGAATTTGGGGAATTTATCATTAATCGTATTAATGCAACTGGGACTCCGGATAGCCGACTATGAGGATCATTGCTTTTATTTTAATAAATCGGTAATTTCACTTTCCTATCACAGGAGGACCCCTTTTTGCAATTTGTGAGGGACGAATACTAGCTCATTCAAGAGTTTCCAACGTCGCAAGATGCTTAGTGTGGAAGCTTCCCGTGAGTTAACTTTTTGTCGGTTCCGACACCATTAATAGCTAAGTCACTTTACGTTTGTCCGGGTATGTCGCAGGTTCAACTGATTTGCATTTGATAAAAATTCTAAAACATCCTGACCATTGCTGTAGAAGACAAAGGGTTGAGTCGTTGGGAAACTTTAAGCCCTCTCGTATCACCCTAGTCTACGCTTTTCTAAACTTTCTTCTTTCATCGCCTTCCTTAAGTATTATGGCTATTAATATTGGAAAAATATTGGCGTGTTTTTATCTTTTTTCTTTCTGTTTTAATAAAACTGTTAAAATATTCTTTTTAGTCCCTACACAATACCCTGTCGAATAATTTAGTAAAAATTTTGGGACCTTTCAATGCAAAATTTACCAAAAAATGCATTTCTATTTTTGCATGTTTTGAATTTTTCAGATAAGAATAATAAGCTTATATAAGCGCGCTAAAATCCAAGCTTTATCACCAGGCTCGTAGCCAGGAGTTTGCTTCGGGAGGGGCTTAAATGATTCCTGCATAAATGTATTAATTCTGATGACTTGAGATAGTCACTGGAGACCGAATAAAATTTTCGAAAGTTCCTAATGGAAACAATTCTATATTCCAAATCTTAAAAATTTGTTCTCTGTGAAAAAGAAGGGCTACTTCGACGAATCATCGATTTTGAATTTTTATTTTATTATATTTTACAAGTTGCAATTTACTCTAGTTACAACAATGGATATTTCAGAGTGTTTATGTCCAAACCAAATATGACATTTTCTGACGGTGCTAGAAAATTCAAGGTATTCTACACTGCACGTTTACAAGGTTTAGAAGACGCTAAATCGAAATCATTTGAAAAAATCCATAGAATGTGCGAACGAAGAGATTGTCGAAATTTTCTGTTATTCATCTGATCTGGCAGGCGACTTGTAGATGCGGAGAAATAGTACAACTTCTATTTTCTTAATCCGGTGTCTTGCAACTATTACCAGCTCTGTGGCATCACGCTAATGAATGAATGAAACTATTTTCAAGACTGGCCCCGTTCTAGTAGATCAGAGCCCCAGTCAGGAAGGATTCTCGGTGATCAATAAGATCGTAATACTAGCCCGGCAGTTGTCCCGTCCCTTAAGAATAGGCTGTGAAGTCTTTCGAAACAGAAGGTCAAGGGCTAGAGAATGTAGTCCAAGGCTTTGCTTTGGCTAAAAGGCTGCTCTACTTTCAAATAATATAATCGGTAATACATTAGAGTGACAGGAAAAAAATGACCCCTATCAGCCCATGCCTGAGTCGATTCCTAGTCCCACCAGGAGTACTTGCTCCAAATTTGAAGCAAATCGGACAAGTCTAGCTACCGGAACAACGTGCCTGAAGTTTGTATGGGATTTTTCGACAATTTACATGGAGAAAACACACTAACTCGCATTTTCGCCGCTAGGTGGCACTTTATGCATCATATTATCACTGAAAGTGAAAATAAGAAAGATAATTTAATTGCCTACAAATTTGTTGAAGACTGCTAGTCAATCCGGCTTTGGTAAAATAAGCTATTAAACTTTTAACGAAGTGATGTCTGAGTCAGTTTTGCATGGGGCCTAGCAGTGCATGATTGTGGATCAGTACTTGATTCGCACGAACAAAACATTTTTGTGAAATAATGGTTAGGTTTAGGTCAATAGTATGTGCGGAAGATTTATAGTAAATAATACGAGTTATGTTTTGGTTAGAAAATTTTAGTTCCACATTTTACCGCATAGAGGGCGCCAACACTAACTTTTTAACGGAAAGAGATAGACATTAGGTGTCTTCCACAAAGTTGTAGAGCAAGCATTTTTAAGTAATTCTTCCGAACATCTCGATATTCACTTCTCACTTCTGTGAAAAGTTAATGTTGGCGCCCTCTATGCAGTTACAGGTGGAACTAAAATTTTCTAACCAAAACATAGCTCGTATTATGTACTACTATTCTTGTCAATATACTATTCAGCTAAATGTAATCATTATCTCACAAAAATGTATAGTTGGTTGTAATCGAGTACCGATCCACAACTATGCGCTGCTAGGCCCCATGCAAAACTGACTCAGACATCACTTCGTTGAAAGTTTAATAGCTTCTTTTACCAAAGCCGGATTGACTAGCAGTCTTCAACAAATTTGTAGGCAATTAAACTATCTTTCTTATTTTCACTTTCAGTGATAATATGATGCATATAGTGCCACCTTGCGGCGAAAATGCGAGTTAGTGGGTTTTCTCCATGTAAATTGTCGAATAATCCCATACAAACTTCAGGCACGTTGGTCCGGTAGCTAGACTAGTCCGATTTGCTTCAAATTTCGAGCAAGTACTCCTGGTGGGACTAGGAATCGACTCAGGGGTGAGCCGTTTGAGTTTTCAAAAATTCGTTATTTTTCTGGGCACTCTATAATACATATTGTCAGACAAGTGAAAATAACTATTTATTTATCTACATAAATATTCAAATTCTTCCACCGCTTTTTTTTAATTTGATAAGTTTTATAACACTGAACAAATTAAAAATATAGCAGACTGATTTTCCTAGTACAAGAATTTTGATGAAAATTCTCACTTGTAGTTTTGCAACAGGATATATTAGGGTGGTGGAAAATAAATGTAACATTCGCACCCAAAACTGGGCACGTTACTTATGAGGAGGCAAAGAGTTTTATACCGATCAGTTTGACTTCCTTACTAAATAGTGGGTTATTTAATCGACCACTACATTAGCTTAGACGAGAAGATGACAATGAAAAGGCTTTTTCGCAGAAGCTATCAAGCTTGGGAGTTTTTCTAGATATTGAAGGTTTCTGGAAAACGTATTTCGTATCCCTGAGTGCCCGCGGATGCCCTCAAGATGGTGTGCTGTCACCACTTTTCTGGTCCTGATGGCGATGAATCACATTAGGAAAGTAATGAGACATCTTGGTAAGGCACAAATCTCCGAATTTTATATGTGAGATGAATCAATAGATTGCATGATAGAACCATGGAAAAGCTTATTTGTAACACCCTTCGCTGCCATTTGAAGAGTGTACCCTCAAATTTTCTGACACATTGAAATTTTTGGGACAGCCTATAGAAACACTAACCCCTTCCTATTATACCTGTAGAGGTAGAAAATCTTCCATCTTTAGCAGCAACATGCATCGGGCTAACATTCCTTCCCACTCGTCAGTAACTGACACCAACTTGCTGTCAGTTGGACGATGTATCAAAACTAACACCAAATTGGCGTCAGTTAGACACTAAATCCAAACAGTTCACACAACACATGTGAACGCCTAAAGCAACTGGGTGTTAGTTTTGATACGTCGTCAAACTGACAGCAAGTTGGGGTCAGTTACTGACGAGTGGAACACGAAACAATAAAATCCAACTCTTCAAAGTTAGGTCTTGTGCCCTTATGCGCAAATTATTTTCCATTGGGAAATACAACATTCCCAAATAAAACTACATTGGGACAAGGTGTTAATTAGTTCTGGTTAATAACGTTACTAGAGCATACTCGGTCGCTTGTTTACCCGCAAGGCTGTCGCCAAAGTGTCAACAGTAACTTGCCCCCGTCCCAATCTTTCATTGTAATGCCAACAATGTTACATCGAAAACCAATCCAACATAACCGCAAGTGTGGAGCTATAAATATTTTATCTCTACACCAACTATATCAGCTATTGTGACTGGTTGAGTTGTAACTTGTCTAGCCGTGATCCTCCCACGAGGCTTGGCAGAAGAACGGTCGATATAACCGATGAACCGTATGAATCAGACTATCTTTTTATAGGTATCCATCTTCTGAAATGAGTGTCTGTCTGTCTGTCTGTCTATCCGACTGGTATACCCATATTAACCAATATGACGAAGAGTCTGATTCAGTGCCATTGTCCTCACCCACCCACCTCAAAAAAGGGCAATGTCCCAGTCAGCAGTAGTTCGGGGGTTGGTTGTCAGATTGACTGGTGACAGTGTGGCTCCGTTGCTTGTATGAAGAGCTCTAGACAAGATAGCAGCCATAAACAAATTCAATATATTGCAGTCAAGTAGTATTCTAGTTTGAAGTAGCGCTTCAACAATTAATTTGAATCCTGAAACCCCCATCAATCAATCCAATAATAGATAGTGACTGAATACTGCGCCTAATGTCTCTGTCTCTCCGTAATACAGAAGAGCTTTGAATAGGAGTAGAACGCTTCCGTTCCTTTGCCCGACCGGTCCTACCCCTGGAAACATTCGAATTGAAATCCAGACTAACTGATCCGTTCGACAAGGCCGTTCTGCCGACACATTTGGCCACATTTCACTATCGAGATTGCTCTCAACACAAGTTCCGCCCGGGCCCTTCCGTTCCCATGCGTATACTACAAGTGGCAACCATATTGCGATTGGCTGTGCCACGAAGTTCGCTATCAATCAATTGATTTATCACCAACGACTCTCATCCAGCTGGAACAAGGCGCAGGCAGACGGGCTTCGCGAAAAGCCATAGTCGAACCGAACTCGTAGTGTACCACCACGTGCCGGCGCGCTGGAGGCCTACAATAGTCTCAATCGTTGTGACTGGTAGCAATTGGATTTTTTTGTTGCCTTCGCGCAAACAAATCGACACTGGAAAGACTCTCTCTCTGTGTATGTGCCACCTCCAATCGACCCTTCACTTTCCCACCCCATCAAACCATGCGCGAAAAGCGAACATGAACACCCACCGAAAAATTGACGACCCCAGCGACCTCCACGAGCAATGATGATTAAACGAGCTGCGCGGAATTGGCGGAATGAAACTCGACACGCCAACCAACCGTCCACGGGCGACCACCCGGCCTAGCCTAGGTTAAGTGCCAGCGTAATCTCAGATTATGCAAGCGAATCCAAGTGCACCCTTTTGTATGGTCCTGTTATTGGTTTGGCGTTCTTTTTTTCGACAGTTTGGCCGATTGCCATTTTTATTGAACTCGAAAGTGTAATAAAATTCCAAACTGTGCCGATTTTTTGTACTGTTCGCGAAACTCTACAGGATCGGATGTTAGAGTTCGAGGTCCACAAAACGTTCAACTCCCCCAGTCTTTCATCGTCTGTGGATAGATCAGCTTTATCTCGTTTGCGTGTCTAGAAACAGCCAGGAAATTAACAAGCGTGATATACGCCGGAATCGACCTAAAACACCGAACTGACCGTTCACGCAGCTAGTCATGGTGGCTAGGGTGGCTGAAAATTTCCGCATAGACACGTCGTTTGTAAGTTCTCTCATCGTCGTCAATATTTAGATGCGCTATCCATCATCGAATATGTGTGACGGCCAAGACATGCTAACAGAGGAGCATTGTTTAAGGTCCAGGCACTGAACCCAGAGGGACCGGTCCCAAAGGCGGAAGAGCACAAAAAAAAACGTTTCCACCGAAAAGACGGTGAGTTTGCAATTTCCGGCCTTTCCGACTGCAGAGAACAGGCCAGCAGCCGGCGTAGTCGAAATTGGGATTTTTCGCATAGCCCCATTTTTCTTTCGCCGCCCGTCTCTGACCAGCCAGTTCTGGTTCGGTAGAAGCAGAAGCACTGGCACCGGTATGGGCATTGTGAAAGGTACACTATTCTTAAGTGCTTTAATTTATTGCTTCATGAATATTGGTTCTTACGTAAGGATAGCATCCCGCAGGGATCTCCTTAGAGCTGCAGCTTTCTTGGGCGATCTGGTGCTTCCTTTGTGTGTGTCTCTCTCTCCCATTCTCTGAGCAGTACCGGCTTCGGGCACGGACAGCCTGGGTTAGGGTAAGCGGCCTTTGGTAACCTAGAGTAGAACATGCAGGGTCGGACCAAATGGACTAATGACAATAAAAAATTGAGTGGTTAGAACTGAAAACAAAGAATGATCATACATTACAGTGAGGGAACTTTTTCCAAAATGAATTCAAGATATCGACGCTTTAAGTATTTCTAATACCTTTGGCATAGAAAAAAAATAAAAGCTGCATTTTCAAACACAAACATTACATACTCATTTTTTAAACATGGCGGTATCCAGAAATGGTAAAACAGGTAATTATCGTCTGATTCCAATGGTACTATAGCTGGGCTGGCCGAATAAAATTAGAATCGCAAAATACATCATGTATAACTTCGAAAGCTCATCAGCTCATGATACAAAGAAGGATAATATTGCTATTTTTTCCGAAGGAGTTAAAGAAATAATATAGACGAATTTCGCGCCAAATCGAACAAATGTTGGCAGCACCCTTTCAAATTTTGATGAAACTTTCTGTACATGAGAACTTTGTTACAAAAAACCACTTTGCATACTTTGTTTTTTCTAAAAATGATCTAGACTGTCGTTTAAAAAGAGTCAAACTTTTTTCACCGTTTTTTATTCAAATGTCTATAGTCTGAAAAGGACAAATCCTATAAAAAATGTTGTAGAAGTGATTTTCACAAAATTAGTCAAATTTTTGAATAAAAATATTGAAAAAATTCTTCATCGACTCTTACACTGAAAAAAATCGATTTTAAATTTTTAAATCTATTTAAATAAAACCCATCTTTGATTTGGATGAAAATTTTTTCAAGATAGGTTTATATTCCCTACCTACCGTCAAAAATTCAAGTTGGCCACTTTCAAGGAAAAAAAGTTATTTGAAAAAAACTTTTCCTTGTCCAAACTGAATTTATTTTCAGTGTATTTTGATCGAAAACTAAACCAATGAAAGATATAATCATCTCAGAATCCAATTTCCCAACTGCTAGTTGCCGGATACGTGCAATAAGTCTCAGTAACGAATTTGGTATATATTCATAACAAACTTGAATGAAGACTGGAAGACTGGAAAACTGGAAGACTGAAAGACTGAAAGACTGAAATACTGAAAGACTGAAAGATTGGAAGACTGGAAGACTGATAGACTGGAAGACTGGAAGACTGGAAGACTGGAAGACTGGAAGACTGGAAGACTGGAAGACTGGAAGACTGGAAGACTGGAAGACTGGAAGACTGGAAGACTGGAAGACTGGAAGACTGGAAGACTGGAAGACTGGAAGACTGGAAGACTGGAAGACTGGAAGACTGGAAGACTGGAAGACTGGAAGACTGGAAGACTGGAAGACTGGAAGACTGGAAGACTGGAAGACTGGAAGACTGAAAGACTGGAAAACTGGAAGACTGGAAGACTAGAAGACTGAAAGACTGAAAGACTGGAACACTGGAAGACTGGAAGACTGGAAGACTGGAAGACTGGAAGACTGGAAGACTGAAAGACTAAAAGACTGGAAGACGGGAAGACTGGAAGACTGGAAGACGGGAAGACTGGAAGACTGGAAGACTGGAAGACTGGAAGACGGGAAGACTGGAAGCCTAGAAGACTGGAAGACTGGAAGACTGGAAGACTGGAAGACTGGAAGACTGGAAGACTGGAAGACTGGAAGACTGGAAGACTGGAAGACTGGAAGACTGGAAGACTGGAAGACTGGAAGACTGGAAGACTGGAAGACTGGAAGACTGGAAGACTGGAAGACTGGAAGACTGGAAGACTGGAAGACTGGAAGACTGGAAGGCTGGAAGGCTGGAAGGCTGGAAGACTGGAAGACTGGAAGACTGGAAGACTGGAAGACTTGAAGACTTGAAGACTGGAAGACTGGAAGACTGGAAGACTGGAAGACTGGAAGACTGGAAGACTGGAAGACTGGAAGACTGGAAGACTGGAAGACTGGAAGACTGGAAGACTGGAAGACTGGACGACTGGAAGACTGGACGACTGGAAGACTGGACGACTGGAAGACTGGACGACTGGAAGACTGGACGACCGAAAGACTGGACGACTGGAAGACTGGACGATCGACAGACTGGAAGACTGGACGACTGGAAGACTAGAAGACTGGAAGACTGGACGACTGGAAGACTGGACGACTGGAAGACTAGACGGAAGACTGGACGACTGGAAGACTGGACGACTGGAAGACTGGAAGACTAGACGACTGGAGCACTGGAAGCCTGGAGCACTGGAAGACTGGAGCACTGGAAGACTGGAGCTCTGGAAGATTGGAGCACTGGAAGACTGGAAGACTGGACGACTGGAAGACTGGATGACTAGAAGACTGGTCGACTGGAAGACTGGACGACTGGAAGACTGGTGACTGGACGATTGGAAGACTGGACGACTGGACGACCGAAAGACTGGAAGACTGGAAGACTGGAAGACTGGAAGACTGCAAGACTGAAAGACTGGAAGACTGGAAGACTAGAAGACTGGAAGACTGGAAGACTAGAAGACTGGAAGACTGAAAGACTGGAAGATTGGAAAACTGAAAGGCTGAAAGACTAAAATACTGAAAAACTGGAAAACTAGAAGACTGGAAAACTGGAAGACCGGAAGACAGGAAGATTGGAAGACTGGAAGACAGGAAGACTGGAAGGTTGGAAAACTGGAAGACTGGAAGGCTGGAAGGCTGGAAGACTGGAAGACTGGAAGACTGGAAGACTGGAAGACTGCAAGACTGCAAGACTGAAAGACTGGAAGACTGGAAAACTAGAAGACTGGAAGACTGGAAGACTAGAAGACTGGAAGACTGGAAGACTGGAAGACTGAAAGACTGGAAGATTGGAAGATTGGAAAACTGAAAGGCTGAAAGACTAAAATACTGAAAAACTGGAAAACTAGAAGACTGGAAAACTGGAAGACCGGAAGACAGGAAGATTGGAAGACTGGAAGACAGGAAGACTGGAAGGTTGGAAAACTGGAAGACTGGAAGGCTGGAAGGCTGGAAGACTGGAAGACTGGAAGACTGGAAGACTGGAAGACTGCAAGACTGAAAGACTGGAAAACTAGAAGACTGGAAGACTGGAAGATTGGAAGACTGAAAGGCTGAAAGACTAAAATACTGAAAAACTGGAAAACTAGAAGCCTGGAAAACTGGAAGACCGGAAGACAGGAAGATTGGAAGACTGGAAGACTGGAAGACTGGAAGACTGGAAGACTGGAAGACTGGAAGACTGAAAGACTGAAAGACTGGAAGACTGAAAGACTGAAAGACTGGAAGGTTGGAAAACTGAAAGATAGGAAGACTGGAAGACTGAAAGGCTACAAGACTGAAAGACTGGAAAACTGGAAGACTGGAAAACTAGAAGACTGGAAAACTGGAAGACTAGAAGACAGGAAGACTGGAAGACTGGAAGACAGGAAGACTGGAAGACTGGAAGGTTGGAAGGTTGGAAAACTGGAAGACTAGAAGATTGGAAGACTGGAATACTGGAATACGGGAAGACTGGAAGACGGAAAGACTGGAAGACTAGAAGACTGGAAGGTTGGAAAACTGGAAGACTGGAAGGCTGGAAGGCTGGAAGACTGGAAGACTGGAAGACTGCAAGACTGGAAGACTGGAAGACTGGAAGACTGGAAGACTGGAAGACTGGAAGGCTGGAAGGCTGGAAGGCTGGAAGGCTGGAAGACTGGAAGACTGAAAGACTGGAAAACTGGAAGACTAGAAGACTGGAAGACTGGAAGACTGGAAGACTGGAAGACTGAAAGACTGAAAGACTGAAAGACTGAAAGACTGGAAGACTGAAAGACTGAAAGACTGAAAGACTGAAAGACTGAAAGACTGAAAGACTGAAAGACTGAAAGACTGAAAGACTGAAAGACTGAAAGACTGAAAAACTGAAAGACTGAAAGACTGGAAGACTGGAAAACTGGAAGACTGGAAGATTAGAAGACTGGAACACTAGAAAACTGGAACACAGGAAAACTGAAAGACTGGAAGACTAGAAGGTTGGAAAACTGGACGACTGGGAAACTGGAAGACTGGAAAACTAAAAGACTGAAAGACTGGAAGACTGAAAAACTGAAAGACTGAAAGACTGGAAGACTGAAAGATTAAAAGACTGAAAGACTGTAAGGTTGGAAGACTGAAAAACTGGAAGACCGGAAGAGAGGGTACTGCCAACGCGGAATTCGATTTAGCGCGAAATTCGTCTATATGTTGTTACTGTAATATTATCGTGATTATGGTAGTTTATGACAAATAATTCAAATGACACATCCTCTGTAACAAGATGCGCCGTAACAAAATGCTGTCTTGAAAAACGCGACAAATAACTTCGAACGCGTGCAAAAATTCCTCACGGAAAAAAGGTAGCAGTTATTAGTTATTGACATATAATACGAAAGACCAGCTCATGATACAAAGAAGGTTAGTATTATCATTTTTTCCGAAGGAGTTAAAGAAATAATATACAGGGTGTTTGGTTCATGGTTAAGAACCTCTCGAGAGGTGATTAACTGTCATATTTGGAGAAAAAAAAATCATTCTACGCATACCATCAAATCTCAACCATTACCAAGTTATTGAACTTTTTGTGTTAAAAGCTCATTTGTCTTAAAATACCTGTAACTCAAAAAGTATACTTTGCATTTCAAATATTTTAGGTCCATTGGAAAGGTGAGAAAATTTTTCATTGAGTGATGCCCTCACATGTTTCAGCTAATGAGTTTAAGTAACCTTTTCAAAGTAATTTATTGAAAATTTTAATCGATTTTTCGTTCATTTCGTGTAAATCTTAATAGTTAACCTCATCATTTTAATAATCCAGACTGTTAGTCTTGAAGAGCTGCATAATTCGTTCTTTGACATGATATACTTACCTCTTCTTTTTTCATGAGTTTGGGTTATTTAACTTGGATATTTTTATCTCATTTTCACTAATACCAGCTCTAATTGAAAAAGTATGGCACTTATTGTACTTTTTTTCTTTTTATTCGAAAGCCAGGAAAATTTTACAGAGAAAAATGTATTAATACCTTTCAGTTAAGTGAATTTAGTATTCTTTTAGAAGTAAATTAGTTTAAAGTTAGTGCTTTTATTAGTATTTTCGTTAATTTTCTGAAGATAGTAAATAATAAACATAATCATTATTATCATGCATCTCAGCAAGTTCTAAAGTTCTTTCTTTGACTCCATTCATTTATCTCTTTTGGTTTCGATGCAAAATCTTTTTTATCACATTGTTTCATATGAAAAAATAAGGATTTCGAACCCACTACATTTGTGGCGAGGTCATGCTATGTTAGCTATTGAATAGCAGCAAAATGAAAAGAGATATAGACAAAGTGTCAAATAAAAAGTTATAGAGAACATTAAGGGGCATCAAATGAACAATAGTTACGCTTAATTTTGTTGGTTAATAATTAGAATAATTACAAAATTCTCCAAAAAACGCAAATTTGGAGTTATTTCGTTAGTAAAAAATCATTTAGTACCCTTAACTAAAAGATATTTGTACATACACTGATAGGACATTTTCTCAGTTTTCCTATGAAACCTTGTAAATAACGATATAAAGCATATTTTTTTAAATTAGAGTCTTTTAAGCACTTGCAAGTCAGTTATAGGAGAAGTATAATAATGAAATTACAAAGAAATGAGAAGAGATAGGAAAATTACGTCCAAGAACAAATTATGAATCGCCCTAAAACCTAACTTTTGGATAATGGATATTGCTATAATCATACTTCATTATTTCGAGAAAGTTAGCAAAAACTTCCTCAAAAACACTAACTTTTAACTATTTTGCAGCTAAAAGGTAATTAAAACTAATTAACAAAAAGATACGAGAACACCAATTTTCTCACCTTTCGAATGGAACTGAAAGATTTAAAATACAAAGTATACTTTTAAAGTTAGAGGTATTTTAAGACAAATAAGTTTTTTACACAAAAAGTTCAATAACTCGGTAACGGTTGAGATTTGATGGTATGTGTAGAACAATTTTTTTCACCAAATATGACAGTGAATCACCCCCGAGAGGTTCTTAACCATGAACCAAACACCCTGTATAGTTACAGTTTCAATAATGCACTGAAACCTCCATTTACGAACTCTTTTTCCGTAATATTCGACTTACGTGACACTTTTTACGAACTAAATTAGACGTAACGAACTCTTTTCCCACGAATTGAGGAAGAAAAAAAGGTTTAAGTACGTGCAGTACCGCATGAAGTTGTACACAATGGAATAAATTATTGGCTAACTATTACTAACAAAAGTTGAGTGTTTTAGAAATGGGGTGGATAAGTACATGACTGAAATGGATGTCTGAAGCCATTGTGGAATCCAAGATGGCGACTTACGATTTAGATTAATTCTCTATAACCTCAGCAATATGGGTATTTTCGGAATGGAGTTGACGAGTACATCACGGAGATCGAAGTTGGAATCCATTTTGACAAACCTAGATGACGACTTCCGGTTTGAACAGATCCTCTCTATAACCTTAGCAATATGGACAGTTTCGGATTGACGAGGTTGACAAGTACATAATGGAAATCGATGTCGGGAGTCATTTCGAAAACCAAATTCTATAGAGGCTCAAAAATATGAATATTTTCGGAATGGGGTTGACGAGTAGATGACGGATATCGATGTCGGAAGCCATTTTGAAAGCAAATTGGCGATCTTCGGTTAAGATAAATGCTGTATAACCTCAAAAATATGGGTAGTTTCGGAATGGGGCTGATGAGTTGATGACGGAAATCGATGCCTGTAACCATTTCACAATCCAGAATGGCGACATCCGGTTTATATAAATTTTCTATGGCCTCAACAATGACCGTTTTTTAAAAATGGAAACTAGATGGCGGACATCGATGTCGAAAACCATTTTGTAAACCAAAATGATGACATCCAGTTCACATAAATTCTTCATAACGTCAACGATATGATTATTTCTGGAATGGTAAAATTATGTAGATGTATAGTGATGATATGGTTATAGAAAATTTTGTTTTGTTATGCTCAACTTCTTGGTAAGAGCTCGACTGTTTTTTAAATATTTTCTTATTGGATTTAGTTAGTCTAAACAGTCATTCCGTTTTTTTAACTAGGTTTTTCTGCTTAGGCGAACTAAATCCAATAAGAAAAAAAAATACGCTCAACAATATACATTCGTGCAGGAAATATATTTTAGATAGTAAATAGCCACACATAGCAAGTATGTGAGCGGCACTCACCTTCAGGAACGATTGTTTGGGTCGAAACGTCAACGTACAATGCAATCCAACTAAAACCAGGATTATATCACGTTCATAGATATGTGAGCTACAACACAACATTTACTGATTGAGAATCGATAGACTACTTTTCCTTGAACCTCGAAAAACAAATGAGAAAACTTGAATTTCCATAAGACTCAATATGGAGTTAGCCCCTTTCGGACGCCAGCTAGTACTGGGGTTACCTCCAAGGTCAACTTTGACTGCTAATAGAAAAATAGCTAAGAGTTATTTTCAAAATTCTTATGTGGCAGTATACGTGATTACTTAGAATTATCAAAAAATGCAAAAATGTCGATTTCAAAAAAAATGTGGGGGAGCCCCTTATTAACGCCAGCCATTTATTCTCGGATTGGAACAGATTTTTTAAAAAATTCCAGATTAAATCTAATCCTTAAATTTTGTAGATTTTTGCCAAGAAAAAACGACGTTTCTCAGATTCTTGAACATAACATTTCCATTGGCAACACAGACTTCAGTATAACCAAACTGCCCGTTAGGTCTACAAATCTCATAACCCCGAGCGACCTAAACACGGTCCTGGTTCCAGGAAGAAAACAAACTGAGTACGCGTCGATGAGAGATGAAATGCGCAAGAGACCCCACCGACCCCGCCTGTCCGGTTCAGTGCAGCTCTGCTGCTAGTGAAAGGAAAACTCCGTTCGTCCGTCCGTCCGTAGGAAGTGCGATTGGGATGGAAATTTATGTCGCAATTATCGGTGGTGCTTGATGAATCGAATGGGAGCGAACGAGCGGTAGCGGGGTTCCACGCGATCTGCAACTTGTAACCAGCGTTCGTGTGTTTTATTGAACTGAAACTGCAACTTACGGGGTCGTGACTGGTTCAAATCAGGGTTGAGTGAACAGACAAAAATGTCCATCCCGCCGTTCTGGCTGGCAGCCCTGACACGTTTGCGAGGAGTCAGTTCGTTGGAAATTTATTTCTTTTCTCACGCTGCACTAATTGTGCTTGATAGCAAGGAATTTAATTTTGCATAACAACTCGAATTTTTCGTCGTAGTTTGCTTCGGTTTGTGTTTGAATTGTGCACATCAAAATCAGAACTTATAAGAGTAAGGTGATTTTTAGTTACGAAGCGAAAAAATTCGGTACGAGTTGTCCGGCAGATATCACGCAAGTATTTAGCCATTGCTTTTGGAAACCTGTTTACGAGACGAGCAAATATTTTTTCCTCACCAACTACGTCTTGGGAGGGGGGATGGGGAGTTGTTTATTTCTATCTCACTATTGTACATTTTCGTGTCATCATCGAAGTTGCTGCCTTCATGTTCGTGAATATCCGATTTCTTCTTTGCCTTTTGCCCTTATGAGTGAACTTCCTCAATGATGGTATTGGTTGTAGATATTGAGGTACTTGCCGCAGCTTTTGCCGTTGTCAATATTACCTGAGCAGCTGCAACAATTTTTGGAATTGTTTATATTCAGCAGTTTCTAAGCAGGGTAGACCGTAATGTGCCGTTTTTTACAGAACTGGCACGTATTAATTTGACATTGATATGTGCAAAGAATTCTCTGTATAACGGTACTATCGCATTATGTTTTGTACTGTAGGGTCAGATAGGAGGAAATGGATCGGACCACCGACATTCTCACCACGTAAAAACCATTTGTACGTATCAGGAAGTAGTTCCTACACGTGCCCTTTGGAATGGATTACATTTCTCCCAAATGTGACATGAAACTGTAAGTAAGTGGTGTCCGATCTTGTAACGGAATATTGATTTTGTCATCGTCTATATACAGGAGCATCTTAATTATAGTATTGTCATTCACAACCATGTGTTTTAAATTGTTCGCAATGAATGCTTTTATCTGGGTTAATTTGTTGAGCGCTATGAACTCTGAATGCCTGACATGGTCCAACAAGATAAAAGCGGCTTCCGATAGTCTAATCTCCATTTACACCTTCAGGAAATGTTCCACATTACGAATGCTCGGACCTAAGCGAGTCATCAACCATTTTATAATCACCATATTTGGCTGGAGCACCGCTTCTTGCTTATGCTATTCAGTCATCTCGACAGATTACTACAGCAAGAATTATAGTAACAGTTTCATTTGTTCTTCAAGGCACACAATATAAAAGTAACTATTTTGTTATTATTTACTTCTACTTTGACGCAAAGCGCCATACAGACGTTTTTGTCGTTCGCTTCGCACTGGCTCGAGCAAAAGCATAAAGCACGCTGAGTTTCGTGGCCATTGTCTTTGGTGGTTGGAAATAGCCTTCTTCAACTTTTTCTCAATAATCTGTCAAAATCAAATTAGATACAAATTTTGTTAAAAGTCGCCGAAACCCCCTTTTTCAATTAACTTTTGAAAAATGTCATGGAGGTTCAGCCCCTCTGGCTACGTGCCTGCATCCTACCTCAGCTAACAGTACAAAACATAATGCTACAGTATCCTTAAACAGATAATTCTTAGCACATCCAGTCTCTAATACCATTACATGAACCACAAACTATTGCATACTTGTGACAACGGCAAAAGCTGCATCAAGCACCTCAACATGAACAGCCAGCACCATCATTGATAAAGTTCACACTCGTAACCCACCCGTAAGGACAATTAAAAAACGAATTTTCGAAAACTTAAACCGGCCCACCCCTGTGTCGATTCCTAGCTCCACCAGGCCTGCTACAAAGTTTTAACCAAATCGGATAAATCTAGCTACCGGATCAACGTGGTCGAAGTTTGAATGGGAACTTTTCGACAATTTACATTTCATTTTTACCGCTAGGTGGCACTGTATGCATCAGTTTATCACACAATTATATGCCCTACGATTTTGTCGATGACTGCGAATCAACTTCTATAGGAAAACTTTTAATTAAGTGATGTCTGATTCAGTTTTGCCTGCGTCATTTTCTGATTACAAAACATTAATTCCATAATTCACCGCATAGAGGGCGCCAACAATGGCTTTTAAAGAGACGGACATGTTCCAAGAATGACTGAAAACGGCTTGTTCTACAACTTTGTAGAGGACACCTAATTTGCATCTCTTTCCTTTTTAAAAGTCAGAATTGGCGCCCTCTATGTGGTGACATGTAGAACTAAAATTTTCTAGTTAAAAGATGACTCATATTATGTACTAAAATTCTTCCAAACATACTATTCAGCGAAAGTCAACCATTATTTCGCAAAAAAAAGAATTTTATGGGAATTGACTACCTATCCATTATCATGTGCTGTTAGCCCTCCCCCCCTGCGAAACTGATGGATTGATTTGAAGTCTGAAGCAAAGCTGTAGACAGTAAAATTATGTTTCTTATTTTTTCTTACAGTGATAAACTGATACACACAGTGCCACCTAGTGATCAAAATGCAATTTATTGGACTTTCTTTATGTAAATTGTCGAAAAATCCTATCCAAACTTCGAACACGTTGTTGGTCCGGTAGTTAAACCTGTCCGATTTGGTTTAAATTTTTAGCAGACACTCATGCTGGGACGAGGACCCCATTGAGGGGTGGTCCGGTGGGAGTCATTTGTTGTCACTCTAGGCAAGAATCAAGGAAGAAATCAGATGTTCGCGAATATGAAGGCAGCAACCGCGATGATGACACGGACGGGTAAGAGCTAGAAATGAACGACCCTCAAGACATAGTTGGTGAGGAGAAAACATATTTTCCCACATTTCGTACATTGGTTTTCACACGCAATGGCTAGTCTCTCGCACGAGATCTGCCGAACAGCCATTAAAAACATTTTTATTTTCACTTAAGTCATGGAAATATGTAAAAGATGCACGGCTCCGTTTAGTTAAAGCATTGAACCGTGTCAAATAAACGAATTATAAAATAAAAAGTAGAGGTTTTATAGAGAAGACTGAGCAGTTAGTTTTCCTGTAAGAATTGAAGTTAGTCCCCAAGTAACAATTGAAGTTTTATGACACTCTTGAAGTCTCTCTTAAAACTTAAATGGCACTTGTAGTGTGCTTTAAAACTTGTCACCTGGTTTGCTCAATTGCTAAGCCAATTTGAATTTCTATATTAGGTCAGACAAAAAATATTTAAATTTAATGAGAAATATATAGTCAGTTTTTGCTTTCGCAAGATTTAAATGCAAAATCATTTTTATTCTCGCTTAATTTCATTTTTATGCGTTTCGTACTTAAAACTTTTTTTAATACAGAAAATCATTTAATTTATGCAATATGACTAACGGTCGCGAATTTGTCCTTTTTGCCTTTCTCCTATAGAAAGGTTATGCAATCACTCTGAACATCGTCAGCTTAATCCCGCCCCGGAGGGCCGTCTGTCATATACCATTCGACTCAGTTCGTCGAATTCGGCAAATGTCTGTGCGTGTGTGCGTATGTGTGTATGTGTGTACGTGTGTATGACCAAAAATAAACATATCGGTTATGGCTGAACCGATTTTTTCAAACTTAGTCTCAAATGAAAGGGGTACAACGTTCCCACAGGCTGCTATTGAATTTCATTAAATTCCGACATCCGGTTCCGGAGTTACGGATTGAAGAGTGCGGACACAAGCAAATTCACATTTTTGCCTTTCTCCTAAAGAAAGGTTATGCAATCACTCTGAACATCGTCAAATTAATCACGGTCATTTTTTTTTTTGACTTATATAGGTTTTCTGTATTTTAACAGGGTCGTAGTTAGGGGGATATGGTGAGGGCCCCCACATCACTCACCACCCTTCCCTAAACCGCCCTTCCCTCATCAAGCACCCCTCCACGCGAATAAAATTTTCTAATTTTTTAAAATAAATTTTCCTAGTTGGTCTGAAAAACCAGTGCAAAATTTGGTTTAAAATGATTTTGAGTTGAGAAACTAATTTAAAATTTCTTAGCAAGTTGAAATTTTTTGGCGGAGTCCAAATCCTCGAACCCTCCTTCTGGATTCGCCGCTGGTTTCAAGTGTTTCAGTGTCGACATATAGCGACTCAAGTTCGTAGCTATCGATTCATTGTACGTATGTGTAAATCGCATTGAATATTTGATAGACATTTCCACCATTATATTAAACATAACCAGCCATAGCATCGTAGTTTGGACAGATGAGAAAGGCACAATTGCACCCTTAGGTGGATTAAAACGGGTTTTTCAATCGGTGGCCATTTGCTGCTAAAGCATATCATCATAATGACAATGCACTTAATGTCGCAATCAGCAGCAGCATTTAGTCAGCGAATAGTCATCAACGGGCAATTACAGAAAGAGACTAAAAAGTTGCGACTGGTTGCATCTATGTGTCGATAAGTTGGGATTATCGTTTCAATATCACGTCTTCAGTGTGTGACAGTCCCTCGTTCTTTTTCGTTTGTTTTGCTATAAAATGAGCGAGATGATTATAAATAATGGATAAAAGAAAGGGAAAAAAGAATTCAATATTTTTACATCATTTTATAAACCTAACACACAAAAGTTTCTACAGGAATCGGATAAATTGCAATTATTAAAAAACAGAGAAATCTAAAAGAAAATCTCTTCGGCAAAGAAGAAGCAATTGCGATGTGTTCTTTTACATGTGTCGGAAGTAAATGATACTGAAATTATTGTGTTCATCCATATTTATATTTTCTGGTTATTTTGGTAGTGTCATCAATGATACAGTTAAAAATTTTTACGTAAATTAGAAGACTTCAGTAATCAGTGTTAAGAGATTTGCTTTCGATTAGTGAATAATTTCAGGCCATTGTCCTAAAATTTATGAATTCCGAAATAAATATTTTTGTTATCAAATATGCCGGGAAACCTAGAAAGTTTCTTTACCCAGTTTTTTGCACAAATAGTCCAAGTACTTTTCAATGCACATAATACTTTTTAATAATTTTTGGAAAAGTAGTGAAGACTAAATAGATGGCCTTTGGCCCGCAACAATATTTATTTATTTATTTCAACAATATGGGTATGGGCTTGACAAGCAGACGCCAAACATCGATGTCTAAAATCATTTTGAAAACCAAGATGGCGACTTCCGGTTCAATGTAATTCTCTGAAACACAATCAATATGGGTATTGTAGGAGCGGGCATGACGAGTAAAAGCCAAATATCTATGTTTGAGACCATTTTGAAAACCAAGGGTGTGACTTCCGTTTAAGCGGAATTCTTTAAAACCGAATCAATATTAGTATTTTTGGAACAAGGTTGACAAGTAGACGCCAAATATCGATGTCTGACGCCATATGAAAGCCTGAATGGCGACTTCCGGCTAAGAGAAATTATTTACAACTCAATGAGTATTTTTTGCTACCGGCTTGACGAGTAGACGTCGAACGTCGATGTCTGACGCCATTTTGAAAACCAATATGGCGAATTCCGTTTTAGTGCAATTCCTTAAATCCAATGTGGGTGTTTTTGAAACGGGTCTGACTAGTAGACGCCAAATGTTGATGATTGAGGCCATTTCGAAAACCAACTTCCGTTTTAGCGGAATTCTTTAAAATCCAATCAATAAGTGTTTTGAAACGGGCTTGACGAGTCGACGCCAAATGTCGATATCTGACGCTATTTTGAAAACCAAGATGGCGACTGCCGATTTAGTGAAATTCGCTAAAAACCCACTCAATATGAGTATTTTTGGGACGGATTTGACTGGAAGAATTCCACGAAGATCCGTCCGAAAATCATTAAAATCGTAACCGACCATCTTAGATTCCGATGAAACTTTGCACGTTTCACCGTCATGGAAGACTAAATATTTTCCACAGGTAATAAGATTATTTTGACTCAAGAGCAACTTTTCAAAAGAGCGCAAACGTTTCTACATGTATGAATTTCAATTTTTTTTGTTCGATTACTATATTTTATACAGCAAAACTATCTAAGAACGAGTTACAGGGAATGAATACTTCTGCCTAAAAAAAATATACACTGAAAAAAATGTTGTGTCATTTTTCAAAAAAACAAAAATTTATGATAAAAATTTAAATTTCGAAAAAACCCCTTTTTTAAATTTTTTATATTTTGTTACCAAAAACCTAAAGAGAAGCGTTTATTGCGACCTTTTCATAAATTAGTCGCGTTTCTCCATCAACAATAATAGGTTTTTCAAAAGGTCCGTAAACTTTCCTGCAACTTTCTCTTTGATATCTAGGCGATATTGTGAAACATTTGAAAGTCACATGAAAACAACCAAAATATGATTCAACTATATAGTTTAATCATCAGACCCTATGGTTGAAATATATTTTGGTTGCTTTCATGTAACTTTTAAATGGTTTACAATATCGCCTTCATGTCAAAAAGAAAGTTGCAGGAAAGTTTACGGGCCTTTTAAAACCTATTATTTTTGATGGAGATATGCGACTAACTTATGAAAAGGTCGTAATAAAACAAAATAATTGTGTAGTTAAAACAAAAGTTAAAATATCTCGAGAACTGCTACATTTTAGAAAAGAGCATTTCGATTTAGAATGGCGTTTAGAATCACATTCAAAAAGAAAATTGTATTTTTGACTGCAAATAGTAAGAATTATAAAAATATGTCAAAAGCTGTTGTTAGGAAAACTTTTTTATTGAAAGCTTCTCCATGATCCAAATACACTAAAAAAGTTGCTTTTACGTCATTAAAACGATTAAAATTAAATTTTTCACATTTTATGATGGGGTAATGCGAATAACTTTTAAAAAAAGCATAATTACACGAATTAATTGTTTTGAAGGAGCAAAATTTCAAATATCTCGAAAACTATAGCATTTTGGAAGATTTTTGTTAAATGCATTTTGATTTTAAATGGTGCTTAGAATTATATTCTGTAATAAAATTACAATTTTGTATGTCAATTAGTATGAAATTTAAAAACATGTACGAAGTTATTGTTAGAAAAACTTTTTTAGCGATTTTTTCTCCATCATGCAATCACATTCAAAATGTTTCTTTTCTCTTTAGGTTTTTGGTAACAAAATATAAAAAAATTAAAAAAATGGGTTTTTTCGCCATTTAAATTTTTATCATAAATTTTTGTTTTTTTGAAAAATAACACAACATTTTTTTCAGTGTATATTTTTGACAGACAGAAGTATTCATTCTCTGTAACTTGTTCTCAGAGAGTTTTGCTGTATAAAATACAGTAATCGAACAAAAAAAAATTGAAATTCATACACGTAGAAACGTTTACGCTCTTTTGAAAAATTGCTCTTGTATCATAATATTCCAATTGCCAGAGAATATCATGGAGATTCATACAGTGAACACACTTGCAAAGTTTCGTTCGAATCGACGATGGTCATATTTTGCGGTCGGCCGGTTTCTCATGGAATCCCTCACTGACGATAGTGGTAAGACGCCAGATCAAGAAAATATTAGTTGAATCGTTTCTCCGCATCTACAAATCGCCTGCCAGATCAAAAGTTTAAGAACAAACTTCGATATTCTTTTCATTTGAACGTTTACTGTATTTTATCCTACTCATTCCGTTTTTTTCACCTTGTAAATGTCTAGTCTAGAATATTTTGCAAAAATAATTGGAACTTTTAAATATTCATTGTTATAAGTAGAGTAAATTGACTTAAATAAACAATAAAAATCAATAATTCTCAGACGTATTGTAGCTTTTCTTGTAACAGAAAACCTATTTTTAAGGATTTAAATTTCTATTGCCTCAGTTTTGGAATAGTTTTCACTAAGAATATTCATCAGTCATCAAAATTAATGCAAAAAATGTAATACCATCCCGAATCAAAATACTGACTACGGGCCCGTTTCTCCGAGATTTAGAAACCTCCTGAAACCTGCCTGACTTTCCTGAAATTCGTAAGACGTTCCTAATGCTTGTAGAAGTACACAAAACTGCCGAGTTGCATATAACTAGTGCTGAAATTCCCTTGAAACATATAACTTCTCAAAAACTAGGGAAATTTTCTTGTAAGTACATGTACTATCAAGGGTGTGTGCATTATATAATCGATGTATACCTATTTTCATAGGAGAACGCAAGATCCTGAGAACACTCATTCGAGCAGAAAGGATTCAATTGCTTTTTTTCCACGGCTATGTCATATCATATATCAATTCCTTTTACGAAGAAAATGATTTCACGGTTGTTTGGCATAACCTGAAAATTCGAAACATGATAACGGCAATCAAACTCTCCATCATTCCGGAAGTCAGAACAGCAAAATATACATACAATAATTTGGCAAAAAACAGACGCCCGACGCCTCCCATCCAATCGATCCTGAAAAGTTATAGACCAAAAAAGCTACTCCGTTTGAAGCACTCACAATCACAAAAGAACTCGTCCCCAAATTGTCGCAAATGACAGCTCATATATAAACAAAAGCTAATACAAACCCCATCATCGTCATATTTTGTGCACCGCCCCGTGCCGCCTCCGAACCCGCGCCCTCCCTCATCAACAGCACAAATGGCGGCACGAGGAAACTCATAGACATAAGTAGATACTGCTGAAAAATTCATGGGCTGGAAAATTTCCTCCGGAAAAGCGAAATCATGTCAGTCACACGAGCAGCAGCAACCGATTCCATCAATCAGATGTTCCGTGCCGTTTCCACACTCCCAGGAACCAGAACGACTACCATTGGAAGCCTTTGGAGTGTGACCGAGTAAGCGGACTGATATTTTGGGAGCGGCAGCAGTGTCACCCAAGCTGAAAAATGGATTAGCATTCGGAGTTGAGCAAAAAAAAAAATATGTTAGATGAAGCAACAAAAAACGTTCATTAAAGCTTGCCATCAGCGGAAATGTTATTTGCGCCAATTTGTATAGATTGTACCATAAAATCAACTTCAGCTCCGTCATGCGTAAATTAGAAACGCGGGAAATTCACGAGGAATACGCATCAACAAATGACAAAAAAAAATGCGTGCGAATTTGGGTCATCGCGAATAGGAAATAAAAAAAAATCTGAAACGGCATGAATTTCTCATTTTAAGCTAGAATAGAAGAGATGGCGTTTCGTTATTTGAATTCGTCAAAAACTCTGGCATTGCATTGCTTACATTCCGACTAAAATGTTGTATATTTATGACGGGAAACAACCCTGTCGAGAAAGTGACGAACCCTAACAATTCGATGAATTCCAAACCACTTTCACAGCGTTTCTGCTTCAATAGAAAAAAAAAATCACATCTTGGTATCCCGCAAAATCGAATCTCACCGAAGCGAATGACGCAACAAAGCCCAAACGCATCCATGGAACATCAGTCAATTTAAAACTGATCCAGGTTTGAGGAGGAAAATTGAATTTCATCTCCTGCCTCAATGACTCTAAACACACACACGCACACCCGCTCTTCAACCGATCGATTGCGAGCATCCAACATTCCATGGCACGCGTTTACCCGACTCAACTGGCCTTCTACTGGGCAATCGATCTGGTTGTCTGTTTGCTTGTAAGCGAAAGTTTCAATCGAGTTCAAAGAATCGAACATGATGGTTCATCTCGTAAACCGACAGCTGCCCCCCGGAGTGATTGATAACTGGTTAATGTTTCTAATCCAAAGGAATTCGAGGGATTAAGGCTGTGCAGCACAACTGATGTGCGGTAATCAATTCGCAGTTGAACTGAATCAAAGAATTTGAAAATCAATTCGTTCCAGCAACTTCGATTATACCAATGTTCAGTATGTCTTCGCTACGGGTAAGTTCAATAGGATTCAAACTATAAAGGATAATCATAAATTTAAAATGACGTCTCTATCTTTACATTTCGTCGGTTCGGTTAACTTTCCCGTAGTCTGTCGAGAGACGAAAAAAAAGAAAGAGACTTTCCACCGTCTGGCGGCTCATCTGCAATCAGTGAAAAACTTGGAGCTGAGAAAGCGTGGACCTTTCCTTTCACCGCCCCCGGGAACTCATCCGGTTGGGGCTGGGGGGGAGGCAACTGGCGAATGCAATGCTCGATGTCGATGCTTTTCAAACTCGCGATCCTCGCTAACACCGTGTGCTGCTTCCAGTTAAAAACAAGAATCGAACTTGTGTTTATTTATGAGCTGATAAGTTCGGAACCGGTTCGGTCGACGATTCTTTGCTATAGCGAAACTTCCAGCCGGCGCATAAGTTTCCACGTTTCGAAGGATGTTTTATTCGAAGTTTTCCTGTTGTTTTGCAGGGAACAGCTTTTGCCGGCGCTCAATTGCCAGCTGGAAAGACGTCGTATTGTAAACACGAAATGGGAGTTGATGTCAGTTCTAGTAATGGTACTATGATTGACTAGAAGTTTCATGGTTAAATTGATTCAGAAAATTGAAAAAGAGATAAGGAAATTAAAAAAATAAAAAAGGAATAAATCGATTAAGGAGGCAGAAGAAACCAAAATTATATTAAAAAAAAACTAAAAAAATGGAAGAAACCGAGAACATCGAGAGTCTTCGCTGTAAAAGCTCTACAAATATAAATAATACAAATAAACACGAACTTCAATTAACTACTAGTTCATAGAACATGAGGAAATAAAGTGTGTCTAGAAAATCAAGAAGTAGCCAAAATAAAAAAAAATCATCAGTTATTTAAAAAGTAAGGCAACTTGAGATATATCAAGAAAAAATGCAACCTTAACCCTTAAATGCGCAATGTTGTTTTAAAACAACATTGCGAAAACCATCTCAAAATTATCATAGTAACGTATTAAAGCTGTGAGATAATTTTCAGAAACTTTGAAAAAAATTGGTTTGCGCCTTTAAGGGTTAAAAAATACCCAAATCAACACAATAAAAAATAAATGAAAATCAGAAATATCGAGATAATAAAAATATAAAAATTAGATAGATATATCATGAAAATCAAAACAAGTTGAAATGTAAAAAAACCGATGGATCAATAAAAAATAAATAAAAAACTCTTCGAAATATGCAAACCAAGAAATAAATATTACTTCAAGGCTATTCAAATGAACCCTACATCAAGGAAAGAACCAAAACATATATGGAAAAACACAGTTTCTGATTTTTGCCATTAGGTGCCGTTGTAAGAGTCCAAAAACTTTCAAGTCGGAGATTCTTATGGAAAAAAGTGGCTCCGTGATGTACCGGATTCACAACAAAACTCAAAATACTGAATACTCTATTATATAGCAAAATTCGTAAATTTGATGGCATTTCAAAAACTGAGAAAATTAAACAAGATCGAGAAAAAAATTCTGAAAAATGCGAATTAAGAATACTAAGAAATCGAAACTAAGAATGGAATAGAAGCAACATTAGAAAAAACATAGAAAACAGAAACAATAAGACGCAAAATACAAAACATAAAATATCAATCAACCTAAAATTACAACGACAACCGAAAGTTTAAGAAAATTAAGACAATTGATGAAACAAATAAAATGAATTAAATCAATAATTATATTATATATTGATAAACAAACCTAAAATTTAGAAAAAACGAAAAACCAAAAAATCAAGGTTATGGAGAAAATGAAAGAAACGAACGATAAGCAGAAGACCAAGAAACTGAAGACATAAGGAAAATTGAACCAACTAAAAATCAACGAATTCAAAAAAACGAAGAGTAAAAAAGAATATGAAAATCAAAAAAAAATCGAAAAAAGAACAAAAAAGAAAGCAAATATACAAAAGAAAAATCAACTAAAACAAGAGAATTGAAAAAAGACAGGTGAAACAAGAATTTAAAAACAACAAAAAACAATATCGAGAAAATTATGAAATATTAGAAAATCATTAATTTCTCTTTTGGGTTAGTCTCATCAGTATCTGGCAGCCCATCTGGTTACATACACAAACAAAGGCCACAAACGTCACTTGGGTGCAGCAGCTCTGATTGCTGATGAGAAGTTATAACGAAATCGAAACATGGTTCGCCTAGCAACCCCATGCTGTTGCTTTTCGGATTGAACATTTTTCTTTTTGACCAAGTCGGCCTCCAGATACTGATGAGACGAAATCCAAACGTTAATCCATGACTACTAATGTCGTAGGAATTTGGGCTCTGATTGATTTCTTCATTAATCTTTAGATTAATTTTTTTGATTATTTTGTATAAAGTTCCGTTAAGGGGGTCAAGTGTAAAATTTAAAAAAATATTATTTTCATTTTTGCATATTTAGCATCAATAGGACAAAAAATGCACAAGAAAGGATTTATTCAAATTTGACTTGATTCGTCTGCTAGAGCCTAACAAACGGATTGCCATATGGAGTCAGACAAATGGGAAGCTGAAAAAATCGGGTCTTCACTGTATAGCAAAAAAAAATTGTGAATCAAACAATGAACTGAGAAAACAAAAAGAAAAGCAAGATAGCGAAAATTAAAAAAACAATTAGACAAGGTCATAGGGAAATAGAAACATGGATTCAACGTCAATCTGTGTAGCCAAGTCCGCTGTCAGATACTGATAAGACGAAGTCAAAACGTAAATCCATGACTTACTAATTGGTACTTGGCCCTTTATGCGCATAATGGATTTGATCAATTTGCTTCTTCTATCCCTAGACATAACCTCATAACCCATTCTGATTATCTAGAATAAATTTTACTTAAGAAGGCCTTCCAGCTCAAATTTAAAAAAAGATGTTTCGGTTTGCTCTACTTTACATCCCTACTATAAGAAAAATATACTCAACACAGGATTTATTCCAAGTGGGCTTGATTCGTCTGCTACGAATTCATCAAACAGAGTTTCACATAAGACTGACAAAATCGGATCCAAATGCTGTAAAAATCGGGGTGCAGCTAAAACGGAGAGCTTAAAAATCGGGTCTTTACTGTATAGCAAAAATTACCAGTGCATCCAATAATAACCTGATAAGACAAAGAGAAAAGCAAGAAACGAAGAACGAAGAAAATCGAAACAATGAGAGTACTGTGAGGAATCCAAAAAAAAACAGGAAATAATAATATGAAGGAACAAGAACAACGGAAAACACAAAAATACTACAGATTTTTTGTGAAAGCAGAAACAACATCATGAAATATACTAAAAGAATAAAAAATTGAACATCTTGTTCTAAAAATTCTAAAAACGAAAAAATACACGATCCAGTAAATTTGAAACGAGGCATATCAAAAAAACATAAAATAAGCGAATCAAAAAACAGAAAAATAAAATAAAATAAAGAATTAAAATGTAAACCATAATTACAAAAACGAAAGAAAGCAGAACTAAAAGAAGTTAAAAAAATAAAACTAAGAGATTGAATTTAAGAAACAAAATAAGTTAAGCGATTGATGAAACAAAATCATAACCAATAAAAAATGCTGATCGCTCCTTTAGTTTGGAAAACCATCAAACAAAACTAATGAAACGAAAATAAAGAAACATATTTAAGAAACTTAAAATAATAAATGAACAAGAACAAACACACTCAAACTCAAAAATGAATTAGCATAGATAATAAAAAAGAAAATTTGAAATCATTTAAAAAAATATCAAAATTACGAAAGGAATAAGAAGCGTAACAAAAATAAACCAAGCATAAATGTTTTGAGAATGAGAAAATATATGACTTATTTCATTAAGGAAATGAAAAATAATAAAAAATAATAAAATAAATAAAATTAGAAGAGAAAATCACAAAATCCTAACATAAAAATATGGAAATATGAAGAAACTGCAACAATAGAGTATCAAAAAACAATAAACACATCAATAAAACTGAAAAAAATAATTTCGCTAAAACTAAAAGAAAATAAGAACCGTTATTTCGAAAAAAAAATGACAACCTCAATGCTAATGTGAATAAAACCATAACTTGAAAATTAGGAAAACTGTAAATTAAAAACATAATGTAGGAATACATAAAAAAGACAAAAAAACAAAAAAAAATAAAAAAATCTCAACAACTCTGAAACTACAGGTAAATCAAGAAAATAATGAAACCAAGAATTGTTACAAAATTTCTAAACTAAAACTGAGCAATGAAATTCAAGAACACTACAATTTGAGTTGACATAAAGAAAGCCGAGCAAATTTAAAAATGTTAATAAATGATGTAATAAAAAGAAATAACATAAAAGTGTTAATAAAGAAGAAAATATAGGAAGTAATAAATCCGTGAATGAAAAAAGCAATGAATAAGATGAGAGAAAATTGAGCATTTTAACAATTCAAAAGTTAGAAACAGAAATCAAAAATCAAGATCTAAGAATTTAGAAATTATCATTAAGTACATAACGAATTAAGAAATTAGGGAATAAAAGAATAAGGGAATCCAAGAATGAATGAATTAAAGCATTAAGGAATTAAGAATTAAAGAATTAGGGATTGAGGAATTAAGCAATTAAGGAATAAGGAAACTGAGGAATTAAGGAAGTAAGAAATTAAGGAGTTAAGGAATTTAGGAGTTAAGGAATTCAGGAATTTAGGAATTAAAGAATAAAGGAATAAAGGAATAAAGAAATAAAGAAATAAAGGAATAAAGACATAAAGAAATAAATGAATAAAGGAATAAAGGAATAAAAAAATAAAGGAATAAAGGAAAAAAGGAATAAAGGAATAAAGGAATAAAGGAATAAAGGAATAAAGGAATAAAGGAATAAAGGAATAAAGGAATAAAGAAATAAAGGAATAAAGGAATAAAGGAATAAAGGAATAAAGGAATAAAGGAATAAAGGAATAAAGGAATAAAGGAATAAAGGAATAAAGGAATAAAGGAATAAAGGAATAAAGGAATAAAGGAATAAAGGAATAAAGGAATAAAGGAATAAAGGAATAAAGGAATAAAGGAATAAAGGAATAAAGGAATAAAGGAATAAAGGAATAAAGGAATAAAGGAATAAAGGAATAAAGTAATAAAGGAATAAAGCAATAAAAGAATAAAGGAAAATTGAATTCCTAATAAAGGAATAAAGGAATTAAGGATTTAAGGATATAAGGGTTTAAGGAATTAAGTAATTAAGGAATTAAGGAATATATAGATTAAGGAATTAAGGAATATATAGATTAAGGAATTAGGGAATTAAGAAGTTAAGAAATTAGGGAATTAAGGAATTAAGAATTAAGAATTAGGAGTTAAGAATTAAGAGTTAAGAATTCAGAGTTAAGAATTAAGAGTTAAGAAATAAGGATTAAAAAATAAGAATTTAAAATTAAGAATCAAGAATTATGAATCAAGGATTAAGAATTAGTAATTAACAATTAAGAATTAAGAATCGAGAGATCCAGCAATCAAAATTAAAAAATCATGAAATCGAGGGATCTAGTAACCAAAATTAAAAAAAAAATCAAGAAATCAATGAATCAAGAAATCAAGATAATCAAGAAAATCAAGAAAAACCAAAACGCAAGATAATCAAAAAAACAAGAAAATTTAATAACTATAGAAAATCAAGAAGATCAATAAATTCAAGAAAAATCTACAAAATCAAGAAAATCAGAAAAGTCAATAACATCCTAAAAATCGAAAAAATAGCAAAAATAAAAAAAAATCTAAATAATTCAAGAAAATCAAGAAATCAAAAAATTAAGAAATCAAGAAATCAAAGCACCAATAAATCAAGAAATTAAGAGGTCAAGAAATCTACAAAATCAAGATAATCGAGAAAATCAGAAAAGTCAATAACATCAAGAAAATCGTGAAAATCAAAAAATCTAAATCGATCAAGAAAATCAAGAAATCAAAAGAATTAAGAAATCAAAAATTTATTAAATCAAACAACCATTAAATCAAGAAATCAAGAATTCGAGAGGTCAAAAAATCAAATCAAGGAACAAAAAATCGCAAAATCGATAAATTAAGGAATCAGGAAATCCAAAAATCAGGAAATTAAGAAATCAAAAAATTAAGGAATTAAGGAATATAACATCCAAAAAATCGCTAAAATCAAAAAATCTAAATAATTAAAGAAAATCAAAAAATTAAGAAATCAAGAACTCAAAGCACCAATAAAGCAAGAAATAAAGAAGTGGTCAGGAAATCTACAAAATCAAGAAAATCAAGATAATCGAGAAAAGTCAATAACATCAAGCAAATCGCGAAAATGTGAAAATCAAAAAATCTAAATCAATCAAGAAAATCAAGGAAATCAAAAAAAAACAAAAGAGATCAAGAAATTAAGAAATCAAGCCACCAATAAATCAAGAAATCAAGAAGTCGAGAGGTCAAAAAATCAAATCAAGGAACAAAAAATCAAAAAATCGGAAAATCGATAAATTAAGGAATCATAAAATCCAAAAATCAGGAAATTAAGAAATCAAGAAATTAAGAAATAAATTGAAAAAGAAATCAAAATATGAAGAAATCATGCAATTGAGAAATAAAAAATCGAGAAATCAACAAATCAAGAAAATCGAAAAAATCAAAAAAAATCAAGAAAATCGAAAAAAATCAAGAAAATTAAGAAAAGAAATTCAAAAAAGAATTAAGAAATCAAAAAATAAAATAAAAAATCAATAAATAAAAATAGGAAAATCAAGAAAATCCATGAAGCAAGTAACTAAAAAATCAATGAATCAAGAAATCAAGAGAGCAGGAAATCGAGAAATCAAGAAATCTTAAAATCAGGAAATTAAGCAATCAAGAAATTAAGAAATCAAAAAAAAAAGATAACAAGATATCAAGAAATCGATAAATCAATAAATCAAGAAATCAAGCAATAAATCATGCAATCAAGAAATAAAAAAATCAAGAAATCATAACATCGAGAAAATCAAGATTAAGAAAATTAAGAAATCAAATAAATCAAGAAAACCAACAAATCTAAAAAAATAAGAAAATCAAGAAAATCCATGAAGCATGAAAATCAAACAAACCGAGAAAATCAAGAAAATTTCATAACTCAAGAAAATTAAGAACATCAAAAATTCGAGAAAATCAAAAAAAATCTACAAAATCAACCATTTGTTCTCCATTAGGAATTATTTTTAAAACCATCTTTGCGTTTGAAAATATCAAAATTTATTACTAAATTAGCTATGGAATTTGCGTTTCGACTACCTCTCATTAGAATCCGACACTTAGTTAACAGACTAAGCTAGTGCCGGATTGACGCTAGCTCCAAAAAACGGAGACACAATTTGTGTTTCTGAGTAAACCCCTAGTCGAGCGTGATGTCCCGCAAGAAAAGAAGCTCATTTTAAGCTGATTTATTAGTTCTCATCAGCTTTTCTCCTTAATGGAAAAACAATTGTTTTTACCAAAATTGTTCTCCACTAAGGAGAAATATAGCGTAGTGCATCTTGCGTTGGCCTGCTAAGCCAACCCAAATGTTTCGATTTCATTGGTTCTCATCAGCTTAAAATGGGTTTGTTTTCTTGCGGGACATCACGCTTGGCTAGAGGTTTGCTCAGGAACAGAAATTGTGTCTCCGTTTTTTGGAGTTGGTCAATCCGGCACTAGCTTAGTTTGTTAACTAAGTTAGTGTCGGATTCTGATGAGACGAAGTCGAAACGCAAATTCTATAACTAATTTACAAAATCAAAAAGATCATGAGAATCGAGAAAATTAAGAAAGTCAATACCATACAAAAATCGAGAAAATCGTGAAAATCAAAAAACCTAAATTAATTAAAAAAATTGAGAAACCAGAGAAAAACGAAAAATCGAGAGTTCAAAAAATCAATAAATTATGAAATCAAGAAATCAAAAAGGAAAGCAATCATTGTGAAGAAATCCAAAAATCAAGAAAGCACTTTGTGGCAATTATTGAAGGATACTATTCTTGTACCATCACAATGTAATTTCACGCAATCTAGCTAACATTAATAGTGACAGGTTCAATGATATACTGATGTAACAAAAAGGGAACGCCTTGCCTTGCGGCTATAGGGTCTGATTATTTTTTGTGAAACCTTAGCCGATTTATGGACTTTCTGAATAATCTGTTTAATTTGCAGCCATATCCTTACGTTACGACACCAACATCAGCCACTAGTATCGATGTCATCGAACATCTGCACTGATAGCAAGAAATCAGAACACGACCTATACCGCATAACTTTCATCAGCAGATTACGAGGGATTTCACTGCTAATTACGTCCGCGAAGCACCGAGCCTCAAACTTTATCGGAAGCCACACAAAGAGTAGAGGTACGTAAAACATTTGCTTACCTTGGCTGCCAGCAGAAAAAAAAACAGATAAGCCGCCTAGCTTCACTCGTTATCAACGAAACGTTGAACAATTCTCAGTGCGCTCGAAAAAATCGCAGTCGTCAAAGCAAACAATGACGAAATCCGGCTGGAGTAACGCGAATAAAATTTAGCATGATGATCAAATCGAATATTTTATCTTCGTCGTGTCAAAGATACGCCACAAACACTCCATACAGTGGATTACTGAGACATGGTTCAGGAATAGTAATTACATTACTTCAGGTCTTCTCTAACTAAAACATATAAATGTACCCGGTCCAGAGTTAGGAAATTTCCACCGGCCCGCATTTGTTCCCCTTGAAACCAAACTCAATTATCAACAACAAATTTTTCACAGTTTTTTTTGTTTACTTCACCCGTTGCTGCTTCTTCGCGATTAAATAAATATTCTGCCTACGAGCGAGCGTAAATTGTACACACGTTTGATACGTTCTTTTGCTCGACCGACTTCTCCAGTTCTCCGAGCCCGACCGGCTTTAATTTATAAATATCGCGAGATCACCGCCAGCATCATCATCATCATCATCATCATACTCTCTTGTGCTGGTATTAGTAGCAGTAATAACGGCAGTAAATAAACATCTATTCACAGCACGGTGAGCTGTACCAACCTGACCTCGTCCATACCTGTAACAAGAAAGAGAAAAAACAAACAAAATTACTATCTGCCATCGCAACGTTGTATGTACTATGAAACAGCATCTCTTTCCCCAAAACATTGCGAGATTAGGTTTTCTCAGGAATGCTAGAACGATTTTGACCACCCAGGCACACTGCGACAGTTCACCGTGTTCTCGCCAGCCTTCGTCGTAGTAAAGACGGAGTCCCCCTCAATCAAAAAGTCGTTTTCAACCAAACAAGGATTATCGGCTCGTTTCTTGTGCGCTCCATTTTTTTTTCATTTCGCTCATTTCAATTGTCTCCCCATCCGTCGGTCTGTCTGTCCGAACCGAACGATCACAAGTGGAAGATCAGTTTGCAACAAAAGCATATACACGCACACAGCTTCAACGAAATTCACAAGTGCAGACTGAGTTTGAAATTGTAAAGTTATTTCCTTACTGATTACTGATGGAGGGGGGCGGCTTCCACGATCCTCTTCATCTTTCGCCAATCAAGCCAAAACACAACCCGAGATTCGTTCGTTCAATCGTATCAATTGGCCGTTCTTAATAGTATCACTTCGTGAAAATGACCCTTCTGGATTATTCGGGATAACCACCGCTCTGTTGCTACCACTGTCGCTGCCACCACCGCCGCTACAACCACGCACCGGTTTGTAGATTTGAGACTGAACCGATTTTTTTTTCTCGTGCTACACAATCGAAAGTTTCAATCCGATGGATTGCTGATTGTGGTGAATATCAATGGTACGAAATTGCGATTGGATCAGTCACGTTCTTTGATACGTGTTTCGCTGGAATCAGTACAGTACAGTCGCAAGGTTGGGATATTTAATATAAGGAATATGGATAGATTTTTAAAGTAGAATACTTTTAAGGGTTAAAAAAGGGGTTCGAATCCATATTGTTTTGGAAAGAATATGGATGATAGTTTGCCCTATTCCTCAACAAGGGAAAAGATCGAATTAAAACCATTACATGCATAAAGGGGACAACACCTATAACTTTAGTAATTTATGGAGTTGCATTTCGACTTCATCTCTTCAGTATGTGGCAGGCCGACTTGGCCCACACAGATAAACACTAAATCTTTATCGAAACACCTCTTTTGATAACAAATAAATAAATGGTCACAGGTGTTCTAATAACTGTTAAGATTTGGCGTCTATCTCTGTATGGGCCAAATCGATTCTGCCAGATACTGATGAGACGAAATCGCTATACAAATTTATGACTTACTATGACTGATATGCAATATTAATTCGCAGAAATGAAAAATTTGAATACACCAATTTGCGTATAAAGGGCACAACACCAAATATAAATTAAGTGTGATTTTTATGTATCGAATTCATTTCATCAGTAACTTGCACAGATTTGTATCTAAACTAGTACCCAAATTAGCACTAGTTAGACACAATTTAAACCAGTGATTCTCAACCTGGGGTACTAGGGGGACGCGAAAATATATATAGGAGTCCGCGAAGATGGATATCTTTTCCGGTCGGATATTGAAATTTAAAGCGTTTTTGCAACAAACAAAAATTAATATATTAATATCAAACAATATGGATCTTCACAAACAGTATTATATCGAATAAATGTACCGGTTATCAAAAATAAAAGTGTGTGTAAAGCTGGAAAATATAACTTCGATTGACTTTACAAAATCCTTTCGCCCTACAGTTATGTACTGTTGAATTGTTACTAAAAGGGAAAACGGATCCTAACCTTAAGAAAGTGACATATATACAGTAGAGTGGGGCAAAATGATCATTGGTACACCCGCAGTGTTGGCAAAAAAATGATTTTCGGCAATTAATTCGATCTATCGAACTTTGAACAGCTATAACTTGTTGTAGAAATATTCTAGAATCATGCATTCTTCGGCAAAGTTGTTCAGCATATCCTGGACTACACTTCTAACTAATTGTTGATATACTGCAGGAAGAATTGTAGTCTGTAAAATTGAAAATGCAAAAAAGTAGGTTTTCCCATACTAATTTCCATACAAATTTCAAACGCAATGCGCTACGCCGGGTCAAATCCAATTGACCCCAAATTTTGCACAGTTGTTTGGGACCCCAAATGGAACCAAAAAAGTGCTGTGCTCGGTTGATTAGGTTATGATTACGTTTTTCCATATAACAATGCCCTACCCTAATATACAGTTACATCACGTGAGAAACTGTATATAGACTAAGTTTAAAAGCTTAGCACAGGCTGAAAAATTCATTGCAATGTACAACATGCAACACGGCATCGAATATAACAGCATTAAAAAGATCCTGAATGATCCTGAATGGATGACGATAAAATTAAGGTGCGCCTATACGACCTAGCGCCGCCCACTAGGCCAAAATACATTAAAAGATTCAACATACGAAGAAGTGAAATTCGTTATAAAAAATACGGAAAAGTTGAATCCGTTACTTGAGGAAAAAATTTCAGTGTCATTCCCACGGCGTTCGTGTTGTTGAAATGCGGTTGGCAAATAACGCTGTGCACCTACCCTGGTCAGATTCCTACGTGCCAGTTTTGTAACCAGACGGCACATTACTGTAATTCCAAATCGTTAAGAAAAATCAACCTACTACAACCAACACCAAAAAACAGTTTTCAACAGATGTCAATAAATAATTGGAGCGCTTTGTATATCGAAACTTCCTGTGCCGACAACGAAGTAATAACGACTGGTCTAGTTTCTCCAAACCAACAACCAGCACAATAAATACCGATAAATACTGACGAGACGAACTCGAAACACAAAAATCAAACATACTTGTAGTTAGGTGTTTTTTTTTTTTTTTTTTTTTTTCGAGAGTTGTCCTACTGGAGCTGTAGAGCTAGGTTCTCGGAAGGGCTCCCCGTCAGAATCACATACTACAATTTGCAGACGAGACAGGCAATGTCGCCCAATAAAACACTGCAATAGGCCAATTGTAGCGGGCCGTGATTCTGAATGTGATATTCTTTGTACGGTTCAGGCATGTGCGGGCGTAGGGACTCGGAATCGCGTGTATCATCGCGAAGGGCTCGAATATTTGTACGTTAATGTGCTCGATCGCGTGTGCGTTTGTATGTCGCGTGTGCTAACGTGTAACTTCGCGTGCATAAATTCTATTTCTTAACCGTGTGCCTTTCGCATATTCGCGTGTGTTCTAGAATGATCGCGCGCGGACCGTGAATCTGATACTTAATTTTTTGTGTACGGTTCAGATTCCAGAAGGAAGTGGGCTCTTCCATATCATTAGAGATCCCAATCATGTCGTCGTAGAACGCGTGGTCTAGTGGATATGAGCTTTATTTTTTTTTTTGATTGGTCCAACTGAATGTATGGACCTAAATTGCTAGAATAAAGGTTAAAGATTTCCAGACGTGACCGATTCATGATCGCGCATTTGCGGGTTTGCGTTTGAGATCGCGTTTGTAACTTCGTAAGTACTAAAACGTTCACACAATTGCCGCAGTGTTATCAAGTTTACGCGATCGCGGGCATAGGTGTGCGTAGATGATCGCGAAGGGCTTAAGCGTTCGTATGTTGACGTGTTTGTCCCGTGTGCTCGCGTGTATGTGACTTCGCGTGTATAAATTGGATTTTGAAACCCTGCGGCGATTTATATATTCACGGACCGTCATTCTGATCTTTAGTTTTCGGTGTACGGATCACATTCTGACAGGGAGAGAGTTACCCCATATCACTAGAGTTTCCGGTCATGTCGCCATGGAACGTTTTGTCTAGTGGATATGGTAGTTATTTTTCAATTTTATTATTTTTTTAATAATTAACAAGGACCTAGATTGTTTGTACCGAGGATAGATACTTCCGGACGATCCCGATTCATGATGGCGCGAGCGCGGGAGTTTGTAGGTTGACACTTGAGATCGTGTTGGTAAGTTTATGAGTGCTGAGATTTTCACCTTATCACCGGGGTGTAATCATGTTTGCGAGTTCGTAGGCTGCTTGGAAAATCGCGAGGGGCTCTAACGTTTGTGCGCTGACGTGATTTTGTAACGTGTGTTCTTGAATGGTTGCGCGAACCGTGAGTCTGATATTAAATTTTCAGTGCGCGGTTTGAATTCTGGCAGAGAGTGGGATCGTTTATATCGATAGGGTTCCCGGTCTTAATTGGTCCAGCTGAAGGCATGGACCTAGGCTTCTAGGATC
Organism: Topomyia yanbarensis; assembly: GCF_030247195.1. Classification (NCBI taxonomy): domain Eukaryota; kingdom Metazoa; phylum Arthropoda; class Insecta; order Diptera; family Culicidae; genus Topomyia; species Topomyia yanbarensis. Next base: position 406,548,579 of record NC_080671.1, on the reverse strand, counting down.
AAGGATAGACTTTCGGACGTGACCGATTCGTAATCGCGTGCACGATGGCATTTTTGTAGGTTCCCGCTGAGACCGCGTTTGAGAATGTGTGAGTGTTAAGACGTTCACTATCACCATCGTTGTTGATTCAGCTGAAGGCGGGTGTAGAATGGCAGTATAGGACTCGAAAAGAAGAAATAAAAGACAATATATGAGAGACGTAATAGATTAGATAGGTACAAGATACAGCTGAAGTTATGATCATCACATGAGACATACATTAGTACTTCAAACACTACTAATACTTGAATAGCCAATCACCACACATAGCACATCCTTTCTCAATTATCTATTTGTTACTGGTTGATTGTTGGTTATGAGCTGGTGAATAGAGGAAAGGTATAGAACAGACAAAAGGCTCATATCAGCCCTCCCGGCCTCCTCGACACACCACTATCGAGGCGTATTGTAATCAACATCTTGAAGCGGGCTTCTTATATAAATCAAATCCTCAGTAGTCATAATGTTTGGTGGATTATTAACATGAGAACTAATTAACCTCTAGTAGTAGAACTTGGTGCAAATAAAAACTAAAAAGAGCGAAGGTCCTTATATTTACATAACTCTATTGAATATATTGTGGCTTGATGATGTTTACAATACCGTCAATCCCATCAACCTGCGAGAGGGAAACATACTTGTAGTTAGGTGTTGTGCCTTTAATACGCAAACTCGTATAATCTATTCTTTCTGTTTTGGAAATCAATACTAGCTAAGTTTCCTAGCCAAAAAAGAGCTTGTTCTTGTTTTCTCTTCAGCAAACTAGAACTTCTATCTTTACTTCCTGGGACATCACTCGAGACAAGCCACTTGCTTTAGGCGTTCACATGCGTTGTGGGACTGTTTGGATTATTGTGACTAACTAGTGCTAATTTGGGTACTAGTTTGGATACATCGTCTAATTTGGCCCCAAGTTGGGACCAGTTATTGACGAGATGAATTCGAAAAATTACAAAATTTTGATTCATAAGTGATAGATTTCAAACTTTGGCGTTTTGTTGTACTGATGTTCACAAATGTTGAAAAGTTTCAATTATATATAAGTCCGAGTAATATTTGCCTCTTCGAATTTCGTAAAATCAGATGAAAAGACGCAGCTTTTTGCATGAATTTCGTGAAATCAGATGAAAAGACGCACTAATTGGCGCAGCTTTTTGCATGCAGCTGCTTACTAGACTGCTTTGAAAAATCGATTTTTTTCTTTAAACGTTAGAACTATTGTCAGAAAATATTTTTGCAAAGTTTCAGAGTATAGTTGATTAACATCTTATGCCTGTCAGTTTCCTTTAATTTTTATTTTTTGCTTCTAAAAACTTAGTCCATTTTATGAAAACAACGATTTTCAAAATTCTGTGAATGATTTAAAAAAAATATAAATGCTTTGTATACAAGGACAACAATGTTCTTTAGATAATTAAATTGTGCACAGATTGAACTATAAAATGTGTTAAAAACCTCATTTTACAATGCTATTAACACACTTACTGCTAAAAAAGGCCGAAAATCTACTTAATTACAAATGATGAATTATTTAAAATTTCCACTTTCAACCACCGTAATAGTCTATCCCAACGGTTCTCAGCCTTCTGCGTATCAGAGACCCCTTTGAAATTAGCCATTGTTGTTGCGGACCACCACGGTTTCAGATCGATTTTTATATTTACATTTTGTTTTATATGACACGACTCAATGCGTTAGCATAAGTGAACCGTGAATCATTCATATTTTTACATTATGTACAAATAAAGCAAATAACACAAAGTTACTGCGGACAGGAAGGTCTTGCTGCTGCGTGTTGAGTACCTTTTCTTGGCGGTGATCCATTAGCTGTGTTGTCTACCTTAACTTGGACGTGAGCCTATTTGCCTTCTCTCGTCTGATTGATTGCCAAACTGACATGTAGGAATCTGACCAGGATATGTACACCGCGTTATTTGCCAATCGCGTTTTAACAACACAAACGCCGTTGGGAATGCCACTGAATTTTTTTCCTCAAATACCATTTATAGCCGATTCTCCGTATGTTGACATAAATCGTTTAATGTGTTCTGGTCTAATTTGCTACGCCAGGTCGTGTAGGGGCACTTCAATTTTAACGTCATCCATATATTTGGGATCTTGGTTTTAACATTGTCATATTGGACGATGCATATTGTTTTTCGCAATAAACTTTTCTGCCTGGGCTAAACCTTTAAACGCTACCTAAACACAGTTTCTCATGTGGTGTAACTGTATGTAAGTCGCTTCCTTGAGATTAAGATCCGTTTTCATTTTTAATAACAGTTCAACGTCTACTGTAGGTCGAAAAGGATTTCGTTTAAAGTCATTCGAAACAATGTTTCCCCGCATTACTGGCAATTTATTATCTGTGGCTGGTTCTTTTCACTGCGCAACTGGAGGTGATGACAAAATACTGTGCGTGAAGATCAATTTTATTTGCTATCAATATATTAATTTCTGTTTGTTGCGAAAAAGCTTTAACTTTCAATATCCAATCGGAAAAAAAAATTCATCCTCGTGGATCCCCAGAAACCTCATCAGTGATGAGTCATCACGGCCCCTAGGAGTCCCCGGATCCCAGTTTGAGAATCACTGGTCCATGTTATGCAGAGATTCCTTCCGAATCAGGAAAAAGTTCAATCGTTTGTTTCGGGTAAAAATTACAGGCTGAATCGCCCGACGAGCTACTGCGCAAGATTGTTTATAAATCCGCCATTTTTATTTTTTTAATTGTCCAAATACTATTTTTTTGGAAAATATATGTTTAAAAATACGCAAAAGACAATGTAATAATGATATTTGTTTTCATGTTCAAAAAAATCCTGAAAAACCACGCTGCTCTTATGAGTGTCTGATGAAGAGGTCCTCTTAAATATTTAATTATTACGTAAGCATTATAAAACTTCACCCTTTTTCATACCACGGATCCTTTTGATATTTCCAAGGGTTGTTACGGACCCCCACCATTTAAAATCGATTTTGCATATAATATTTTCGATCAATTGCGAAAAAACATCGAAATGTCAATATCCACCCGGCAATGTGATTTTTGTTCGCAGACTCTCAACAACTACTGCACAGCTCTCTGAGGGTCCGCTAATCACAGCTTAAAAATCGCTGTCCTAAACCATTGGGAATTTTCGTTTCATCCAACGGGTTTTAGCAATTACAAACTATACCGACGGTTCAGCGAATAAAATAATATTGTCGTGTAAGCCACACCCATATTCGATTCGATGCAAATAAGACGTCTACAGGTGCTTAAAAATGCTAAGCAAAATCGAATTGTAGAAAAATCTCATTGCAGCAAATCGAATATGAACGCGGCTTACGAGACAACTTAATTTTGTCTACTACCAACTACACCTCCGAGCTTGTTTTGGACCAAGCCATCTGATTTTTTTTTTCAAGAAACCAGTAAGTATTAAAATGTAGCCTTATGTACGCTCTACATCTGCAAATAGAGCAGATAGAGTTGACAGAAGCTATATGCGGAGCTACTGCTAGTATGATGCCAAAAGAAGTAAAATATACTTATTCTAGTATACTTATCAAATTAAATGTCGATAATTGAAAATATTAATTAGCTGTCATTCACCGCAGTACGATGAGACATATTTTGTCATTTCCCTTTTTCAAGGTACGAAAAAGGGTGACAAACTAAATTATTATTTAAAGCCATAAATGACTCTAAATTCGATATTTTACGCAAATTACCGTTTGCATTTTTCGAATGGAGGTATCTTCGAAAGTAATTCTGGTTATATATCGACAGTGCTTTCATGTATTTACGATGGTAGTAGATGGCTTTATTACATTGCAAATGTTGTATTAGGGATTTAATGCGACATTAGTGTTAAAAATTTGTCCAGTAGAGAAATGAACAATTTTGTTCACTTAATAGCAGGCGCGTTTATCTTTTCAAAATTCCGGGCCTAGATTTGCGTGGATATTCGCAATTACATGTGCGCATTTGTGACCAGGGTTGTATTATCGCATAAAGCTCGAGCGATTGTATGTTAACCTTCCGTTACTCGCGCTAGTGCACTGAGTAGACGCCACTCTAAAAATCTAGCGAAATAGTCTTAGGGAACCAACGGTTGCTCGTTCATTGAGTGCACGATTTCCGCAGGGTTTAAAGGTGAGTAACTTCGCACGTATAAATTTGTTTGTGTATTCGTGTCGGCTTTTGAATGTATACCGCGATTTTTAATTGTACTATTCAGATCAGGAAGAAAATGAATTTCGCCATATCACTAGAGTGTCGGGTCATGACGCCCTGGGATATCTAATGTATATGGGTTTGTTTTTTTAAGGTGATAATTGCAGGCATGGACCTGGGCTACTAGGAACAAAGATTGGGGTTTCCGCACCTGACCGATGCATAAAAGTTTGGGAAGGGGCCTTAGTATTAATGCACTAGATGACCACGTTTAGATATTCGTCAGTACTAACAAATTGATTTGATCACAGGAGAGTTTTTATGAATGCGAGATCACGAACGTAGGTGTGCGCAAATGATCCCGATTGCATGTTCACAAGCGTCCCAGATTTATATTATCGCGAAAGGCACAAGCGTTTCTATGTTAATGAATTAAATCGCGTGGCCAGTTTTATATTGCGTATGCTATCGTGTGTATAGCTTATCACGTTTGAATCCGTCTATATACAAGTAACTGTTTGCATATTCGCGTGGCCTATTGAGTGTTCTTGTGGGTCGTCTTATTGACGTTTAATTTGGAATGTACAGCAAAGACGAAGGTAGAAAGCGAACCCCCCGTTCTCACTGGAGTCTCCAACTATGCCACCCTGGAACTTGTTGTCAAGTGTAGCGGTTCTCAATCTTTTTCACATCACAGACCCTTTCAAGATCACACTGGATTGCGGACCCTTGCGGTTTAACATCGATTTTGTATGCTAAAAAAATGCTCAATATGTTAGCTTAACTGAGCAGTGGGTGTTTTATGATTTTGATAATATGTTAAAATTAAAATTAACTTTCAAAATGCCTGTCCTTCGGACCTTGTTGACGCAAATGGCTGCTACGTGTTGAGATCGTCTTCCTTGGCGGTGAAACATTAGCTGCGTTGTCTGCCACACCTTGGGGGTCAATCGGTCCGTCTTCCCTCGCGTTTTAGTTCACGTTCATGTCGTCATCGGTACGGCATTCATAATGGTCGTATGTTCTTGTTTGTTGTACTTACGAGTTGCTGTTGTAAATCTTTCTTCGTCGCATTTGATTCTTTATTGGTGGTGTTGGTTGTTGGTTGTGCTGTGGAGTCGTTCGCTTAACAACCGATTATGATTTAGCATACGACGACTGTATACCGGCCTTGATCGTAACCGATGGAATTTCTTTAGCAGCCTATGCGCAATGTTTTCCGTGATGTAGCGGCTGATCACAGTATTAGCACGTAGGAATTTGCCATGAGTAAGTGACCAGTGTGTGCGTTGAGAATATGCAACACCTTGAGCTGATCTGCATGGGACGGTCAAGTAGGGAATCGGTTTTGTCGGACGCATTTTCACTACAGGAGCGCTGTGTCCAAGTCCTGAGAAGAAGTTCCTCCAAGTATCTTCCTTAACAATATTAACCTCTCAGTATTTTGACATGAGTTATTTGATAGCTGCGGAACTATTGCGTGGTGCCAGGTAATGTTGCATTATTTCTGTACTGTCATTATCTATATAGGTTGGGATGCTGTATAACATGTCATCACGTTGGACGACGTTTTCAAGTTGTTCTACGAAGCAAAAAACTGCTTGACAAATATTGTTGAACATAATCAATACCGCATGGTGTAGATGGTGAAACTGCATAGCATTAACGTCTGCTACGTCGAACTTCATGTTCAACTTTAACAATTACTCCACTTCACGAATCGGTGGTCTTACCGGACATCTCTACTCTTGTTGGAGCTCTCACCAAAGTTGTTTATAGTTCCTTCCAATGTATGTGTAATCGTCAACCAGAATCAATTTAAATGACAACTAAAGCTTTTTTTCAATGGCGAATTCGGGTCTTTACTGACATGGTGAGATCGAAAGTCTCCTCTTTAAAAGATAGCACAACTTAGTAACACTGTATCTGTCTACTAGATCATGTATGAAAACACCACAGCTACTACCTTTGCTTCCCGCGACATCACTTGGGACCAGCTAATTGTTCTTGGCTTCCACGCAAATTATGTGACTGTTTGGATTAACTGTCTAGCTGGTGCTATTTCAGTGCTAGCTTAGATTTATCGTCTAACTGAACCCTAGTTACTGCCAGTTACTGATGAGATGAACTCAAATCACAGAAATTGACTTTAACCAGGATATGGTTTTACAGAACTCAGTAACTCTCTTACCACTTTTCTGAAATGTTCGTTGCGTTCTATTCATGCGTAAAATTTCTTTGTACAGTTTAGTAACACTGCGCACTGTTCCTCTTCGTCATTTAATCACCTTCGTTATATCGAAAACAGACCCGATTTTCTTAATAGCGCAGAATTAGTGATCGTTTTTTAAAACTCCATAATGTATAACTTCTAAACACGAATATCAATATTGTCGATATTTTCACTAATTTCTCTTCTAATAATCGGTAAAGTGACCATTTTTATTTTCTAAGCCTTATACTGTGCACTAGGGTGACAATAAAGCGATCATTTTTGATATATACTTTTCCTAGCGTCGTTCCAAATCATGAAAAAATTACACTAACGAAATCGGTTAGCCTCAAATCCCCAAAAAACAGCTTAAAATTGGTATGAGATTTTTAGCCAAAATGTATAGGGAAACACTCGCAGCACACAAAACCACCACTAGGTGGGTGTAGGATGAGAGATATTGTCATATAAATCGTTGTTACCCTACTGGTAGCACAACATTGGAAGTAGTTATGCGAATGTGTTTTGACTATTCAATTGTTCGTTACAATTTGCGGCCAGACAACAGTATGTACCTATGAAGGTGAGATTGCTGCGTGACTAATCTGTAAGCGAATAACTCACTACGTAAAACATTGTACGGAACCAGCTAAAATTACAGAACCATACACCCTTCACCACGTTTGTGAGTTTAGAAAAAGTGCTAAACGATAAGTTTTCAGTTTGGCCCTTTTCGCAACACCTAAAATATGTTCTATGGACAAAATATCACCAACTCGGTAGTTTATTACTACCGAGTCGGTGATATCTATTGAGTTAACCTGTGACAAATCACGATCAATACCGAGAATATCCGTTGAAGTGTCTTACTTTGTTAGCTGATTTCAAGGTTGCGTATGATTCAGTGAAGCAAACTGAACAGTAGCAGTTGCGATCGTAACCTTCCGACAGAATACTTAACGATTATTAATGTGAGACGGCGAACAAAAATAAAACGAGCGCTTGGTTTGAGCGAATGAATCAAAACAAACCGTTGCATCAACTTGGAATCACACTTTTCAACATAGCAGAGGAGACTGACGGAATCAGAACCGAGCACCAGTAGGTTTCAACTATTTCAAAACAAACGACCTTGAAAACTGCATCCTACATTTCCTCTAAAAAAACTCATCAGGTAAAATGTTTAATCGCTCAGTTTCTCGATGACCATGATGATGATGCTGCTGATGATGAGCTACTGTATGCTACCCGTCTTGCACACCATACACACAATATGGGAACCCTCAAACGGCTCACGTAACCGAAACAAAACTGTCGAAAGCAAAGCAAGTTAAAACTGCAAGCAAAACTCCCAAACCAGTCGGGGCGCACGACCAGACCGAGCGAGTGGTGGTCCTCCCTTCTATTTTCTTAAATTGCCGCATACAAATAGCATGCTGCGGTGTATATGCTAATATGTAGCTAGGTATCTGATGGCAGCGTACGGACAGGGAAAGGAAACAAAACAACTAAAAGACAGTGTGTGTGTGTGGCTGGGAGAAATGGCCCCGAAACGTGGAAAAGACCAAACTTCACCCAACTTCAAATCTTGAGAGTGGTAGGGACGGCGGCGGCGGCAGTATTCGGTTTTGCCATTGTTACTCCGGAATTTGCAATTTTCCGCTGCCCATTTGCTGGGGTACAATTCCAAGTGGGGGGGGGGGAAGTTGGAACCACGACCAGACGCTGTACCGACTGTTTTTGAGAACCGGGGAAGGAAACGGGAAAGGCGGGATTTACACCGTGTTCGGGATTATAAACAGAGGAGTTCCCCTTGAGATGAAGGCCAAAGTTGGTCCAATCGCTTCAGTGTATTATTTGTTTTTTGAAATCGAATGAATTTCTCATTTCCATAATATACGATCAATCAGATTTTGATTATATTCACAATTAAAGTTGTATATGTTTGACTAAAGCTTTCACTGAATTTTACCTTGACAGTCTAATAAAACTGAATACAAATGTGTAACCGGCCAGTGAAGAACGCAACATGTGTGAAGCATGTCTGATAACTTACTTTTAAAATGATGCGACAAAATTACTCGAATCTACAAATATGCGCAGCTCAGTTCATTTAAGCATCAATCGTGTGGGAAATATTTACAAAGGAAACTTGGCGAAGGTGTGCTATATTGTCATGGCTAAAAATTTGCGTTTATTTACAGATATACATACACGCGTTTATTTACAGATACACGCATGCAGCATAGGGATACCAATCGCGCTTATTTTAAAAGACATATCCTCAAATTTGACGAGTTTAGGAAACGTCCTATATTTTACCTCAAATGCCCTTAATTTTAGTCTCAAACCAAGACATATTTCCAAATTGTTCACCGTTTTTTCAGTTTTCTTTAACTTTCGCTTGATGATTGCTCAATACTTTTTAATTTGGCAGATTTGCGGGCAGTTGAGTAGATTATCCATATCCATGTGGGCGAAATCCGTTTTATTGTCATCGGTGCCACCGTCCAACGTGTCTTTTAGGGTGAAAAGCTTGGATTTGAGTCCGCAGCTGAAAATTCCTTGCTAGATGGTTTAAAATCACTCCTTCACAACCCAAACAATCAATCAAACTATATTGTTAGATGATCAGTCTCTGGGCAACTTTTGTCGCCGAAAACAATCTTGAATTTGCTGGACACCTTGTACTGTAGTCAGATAAAACTTTTAGCCGGGAGCATGCAGACACGGGTTTTCTAGATGGGTGCGTGCAGATTCAATTTTTGAAGTGGAAATTCTAACGTTTCAATATGAGACCGAGTAAAGGCGCTATAACATAGGCTTATTAGCCAGGACAGAGTTAAATACCTCTATCCCATCCCAGGAAAGGACCGAAGGAGTGACATTAACCCTTTTAGCCAAGTCACTCCCAACGATTTATCGAGCCCCCATTAAATTGAAACGGTCAGTACGGTTGTCCACGTTTCTTCCTTATACAAGCTTCAAAATAATTCGTTGATTGCATTCTTCATTAAATGAATAATTTGATTTCCGTATAACTTTGAATCATCTTCATTTTGTACGCTGCACAGTTGGACTGGCCGCTTTAATGAATGTGTCACATATTATATGTCCCACAAACCTTAAAATTAACAAGAAAAATTATAGGCGTACGTCTGCAATTTTCCAGGATCCCTACATGTATTGACTGTGTTTGTGTAGACTAGACTAAACTAGACTAGAATACTTCTAACGTTTAAAAACAGGGGCTCCATTTCAAAATTTTAGCTAATTCTGTAGAATGAACAATTAATGAAAATAACGAAAATAAAGGATTTTGTGAAAGCAGTAATTATCTGCACCATGATTGGTCCGTACTATTCGATCGAGCGATCTAGCACTGTTAGCACGGTCCTCTTGCCGTCAAATGAACTGTGACATACACGTATAAGGCTGATCCAGAATAAAAATTCATTACTTTGCTTTTTGACGTCTGCAGCACCCGGCATTACAGTTACCCGTCAAACGCAGATCGCTTGTTGGTTAGCCAGAACCGTCAATATGGGAGGAGTGTGGCAGCTGGGATACTCAATCAAATACGTGAAGTTATAGAAAGAAGTGCCGCGTGTCCATTTGTATCATTCGTCACTCGCCTGCCAAACGGGCAGCACCATGACTATAACGTTCGGTGCGGTACAATAAGCGGAGTTAAACACCGTTAAACATGTGCGAATTAGCAGTCGACTCTTTGCTGTGTACAAAGCTTATCATGCGCGTGATTTGAAACGAACGGGTATAGTAATGCTATGGTATGGTTCGAGTTGTGTACACTCAATGATTTGGAAAATTAAATTGGGATGGTGGGTTTGGATTGAGCTCAGCGCACTGCATGGTGCGAAGTGTGTGTGCTGCTTGTTAGTTAGCGTTGGACATGAACATTTTTTTTGAGCTGGTAATTTTCTTGTCAAAATGCTTTTGGCGGTTTGTATGTACCTAGGGTGATGAACCTATTGGTACACACGTTTCATATTTCGGATACACCTGATTTTTTTATGCGGGGACACATACCGCGTAAAAAAACCGCATTAATTCGAAAATCCGCTTCAAAAACAGGGTTAATTGGAAAATCCGCGTAAAAACCGCGATTATTCGAAAATCCGCGTAAAAAAAACCCTCAGCAAAAGACTTAGAATATTTTTGGAAGTTTTTTTTTTGCACGGATTTCACAATTAACACGGTTTTTGCAATAATATTCTAAGTCCTTTTGAACGCAAAAGATTTTTTTCCTGAAAAAAATCCTTTTAAATGCAAAGAACTGAAGAATTTGGTAGTTTTTTTGCACGGATTTTGCGATTAACACGGTTTTTGCAAAAAAACATTGTAATTCGTTATTAATGCAAAATTCTTAGAAGATTTTCGGAAAAATGGAAGAGATGGGCCGGGAAGACTTCTTATGGCTCGCATCTCAACAATATGGGTATTTTCGGAACGGTCTTGAAGAGTAGAAGTCAGAAATTGATTTTTGACGCCATTTTAAAATATAAGTTGGCGAATTCCGGTTTAGCAAAATAACCCATGCGTTCTTGGTATTTTCGAAATGGTTTTGACGAGTAGATGCCAGAAATTTATGTTTGACGCCGTTTCGAAATACACGGTGGTGACTTCCGGCTTAAAGAAATTCTCTATAGTTCAATCAATACGGGTGTTCTCGGAATGGTCTTAACGAGTAGGTGCCAGAAATAAATAAAAAAATAAATCTGCATCTTCCGCGCTAGGTTGTCCATGAAAAAATGATTTTAGACCACATTGTGAAATCCAAGATGACAACTTCCGGCTTAGCGAGATTCTCTACAACGCAATCAATATGAGTATTTTCGGAATTGTTTTGACGAGTAGGAGACAAATTTCGATGCTTGACGTCATTTTGAAATTCTAGATGGCGACTTCCCGTTCTCCGAAATTCCCACACGGAAAATCTAGGCGATTATCCAAAACATCCTCGAATATAAGATCTAATCATAAACCAGCGGAATGCAAAATATTTTATGTGTTCATCCAGAAGAGTGCGGTGACGATTGAAGCAAGAGAAGAAAGAGACATATGTGGTGCGAGTTGGGGGTTTGAACTGATTCAAATTAAAAACTTCGCTAAGATTCAAGTAAATTCAATTGTTTAATTAAAACTATTTGTACTACAACTTCAACTTCCAAAAATACCCATATTGAATTGGTTATAGCTAATTTCGCTAACGGGAAGACGCCATGTTGGATTTTAAAATAGCAATCAATTTTTGGCCCCTACTCGCCAAATCTTCTAGGTTCTTTGCATTTAAAAGGACTTAGAATTCCATTCCAAAGGGCTTAGAATATTTTTGGCAAAAATCGCGATAATTGCGAAATCCGAGCAGAAAAACTGCCAAAATTCTTCCAAATTCTATACATTTATTTTTTTGCAAAAACCGCTTTTATTGGAAAATCCGCGTTAAAAACCGCGTTAATTGGAAAATTCGCGCAAAAAACTCGTAAAAAAACCGCGCGAAAAACCACGTAAAAACCTGTGTGTATGCGTGATGCGTTTTTATCACTAAGGTATCTGATAATATGCTTCTATAAGTATTTCTAAGGCACGGGCGGACACAACTGGGTTTGTGCTTACGAAAAGGTTGGTTTTTTTGTGGGTGAGGTGATTGAGTTAAGTTAGAGCAGTGCCCAAGAATGGTTTTTATTTTGATCACAGGCTTGCTAGCATTCTTTATACCAATCAAATTCCATAGAGCATATCCAGCAGCGGGGTTTTTATATAGGAGTTTCAAAGTGGAATTGGAACGGAAACGATCACAACCTCAGCACAACGTTTTGATTTATTATTTCGAACCGCTTTTTTCTAGAACTTTTGAACTGATATACGCTGCTGTTCCGTTTGTTTGCTTCATTTGAGTTCAAAATCTGTGTTTTGAATAAAGAGTATTCAGCATGCTACACTCAGATTTGATCAGTTAGAGAAAAAAGTCGAGTCAAGTAATGACCGAAGGCACGTCCATGAATCGTTCAGTTTTATTTTTTTCGTTGTAAATAATATTACTATTAAAGTAATAGCAGTCCTTGCAAAAACCGTCCCAGAGAAAACTTTCATTGTTTTAAAGTGCTTGCACATTCCAGCACACTGTATGTGATGGTATTTTTTCGAATTTGTTAAATAACGATTGAAATTTTTGTTTACCAAATTTGACGACTTATTTGGAGTTTCCGATGACAATTTAGGGCACAAGCTAGAAGGGTAATCTTAAGTGTATTCTACTTCATTGCGATTATGTCTCTGACATTGCCCACCCATCTTTTTGTTCTCGTCCTTCATCTAGCACAACTTTTTACTGATCATATCTTTTCTTTTCAAGAGGTGTCCTACTGTAGAGCTAGTTTTTCGAAAGAGCTCCCCGTCAGAATCACTCACTACAATTGCAGACGAGACGAGAAATGTCTCCCACTAAAACACTACTTAAGGCCAATTGGTCACTGTTAAGTCAGACCGAACTAAGTGACATTGTATTGATTTCGAGAAAAACGAGTTTAAGGTTTGAATCGCAGCATCCTTTACGTTATAAATTCCAATTATTTTTAAGTCATAATTCTTGCTTATTATAACATATTTCAAATTTGGCAAAAGTCTAATGTAGCTGAAGAAATTCTTTATACAGTGCTATCATTAACTCATTTTTGAAGATTTTGCGACTTAGTCCGGTCTGACTTAACACAGACCAATTGCAGAGGACCGTGATTCTGAATGTGTTATTCACTATACGGTTCAGACAACGACACGACCAGCCACTTCTTGCTTTTTTTTCGAAAAGAAAGTCTCCGTGCAATTCACCGCCAGTTACCAGTAAATTGAGTCACCCCTCGGTACTGCCAAAAACACATTACTCAGGCAACACTGCTTCGGGAATCAACAACTAGTGGTTGTTGATGAGTTGCCCAGGGTAACCAGACAACGGATTATTATTGTTATCTTTTTACTCAGGAGAGAAGAAAATTTTAAAGCAGTTCCACTGTTCTGCTGATTTAGGCCCGATTCCTGCACCCTCGCTTAACGGTTAAGCTAGGTTTAAACGTACTGGTGAACCTGGTTTAAAAGTTAAGCGAGGGTGAAGAAATCGGCTCTTAGTAGATTGTTTATTTCAGCAGCTGCATGTATAATTTACTTCAATGGCACGAAAACCTCAGAATACGACGGGCGGCAGCTAGTTTTACCTCGATAGAATGAACCGTTACTCGCCAAGAATTGATGTTTACATTGACATGAAAAGGCATGTTTCAGTTGGCTATTGGAAAACGTGAAAAAATATCGTCCGGCACAGTCAAGAAATAAAAAAAAATGAAATACTTTCGGAGTATGACTGCTTTGCGTCTGAAATAGTCACGGTTGTATCGGCCACATCGTAAGGTATTGTGTACAGTAATAGCGGCAATCGATTATACGCATTTACTACGTTGTTTTCACCACTTATCATTACAGCATCGGCGATTCTGTTCTAGAAATGGGGTTGAATAAAATGCAGGAAATTCTGGCTAGTATATACAGGTTCATCGTAGTGATTATATTTAACCTTCCGGCAGTCGCGTTGGTACACTGAGTGCACACTGCTCTGAAAATCTAGCGAAATCGTCTTAGGGCACCGGCGGTTGCTCGATCAGTGGGTCATAAGCGACTACTTCTAGAGGGTCAATATCTTCCACGAGCCATCCTGACCAACATGAAACATATGCGACCGGAGCGTGTTGTCCCACAACGGCTAGTTTGACAAATTTCGAGGATATGTATAGTTGAAGCAGACAGTTTGCTATGGATTGCATTCTAAGAGATTCGCGAAGTCTAATTCAGTGCATCAAGCTTAAAGCGCATTCAGAGATCATCTCGCCTTATTTATACCTTATTAAAACAATATCCAAGTGAGCTCCAGTAATGGTATGTCTATCTAGAGTAATCGATTTGTTTTCCTTTATGCTTCGTTCACTTTGTTCTTGGGCTATTGGTGATAACAGCTGATTCACTATATCATGTGCGGCAAATGGGTCTTTTTCATAAAAAAAATTTGTTGCACCATCACGAACCAAAACATCACTTGTGGTCGGAGCGAATCCTGATAAAGTATTTAAGCTGTATGAGGAACGTGGTACAATACTGAAATATACCAAATGTAGATCTTCTGATATATTTATAAACCGTATTTTAGTTCTTAACCTTCCGATAGTCGCGTTAGTGCACTGAGTGCACGCTGCTCTGAAAATCTAGCGAAATCGTTTTGGAGCACCAGCGGCTGCCCGTTCAGTGGGCCATAAGCGCGATTTCCGGAGGGTTAATGACGCATTTGTTTAAAGTTCTAGTTTTAAAATTGTGTTCACAGCATTTATTATATTTTGTAATATATTCCCCATTATACTGCATTACGACGTATCGCTTTTTAGAACGAATGTGGTTCGCATTTTCAATAACGGCAACAAAATCAAACGGGAGCTTTCTTCGATCAAACCACATTCGTTCGAAAATGTGATCCGTCGTAATGCAGAATAAGGCTGATTTTATTTTACAATTGCACAAACTATAAGTTTTCAAATCCATTGCTCTATAAGTGGATATCAACAACCATGTGGCTGTTATCGTCATATGGCATGAAGACTTGAGGTGTTTTGGGCAAGACTCCTATTATCGGCTACTCGTGAATGTAGCTCACTATATCCTTCGAGACTGGTAGGACGGCCTAGAAATCACTAGGAATTGAACCTAGTACAAGTCAGAAAATAGTCCCTTTGCAAAAATTTGTATCCATTTCAAATGTCCGTTTCCAAGGATTTGGTAATGTTGGTGGCCTTCATTAACATTGCAAAGGCGAAACCTTATGCAGCACTATCAGCACAGTGTTTCGCCGAAATTATCAATCTAAGATGCAGCAATCAGTTCTCCGGTCCATGGCATAGATCTTGCACATGTGAGACTTGACTAGTTCCGTTGGGTTGAAAACTATGTCCTCAACTTCACCGGTGGCCCCCAGTCATCCAAAACTATCACAATACATGAAGATGTGTTCGCATTTTCTAAGAAAGTCAATTATAGATCATGTATAGATCGCTGAAAACAGTATAAATATTAGTGCACTTTAATCACAGAAAATAGTTATTTTCCCTTGGTTTGAAAAATAGTATTAATTACTATTATTACCTATTTTAAAAAGCAAACGGTTTGTTTTCTTGTCCATTTGTTTTTTTCTTGCGTAACCAAGCGATGCAACAAATTATTTGGAAAAAATAACAACAGCCTATTCAGTGTTCCTAGTTTCATACATTCTTTAACCAAAAGTCATATTTGACAGTACCAGTTACCTGAGTCACTGAGGGGTAGTCAGATTTGCGATACAGTTTTGGATTGCCAGTGTCTAGTCGTGTCGTTGGTTCAGATATGTGCAGGTGTAGGGACTTCACGAATTCGTGTATCATCGTGAAGTGCTCGAGCGTTTATATGTTAATGTGTTCGATCTGGTATGCGTTTATATGTCGCGTGTGCTATCGTGTATGTAACTTCGCGTGTATAAATTCTATTTTATGGCCGTGTGGCCTTTCGTATACTTGCGTGTGTTCTTGGACCATCGCGCGTGGACCGTGAATATGATACTTAATTTTCGGTGCACGGTTCAGATGCTAGAAAAAAAAGTGAGTTCTTCCATATCACTAGAATTTCCGGTCATGTCGTCATGGAACGTGTTGACTAGTGGCTATGAGCTTCACTTTTTATTGACTAAGTTTGGTTTTCAATCTGTCCGAATTTATTTTTTAAAAATATCTCGTCAAAAGCGGCCTGAATTTATGATAATTTCAATTGAACACAACTCGAAGACTCTACATGCGCATGCGTCGCAATTTTTAAAAGCAACTACGTGAAGTTATAAATAGAAATACCGCGTGTCCGTTTGTATCATTCGTCGTTCGCCTGCCAAATAAGCAACATCATGGCTGTAGCGTTCGGCGCGGTGCAATAAGCGGGGTTGAACACCGGTAGCCATGTTCGAATTAGCACTCGACTCTTTGCTGTGTACAAAGCTTATCATGCGCGCGATTTAAAACAAACGAGTACAATAATGCTATGGTATACAGTGAAGACCCGATTTTATCAGCCCCCCGATTTTATCAGCTACATATGAAAATTGATAGTTTGTAGTTTGATGGGCTCTAGCAAATGAACCAATTTGAATTCGAAAAAAATCCTTTCCTTGGGCATATTTTTCTTATCTTAGAGATCCGAAACATG
The DNA here is from genome assembly GCF_030247195.1 of Topomyia yanbarensis. Lineage (NCBI taxonomy): Eukaryota > Metazoa > Arthropoda > Insecta > Diptera > Culicidae > Topomyia > Topomyia yanbarensis. The sequence goes on along the minus strand of NC_080671.1, from coordinate 406,531,888 downwards.
CAAAAAAAATTGTTTTTCAATTTTGCACTGTTAGACCCCTTTAAGGGAAATTTAAGCTCAATCATGAAAGGTTAAGAGACTATATCTAGGGACTAAAGAAGAATATTGTAAGATCCTCGGTTTCTTAAAAAAGAAAGAAAAATGTATGTCCCGATTTTTTCTATGTCTCCGTTTTATCAGCCAAAAATTCACCAAGGGGCTGATAAAAACGGGTCTCGTCAAAAGCGGCCTGAATTTATGATAATTTCAATTGAACACAACTCAAAGACTCGACATGCGCCTCTGAAATGCATATAACGCGTAGCAATTTTTAATAGCAGTGATTCTTTACCGACTTTTCAACCATTTTTTTCAAAATATTGGAGTTAATATGACTTTTTCTTTAAATTTTTTTTGAAAGGGGGCAACATTAAATAAAAGAAAATCATAAAACCTATAATTTCATTTATTTAATGTTGCTCTCTTTCAAAAAACTTTTTAAAAATGTCCTATTAACTCCAATATTTTGAGAAAAAAAATGATTGAAAAATTGATAAAGATATAAGAAACCATTGATTTTCTTTCTTGGTACAGCTGATTGGAAAAAGAAATGCATTTGGATGCAAGAATGGCGACAAACTCGACTGTAATGTCTATCGAAGAATAATGATCCTTAATGTCACCTACAAGGAACTCTCCCGTGTTCTGTTTAGCATACTGCACTCGTTGGTTGAATGCTTTCTTGGCGAATATCTAAACGTGTTTCTTCAAAGACTGTCAACAACGGACCAGATGTTTTCCCTGCAATCAATTCATGGAAAAATTCCGGAACAGAACTGCAGACTCACCATCTGTTTGTGGATTTCAAGGTGACGTCCGATTCAGTGAAACGACATAGACTGTTGCAGATAATGCTTGAACATGTCTTTCTGATAAAACTGATTAAGCTGATTCGTATGATGCTGGATGGATCAAAATTGCGTTTTCGGTTGTCTTTACTTAGAAGACAAAAACTTAGTGACACAAAAAAGTTAATCCAGTGTAGTAAAGAGTTTCAAGCTTTCTCGCAGTTGATTTGAACTAGACGTGAGTTTGAATTACCTGTTTATTTTTGCATTAATTTTATTTATTTTAAACTTCATTCATTTTTCCTTCTTCTTTCCTTCGCTTCAGAGAAATGAGAAGTGACAACTGTTCCATTTGACCCAATTTATTCTAGTTCTCGAAAAGACAATCCAAATGTAACAAAAAAAATCACCTACAAGTTCGTACCGTACAGCTTATTTTCCATCTAAATTGCATAACTTTCAGAAAAACCAAAAAGATGGTCCTCAAACCAACGAACTGCATGCCGGAGCTAGAGCGCACATTCCGCGCAAAACCCATCAAAATAAAAATCCATCAAATGTCATCATACTGGCGGCAACAGTGTCACTCCACTTGCTAGACAATTTGCGATCCCGCCGGTGACATCGTATGCAGTAGCAAGCAGTATGTAGTTTGCTCAGGTAAAATTCTGTGCTAAATTTGTACATTTTCCGCGCGCACGTCTCTGCATCCCCGTTTCGGCACCGCACACAACGCGCTCGACGACGAAAAGAAAAAAAACGAAATAACCGAAGCAACACTTCAGAACAGCCAGAAATATGCAACTTTCTCGCTCGGAAAACCATATATCAAATAACATAATTAAATTTTCACAGCCCGCTGGGAAATGCATCGCTTTGCATCGTACAACAAAGGAGCGGTCGGTCGGCCGGCTGACCGAAACGCCGTGGCGCGGCGCGGCTCGGCAGTGTTTACAAGAACAGAACAGAACTTTGCCCGGGTAGAGGTAGGCTTCATTGCTGCCCCGGCACACGCCGTTTTTCCGTCCCACGCTGATGAGATTACCAACGAAAAACGAAACTAGTACGTAGGTAGTAGTCAACATGCAGCGAAATGAAAATTTCTAAAGATGCACAGAGTGTATTCTGGTTGCCTACCTACTGTTGTTTACGTTGTCCGGAGTGAGTGTTTAGACGGCCGTCTACTAGTAAGGTTTCTTTTACCCGAGATAATCTATTCTGGTTTAGATTAGGGTCAAGGATTTCTGACTTGTGATTTTGTTCAGTGGAAATTATTGATAGGGATACTTTGTTGTTTATTTTTACACTTTTTCTGTTATTCAGAATCGATTCCGTGAACTACGATCCTCAGACAAGTCAATAAGTTGAAAACTTTCTTTTCCCGCTTTTCTCCTGGCTTACTATTATTCTACCTTAACGATTCTATGTTTTGTTAGCTCCGTGTTGCCGTCGGCAGCGTCGTCGTCGTTGTTACGTCTTAACAAGTTTGCTAGCTTTTTGTGTGTTCACCTCACCGTTCAGCATTGTTGTATCCCGCCGGCTGTGCAATTTTCTTTCAACAAAAAACATTATCCAATCTCCTGCGCTGCTGGTCACGAGCGAACAATACTTTGCACACTGCCGAAATGCGGGCACCGACAAAATATGCTTTTATATAGAATTTAAATTGTAACAGGCGGACGAACGAATTAAGCCGCATAATTGACAATAAGAAAATGTTCCATTTTTTGGCAGACCGTTGAAATTTTTCGGATGACAAAAACCTGAAAATTTTCTTTCTTTCAATTGGAGAAGACGCTATCTTCAGAATATTGAATTATCTTGTCATTACATCTATTAAGGGATAATAGAAACGTAAATAGTAATTACTAATTACAGTGTCATAAATCTTTCTAATTCTAATTCTAATTAAAAAATTGGTAAAGATATTAGAAAAAAGAAATGCCTTTAAATACAATGTAATGACTACCGAATCACAACGATCCTCAATGCACACCTGCCTACCACACTCTCCCGTGTACTGTTTAGCAAACTGCGCTTGTTGGCTGAGTTCGTTGCCGGCGAATACCAAAACGAGTTTAAAGAAAGACGATCAACGACGGACCAGATGTTTACCCTGCTGCCAATTCCGGCGAAAAATCCGGGAGCAGAACTGCGGGGACTCATGAACTGTTTCTGGATTTCAAGGCGGCGTACGATTCAGTAAAACGAATCAAACTGTGGCAGATGATACTTGACCGTGGCTTTCCGATAAAATTGATAAGCTGATTCGTTCAGGTGCTCGAGAGATCGAAATTGCGTTTTCGGTTGTCCTTACATAGACGACAGAAACTTAGTGACACACAAAAGTGGATGATAAAGAGCTTTAAGGCTTCTGGGTTAGTCATCGCTCAACGTGACGCAAGCCATTTAGGGTTTTTTTGTAATAAACCAATCAGAAAAAAATATTGAAAAATAACGACAGAAACGGCAACAAAGAATACCGTAAAACACTCGGAGGTAGGAGTTAACCTTGCGTCCTTTAAGATTTTACTACGGTTTAAAGTTTTCGTTTTTTCGTAGTCGATTGCAGTAAGCGTGAAAAGTTTAAAAGGTTGGCCAAAGAAACGGACACTTTCTTCACATACGACAGTAATACAATAGATGAATTAATTTTGTATAAGGAAATACAAATATGTATTTGTAGAGGAACATGGGGAGACTTGACCAAGCGCAAAATTCTATTTGTGGCTATGGCGTCTCCTATTCGATTGTTAAAATTTTTTCAAAAATATTTTTATACTTGTTTCGATCCCTCAAGGTAATTTTAAAAGATTGGAATGAAAAATCCTTTCCTTACAGAAATATTACGTAATTAATAAATTTGCATTAAATGATGTAATTTTTTATCAAACTTCGTATGGACATATCTACACAACTACTAATTACTATTAATGTACTAATATACCATCTTAATCCTTGTGAAGCAGTGAAATGATTTTACATAAATTGGAACATAGGAATAATTATTACTAGAATTTGCATGACATTGAACGCAATAACTATTCAACCCCCGCAGTGGGGAGACTTGACCAAAAAAAAAACGATCGCAGAAAAACTTTTGTTACTTTTCAAAAATTAAATTAAAAATTCTGCAAAAAATCATGAAGACGCACAATAACTTTACACATTATACCTCAATGACTTTGGAGAGATTGAAGGCTTTTTTGAGAAATCGATGCAGTTTTAGCTGAAACCCTGGGCAAGTCTCCCCATGTTCCCCTATTTGGTATAAGTCGTATAAGTCAAGAGTATCTTTGTCGAATGAAGCAATTGTCATATCAGGTATATCTAATTATTGTCTGGTCTGTGTCTAGTGATTAAACCCGATAACATACAAACGCTCGAGACCTGTGCGATAATACAACGTTGGTCATAAACTCGAACATGGAACAGCCTATGGCTCAATCTACTAAAAAAAGAAAAAAAAATAACGCTGATATAATCATAATGAATCTTTGCGATTGGGGATAAAAAAGCTTATATGTTAATAGCTCAAGCCTTTCTTTATTTTGATGACTTGATTATAAACATGTAAAAAAATTTCGTGAAAATATATTCGTTTATTAGGGAGATCAAAATCGACATGTTTTTGCATTTCTCAATAGAAAGGTATTGCAATTGCTCTGAAAACCGACTTTTTAACGGAGGCCCGGAGGGCCGAGTGACATATACCATTCGATTCAGTTCGTCGAGTTCGGCAAATGTCTGTGTGTGTGTGTGTATGTATGTGTGTGTATGTGCGTCTGTGTGTGTGTACGCGAACACAATCTCACTCACTTTTCTCAGAGATGGATGAACCGATTTTTACAAACTTAGTCCCAAATGAAAGGTGCAACGTTCCCATAGGCTGCTATTGAATTTCTAATGGATCCGACTTCCGGTTCCGAAATTACAGGGTGATGAGTACGATCACGCAGAAAATGTCGATTTTAAGAAAGTCTGCAATGAATGTATAATGGTGAAAATTTTTCCAAAATGTGACCACAACTGCTTCGATTTGTAGTACTAGGTCATTAACAGCCATTCAAAGTCTCTTTGGTCACATTGGCCACCATCATCGGTTCCGGAAGCCCCGGCGGAAGTATCCAAATTCAGACTAACAGTCACATCGGTTTCTCGGAGATGGCTAGACTGAATTAACCAAACTTAGTATCAAATGAAAGATGTTGCGTCCCCGTAATTGGCCATTAAATTTTATCCCCAACCGACTTCCGGTTCCGGAGTTACGGGTTGTGGCGTGCGATCACATAGCAAATTGTGATTCAAATCGATACTCCGATGGAAGCAAAAAAGGTAAAAATTTCGCTAAAATGTCTCTCAAATAACTTAACTTTGCAGTTCTAGGTCACCGACAGCCAAACAAACTTTCGTTGACTACATTGACCACCATAGACGGTTCCGGAAGTGCCCGGGAAAAGCGGCCATCTTTCAAAATTTACGAACACACATCAGTTTCCCTGAAATGATTGGGCCGATTTTCACAAACTTAGTCCCAAATGATAGCTATAATATCCCCATAGATGTCTATAAAATTTCGTACGGATCGCTTATATGGTTCCGGAAATATAGACTAAATCGTCCGGTCACATATGAAATTCCCATATAAGCCGGAACTCAAAAATTTTTTCAAAGGGGGGACCCCATAAAATTTCAGAAATCGAATTCGTATTTTTGATGCCAAACATCTTTAAAATGCATAAAACGTCGAGATTTTATGTTATCTCGAAAAAATTTTTTTTTATAAAAATCGACTTTTTGGGACTTTGCGATTTCGCACCTTTTTTCAGTTCAATATTACCGTGGCTGTTTTTTCTTTTTCAAAATTTTAGAACTCGAATAATGATTTATTTTCCTGTATATAGTTGTCATGTGATGTATAATAATAAAATGTAATATATGCATTTAAAAGTTTTTAATGAATATAAACAACGCACACATTCTCGTGATTCATGATTGAGAAAGGCACAATTGCACCGCCAGGTGGATTAAAATAGGTTTTTTTCCAGTTGGCGTAGTTGTGCGTGGCTGATCACGACTGCATGTTCGCCTTTTTGTATCATCGCGAACGACTCGAACGTTTGTATGTTAACGTGTTCGATCGCGTGGTTATTTGTATGCCGCTTGTGCGTGCGTGTTTGAAACTCACGTGTATAAATTGGATTTTATAAGTGTGTTGCCAAACTCATATTCGCCTGCGCTCTTGAATGATTTCACGGACCGTGAATCTGATACCTAATTTCCAGTGTACAGTTCAGATGCTAGAAGAAAGGGTATTTTCTCATATCAGTAGAGTTCCCGATCACGTTGTCATGGTACGTGTTGCACAGTGTATGTTAGTCATTTTTTTCCTTTTTTAATAGATTGGGTCAACTGAAGACCTGTACCTAGGCTGCTGAGACCGTGGGTAGGGACTTTTGGGCGTGACAGATTAATAACCGCGCGAACACGGGTTTTATAAGTTAGCGCTTGAAACAGCGTTTATAGGTTTATAAGTGCTAAAACGTTACGCAACTTGTATATAGAATCTTATTTCTAGTCTTAAGATAACTGTAAAAATTTTCTCTTTTATGAAAAAAATATTTCAACATTGTAACCTCCTAGTTTTAAAATATCCAAAATGTAAAAACAAAAGAAATTGGCACCGCCAAGCTAGCATTTGTGCCTATCAAATAAACGAAATGAATAAAAAAAACGTTACGCTGGATCGTAAGCCTAGGTGTGCGAAGATGACCGCGAAGGATTCGAGCGATTGTATGTTTAATTTGATTCAATTTAAATTAATTTAATTGAATGCAATTTCGCATGTTATTTTCAGAAATTAGTTTGTTTAACCGTATTGTCATTTGCATATTCGCGTGGATTATTTAATATTCGCGCGATCCACGAACCCGATGAGTGCACGGTTCAGATGTCAGAACTGAAGGCTTATGGTACTAGGACTAAGGATAAAAGCTTCTGGGCGTGACCAGTTCACGATGGCGTGGAAACGCAAGTTTGTATAATTGCACTTAAGACCACGCTTATAAATTGTAGGTTAACAACGATCGTGGCGTTTTCCTGTTTGCCAGATCGCGGGCGTAGTTCTGTGTGGATGGTCGCAATTGCTTGTTCGAGTTTGTGTCCAAGGTTGTAGTATCGCGTAGAACGCGAGCGTTTGTATATTTTCGGGTTTGGTCACGTAAGCATGTATGGAACTTGGCGTGTGTAAATTCGTTTGTGTACCCGTGTAACCGCGTAAATATTTACGTTGAATGTTCGCGCGAACCGTGACTTTGGTACCCTGAGACTTTTAATGTATACGAGTTTGTGTCTTTTTGAGATCAAGATTCAGGGTATGAACTTAGGTTGCCAGGACCATACGTAAAGCCGCCTGATGGGACCGAATCATGTTCGCGTGGCGTTAGTATAATCACACTTGAGACGATGTTCATGAGCTCGTTAGTGCTAGCATATTGACTTGATCACCGAGGCGTTTCTCTGTATGCGAGATCGTGTGCGTAGGAGTACGCAGATGATTGCGATTTCATGATCGCAAGCGACACCAGATTTGTATCATCGCGAAGGACACGAACGTTTCTATGTGTGTATAACATAAGCTGTTTGATTTTGTTTAAATAGCCGTGTAGCCGTTTGCCTATTCGCTTTAGCTTTTAAGTGAACGGTTCAAATTAAGGAAGAAAAAAAGCTCCACCACCTCACCAGAATCAACAATTATGGCGTCCTGATACTTGTTGTTTAGTGTATATAAGTTCAGTATTGGAAACTCCCGGACAAATATGTTTCATGATCGCGCGCGAGAGCGTCCGGTTGTGTCTTGGCACATGAGGAACTCTACGAAGATCCGTCCGAAAATCATTGCAATCGTGATCGACGATCATCGATTCCGGTGAAACTTTTCACGTTTCACCGGTATGGAAGTCTAAACCTTTTTTATAGTCAATGGAATCATTTTGACTCGAGTCATTTTTTGAAAGTCGTTCGATTACTGCATTTTATACAGCAAAACTATCTGAGAAATAATTACAGGGAATGGAAGCTCCCGCACGAAGAAATATACACTGAAAAAAAAGTTATGACATTTTCTTCACAAAATCAAAATTTATGTTAGAACATTAAATTACAAAACAAAAAACCATTTCTTTATATTTTTATCTTTTGTCAATAAAAGTCCGAAGAGAAAGGGAACATTTTAAATGTTATTGAATAATGGAAACATTAACAGTAATTTTTTTTCTAACGATAACTCTAAACATGTTTTCAAATTTCAAAATGTATTTAGCTAATATCTTCCAAAATGCGATAGTCTTTGGGATATTAGAAAATTCAACAAAAGCAATAAATTCGTGAATTTATACTCTTTCTATAAGTTTTTTTGATAAAATGAAAAAAAATTGTGGATTTGGATAATGGAGACACTACCAACAAAAAAGTTTTTCTAACAACTTTTAACTTATTTTTATAATTCATGCTATTTGCAGTCTAAAGCACTATTTTCTTATTGAGTATGATTTCAAATGTCATTTCAAATGAAAATGATTATTTCTATTTCTGCAGCAATAAACTCGAGGATCGAAAATGAATAAATCTCTAGTATGTCTATTGATTTCAAGGGTCCAATGATCCGACCAACACTAGCGAAATGGAACGTTTATTGCAAGATGTGACTGTGTCGAGCACCCTCACCTTAATTTAGCTCAGTCCGTCATAAAACACATCAAATTGAGTGGTGGTTTTTATCGAAAATATCTTTACTAGATAGAAACATTTTTAGCTTTGAACTTTTGCATATTGGCGAATATCATTTATAGATTTATATTGTCCCTACTAAAAATATTCATTTTGCGGTTTCGGATAAAATCAACATGAAACACCATCAACTGCAACTTAGATTTACCAACTTGGATATTAACATGGTAGCAGAAATAAAACTTAGATATTAAGACTACTCCGTACAAAATATAGGAATGTTGTTCGGCTACAGATTTTTAATTATTGTGAGACACCCTTAATAAATTCAGATCCAACGTGTTGGATAGAATGGCAGAGAATATCAAGTTTTGACCTCTGGACATCTTGCCTATACAAAAAAATCGTATACTGCAGTTTAAATAATAAATTGCCATGGAAAGGCTGCCATCTGAAAGATAGGTCCACCATCTTGGATTTCAAAGTAGCAGATGACCTCAATTTTTCAACTACAAGCACCACATTACAAGACTACCCATATTAGGCTAATACTATTACTAATATGTGTAGATGTAGACTCTCCCAGCAATAGGCACATTATTGTAGAACAAGACGTAAATAAGCAAAGCAGTGACACTAAAGGTCACTCGATGCGAGTTTGTAGGAACATATCATATACTGTGCAGCTGCCATTCAAAATTTTCGCCCACTGGACCAAAACGTGCTTGAAATAGTCGATCCCATGCTTCAATTGATCGACACATGAAAAACTCGAATCGATAGTCGCACCGTCAATCTCAACTTTGTGGGTGGGCATGTAGACACGGTAGTCCTTCATAGAATACTTGTCACCAGTAGCGCAAATTGCTTTCATCAGACAGGTTATCACAGATCTGAGAATTTGATCCGAAACCACACCAGATATGGTTTGATGGAGTTCAATAGGAATGATTTTAAATGAGAAGCCGGAGTCTTGAATGACGAATTATGTTAGCCATCCCAATAAGTCGTTGTTCATTAAACCGATCTGCACTTACTGTCTCTCGGAAAAAAATACTCCGTCGGTCGCCCTCAAACACTGCAGTGATGATATTACAGACATATCTTCAGTGAGCTTATATTGAAAATATCACAAAACTTTAGTATCCCATATTGATGGCTTTACCCGAAACTGGCTGCGAAAGTACAGTTTTCCACATCGCTTGCAACCGATTTTCTGAAAATTAGTTCTTGCATTTTTAAATTTTTTTTTTATTTTCTACTTCGAAATTGAATAAAAATTGATTGAAATTTCTCCGACCGATGTGTTAATTCTGCCCAATTTTGTATCCGTGTGTGTTTCGTCTTCTGTGCAAATAATGATCCTGGGAGTCTGTAAGGGGCGTCAAACTAAATCGTTGGATCAAAACATGAACATTTCAAACGGGCTAAGAAAAAGAAACTATTAATGCCTTATTAGCAACGAAAACGATATGGGTGTGGCTTACGCATCGATATGATTCGACTATTGTAAAGGGTGAATTATGCGGGACAAATTTTAGCTTCTTATCCAACATTCCCGTTGAATATTTGTCTTCATATGTTGTTTCAGAATTGAGATGCTTACTGAGAGTGTTCAGGAATAGGTTCCTGATCGTAAAATTATGGTTTTCATCCAATCGAAAATCATTTTTTTTTCTGGCAGGGTAATAATAGTAAACGATTTTCAGAAAGGGGTACATTATGGGGATCAAGATTCAGAAGGGGGTCCTTGGAATCGAAAAGGTTGAAAACCACTGCTCTAAATCATCGGAATTGTTTAGAAATATGTAACTAAAGAAAATACTGACTCATTTAGAATGCACATTTAATTGCTTTTTTACCATTCATTGCGCCAGCTATTGCGGCGGCTGAATATTTCTCTTTTTGGATTTTTTTAAATCATTTTTTCGCTACATAATTATGTGAAATTTCCATGTTGCCTTTTCAGTATAGTCATCTCCAGGAACATTTCTGAAGCAACAGCTTCTTTCCAATTGAACCGCTAGCTGCTTTGCCCAAAATATGCTGGACATCTTCGCTTTTCCGGGCCGTTCTCAAGATTTTTTAAAAATCACATTTTTCCTTTTCAATACAAGACACACCTAATTCGTGATGTAATACAAATTTGGTGAAAAAATTTCTGGCTACATAATGCATTGTGCAATAAAAATTGGACTAAACCGTTTTGCGCGTTAAGGGCACAAGACCTAATTTTAATTAAGTTTTGTTTTTTTGTGTTTCGAATTCATCTCGTCAGTAACTAGCACCATCTGGGTGTCTAGTTAGACGATGTATCTAAACTAGTACCCAAATTAGTACTAGTTAGACACAAAAAAATTCCAAACAGTTCACACGACATATGTGAACGCCTAAAGCCACATGTCCCGAGTGATGTCCCGGGAAGCAAATATAGCTCTGGTTTTCTGACGAGAAAGCGAAGACGAACTCTTGTCTTTTGGTTCAAGAAACCAAACGCCTGGTATTATGCAATAAAAATTGGACTAAACCGTTTTGCACGTTAAGGGCACAAGACCTAATTTTAATTAAAAACGGGACATCACTCGGGACATGTGGCTTTAGGCGTTCACATATGTCGTGTGAACTGTTTGGATTTTTTTTGTATCTAACTAGTGCTAATTTGGGTACTAGTTTAGATACATCGTCTAACTAGACACCCAGATGGTGCTAGTTACTGACGAGATGAATTCGAAACACAAAAAAACAAAACTTAAATAATGCATTGGTTGACTAGTTCCATTTGGTACAATAGTTCAAATGCATGCACTTTTTCCAAGTTTTATGAACGAGTCCCAATATTAAACTGTTAGGAGTATTCTACTTCAATATTTTCGCGAATATTTTTTTCACATACGGGACAATCACAATAAAAATGTTCCAAACACAAGGCAAAACTTTTTTTGAGTCGCAGGAATAAATTAAATTAAATATCACCCATACACAATTAAAAACCTGAATTTACCAACAAACTTTAAGGCAAACTAAGGCGTCATCTCCTTCCCGTGCTATCTATTCCGTCAATCAGGTATGGCTTTGAAATCAGTTATTCCGCCTATATTTATAGGTACGAATAATTGTGATGGTTTGCTTAACTGTACCTCTGTGTACGGGAAAATTTAGGAAAGTTAAATGTTAAATTTTATTACATCAAAGTAATAGTTTTTTATAGTAAATTTTTCAGTAAAAAACAAGCATAATTAAAAAAATGTCGACTGCAATTTAGTTTGCCATCTTTAGTTTTAACGTAACCTTTGATATTATGACTCCTGCCTAAAAATATCCGAACGTTTCTCGGCTACAAATTTTTAATTCTTATGAGAAAAAGCCCTTGTCGAATTTTGGTGCAACACGTTGGATTACAAAATAGCAGCGAATATCAATATTTGAGCTCTAGACGACTTGCCTATACAAAAAATGTACATTCCGAATGATGGATATAACAAATTGCCATCGAGAGGCAGCCTTCTGAGAGCTAGGTCCGCCGTCTTGGATTTCAAAATAGCAGAGAACTTCAATTTTCCAACTACAAACATCTTTATCTATAAAACTATCCAAATTAAATCATTTCACAGATGATAAATTTTGATCAATATTCCGCTATAAATTTAGGTTCGCCATGTTGGATTGTGGTGTGATGGTGGAACTACTTTTTTCAACGCAATTTCTTTCCCCAATCAAAAATAGTCAATTTGTATGGTTGCAATGATAAATCGTTATGATAAGCCTTCATCTGAAATTAAGGTCCGTCATCTTGGATTTTAAGGTAACCGCAAAAGATGACTTTTGAAAAATTCGGACTACAAAAAGGCAGCAAACACCAATTTTTGATCTCTGGGCATTATCCCCGTACAAAAAATGTGCATATTACTGGTATGCGTCAAATGAATCTCCATGGGAAGACCCCCTATTTTGAGAAAAGGTTCGCCATCGTGGATATCAGTATTGTGCCAGACAGAAAATTTTAGCTTCTACCAACATTTTCCGTCGGATATACCTATGTTGCATCGTATTACGACAAATCTCGCGTATTTTTTGTAAACGGCCAATAAGCATACTTTCAAAATTCAGTTTGAGAAAAAATTCCAGACAAACCGTAACTCGTAACCGTAACTTCTCTCTTTCATCTACTGCTGTTTTATAATCTGCAATTGATGGTTTGTTCGGAATTCTCCTCAAAGTGAATTTGCACAGCATGCTTATTGGCCCTTTTTAAAAACACGCGAGAAATGATCATAAAAGTTTCTTCATCACGAATTTTAATTCATCTTTAATTTCAAAATGAGAGCGAACCTCGACTTTTACCTCTAGGTATCTTTGCCGCACCAAAAATACCCATAGTAGAGGGTTTCAACTGCTAAATCGTCATAAAACCTCCGCCGTCTTGGAACTGGCTCCACCGTGTTGTATATCAGTGGATATCGATGCAGGACTTTAAACGATCTTCTATTTCAAAAAATATTCGGCTTGTATCACTTCAGTTGTTTCTCGATATGACGATAGACATCAATTTTCGGCTTCTAGAATTTAAACATCTCGATATTGCTCCAACAACTCTGAACATCCGAGGTATTGCAATTCACTTGTCCACTCATCAGCACTGTACTTCAATTTGCTACATCTTCTTCGAACCGAAAAGAGGTTCGGTGTTCAAGAACCGAACCGAAACCACTATTGAGATTTCATAAACATGATTTGAAACTCGTGCGCACATGTAAACATTGTAGAAGAATATCAAATCGAAATACCGTTTTCGTTTCATGTATCACCAGCACGAAATCAAACCTGGTACATGGTGCGCACCTCCTGTAAATACATGTTGACATTCCGAGAACCATACCAGTACATGTGTGCTTGAATTCTGGCGTCAAGTCAGCTCTCGGTGCTTTCAATTACTAATTTCTTCAAAACTAGGTCACTCTAGAAAAATTGTGCACTATTAAAAATAAACGGTTTTAATTTGGGATATGATTTAGAAATTCGTTTTTCACTATTCCTATACAGTTGCAGTTTCACTCCGGATTTTTACACTATAATTGCATATTTATTTTTCGTCAGCATGCAGCGTAACCAACGGAATTTTACACTTTTGAACTGACATCAAAGTTATACGATATGTTTTACCACACGTTAGGAAAACTTTGATTTATGCTTTTTCTAAATCTACGATACAAAACAGTTTTTAATTTTTTTACCTTTTCCTACAAAACTTCGGACCCTAAAATGACTTAGTTCAATAAAAAATGGTTAAGATCGATATTTTTACCTAATCCATTAAAAAATTGAATCTTATTTGTCTGAGAGTATCACATGGTTAAATGGAGAAATTCTAAACTTTTTATGTACGTAATACATCAAGTCTACTAACTTTCCAAAGAAAAACAAATCACGAGAATTGAACAATACAATAAACCGACACATTTAAATATCTTGTTATTTGATGCAGTAATGCTCCGTGCAAATCACATCATACATATTGTAGCTTGAAAAGCATATTTTCATCTCTTAAAAATAATACTAATCCGCATTTGTTGGATATTCTATCTCCTCTTATAATTAGTCTAATTATACTCATAAAAGATTTATTTCTCATACTGTTAAATAATGGAACTCAAAAATAAGTTTTTTAGTGAGCTTATAATAAAAAATCAATTTTGAATGCAAAATTCTTTTAAATGTGACTTTTTTACTACTTAAAAAAAAGATTCTAATTTAAATTTTACATAATTTTGAGCTAAAATGTAACGACTTAATGTAAAATACTTGACGATTTTCCGCTTTGATTAAAAACCAATTTAATTTTGCAGTTTCAAAATATCTCACAAACAGTCGGTGTTGTCAGACTGGACTAAGCCGTAAAATCTCGAAAAGTGAGATGATTATAGCACTGCGGTTAAAAAATTTCTCTAGCTACATTTAAATCTTCGCCAGAATTGGATATTCCATATATAAGCAAGATTATAGCAAAAAAACATTTTGAATTATGACGTAAAGGACGCTACGATTAAAACTTTAAATTCTTTTTTTTAATATAGTACATTGCCATTTAGTCCGGTCAGACATAACACCGACTAAATAATCCATCAAAAGACCATATCTTTGAATCCGAACTTGAAAACCGAATAATAATTCTTACTTCCTTCACCCGTTTTAAAGTATAGGTTTTCAGAGTTTTTAATAATGACAATCAATTAAAAAATAATACCTTTTCATTGAACAGCTCCCGTTCTAGACACCCTCAGCATCCAGCACAGCCACGATTCATAAACAATGGAGCACACGACTCCGCTAGAGCAGCTCTAAATTCACTTGCTTCACCACAATCGTAAATAACAATGATGCACTGACGGAGAATGGAACATAAACTAAAAAAAACATTTAACACGAACGCACCACGCCACGATATCGGTTAAGTAAATAATGTACACACACCACCATCATCGACCTGCTCGGTCGGTCGGTCGAACCGTCGTCGATTATCCTCGGCTCTTCCTCTTCACTATTTTTCTGCCTTTGTGTATCGGTATTATAATTCGTTAATTTTGCCTTCGCTTCACTCTTCGCGACTATCTTCTTCCGGTGGCTGCTGCTGCTGCTGTTACAATTTCAGTAATTGTTTTGGATTGAACATTATTTCACTCCTCCCGCGAAACGCACACACAAACCACGAAAAATATCCAAAACACTTTCCTAAGCTACGATCCCACAAAATATTTTCGTTATAAAACCCTTTATAGGTTCGCAAACACGAACCATCTATCAAAGCGGAACGTCAAACGATGGCAGCTTCCGCGATTGTGTGCGTACCTCACCGTTCACTACACGGCAGCACACTGTGCACAGGTATAGTAGGCTAACGGGGGAAGACTGTTCGGAATGAAAAATACCGTAACACTGACACCCTTCCATTCACCCGCAGCAATCGCTTGAAGCTCTCAAATCAGTGCCAATTTTAAATGGTTTGATATTTTCCACTGGACAGCCGATTTATTATTGCACCTTTTACTGCTCACAATTTCACAGCAAACAGAACACCCATACACTCGTTGGCCACTTTTTCGGCAAACTCCCGTCGACGGCGCCACGGCGGTCGGTGAGATCTTTCTGTTTCTCTACTACTCTTCTCGGCTTTGCTGCCAGTGTAGTCCATCCGAGTAGGAGAAAAAAATCCTACTCTTGTATCGAGAAAATAATTCTTTCCCTTTCTACCGCACTGGCAAACTGGCACGATTTTCACCTCGGCGACACATATCTCCGCGACAGGGCCAAACACGCACACACCTCACCGAAAGAACTGTCAGTAGTTTCCTCGCGAAATTACCAATATTCTATGACCCTGCCGTGCAATCTGCCAAAAAAGAAAACCCCGTCGAAAGGTCAAACTTTTCTCTGGTGATCGCGGCCGCTAATCAATCACGTTCTTCATCGCTTTATTTTACAAGCCTACTCGGCGCTAGCAGCACAATAATCTGCCAAATATTCACAGCCCTTCTCGCTCGGGCACCAGCAGCAAACGTTTTAAGCCGTCCCGTTCCGATGTATATATTGTACGGTGCTAGTCCACTTACACTTCCTCAACCATCAGTTGCCCCAGCGCGGAGGAGGATACTTTCTGCTGTTGGCTGGAGAACGAGCGAACGGCGAAATGAACGAACGCGGAAACACTCCCAACCCCGTCAGCTGTTCCGAAGTGACTGACTGACTGACTGGACTGGAATCGAATGGAACCGAGCGATGCGAACCAGCCGAAACCGAAAGCCAACCCGATCCTGTGCCTGTCTGACCACCGCGGTGGTGGTGGTGGTGTGCGATTCTGGATTGGAATTTTTGCGCTACTGCTCCATTCCACAGCGTTCATTGGCGAGTTGTGTACATTGCGTGTAGGTCCAGCGCATAAACAGTTCGCTGTACCAATACCATTAACGTATGTATACATACTGTTGTTTTGTTGAATTGTATGAGGATGCCGAGACAAGTGTCAAAAATGACAAGTGGCAGAAGGAAAAATTTTCGTTGAGTACGGTTTTCAAGTAAGATCACGCAGAGCCCAAAGCTTTTAGAGTGACATCTATGGTATTTTACAGACAACTGAAACTTAAAAAGCATTCGATTGTAAAACGTGTTGTTCGCACGGTTACAAAGCGGTGGTGCATTTTGAAATGTTAGAATACCAAGACTCATTTTGAACATTAATAACATTCTCCATTCTAATAAACCTGTAAGACAATTTTCACAAAAAAATATTTGATTTTCGCCTTAGTGTCAAAATGCGCCTTTGGCTATCCCCTGAACTGGGTCATTAAGGACATTATACATGCGAGCCACAACATAGCTCCCACACCACACACACCCCTCTCCCCTGCTTAACCATTTATCTGTCATGAGCAAATATTGTCTATCCTGAGATAAACTAGCGTTTCGTCGATTTGTTGCTTTATGTTTTACAGATGAGTTAGAACGAAACAAAAATAAACGCCAAATCGTTTTTTCGCTTGCACTAATGCAAAGTGACCTGGCGCGTAATTTGGCGCCCGGCTTGGTGGCGCATGACTGAAATGCCACGATGTGGATTTTAAAAAAGATTCGCAATATAAAAATACGTTTTTCAACACACTAACCTTGCTGGTGTGCCACGAAACTGCTACTTAAGGAAGCTAGAATATTTTCCTATGCAATCAATCCGAGTTTTTGACGGAATGCCATCTGTAGCTCCTATTTTGTGTGAAAATATCACCCCTCTTCACTTGGGGTTTCCTTTCGAAACACTCTTCTTCTCGTTTTTCAAATGCAGTTTTTTCACAAACCACAGCAAAAACACTCGCGAAACTTTAATCGTTTACTAACAAAACTTCAAATTTACTGCCAATGTGCAGATGACCTAAGGAAAATGTTCGGAAACTCTCATTTGTGCGTTTGAATTCTCACTTCAGATTTCAGTTTTTGCTAATGTAAACAAGCGAGTCGGTGCCTAGCAACGTGGCTTCCACATATCTTCACCTTAAGCCATGCTGTTTTTGATTTTTTTTTTTCGATGCAGCTGATGTTAAAGATATTACATAATATGTAATATTATGTAGTCGAACATTTTCATACGCAAAATAACAAATCAAAATCATTTCATAAAATTGAATTATTACAAACAAACCTTCTATTGAACTACCTTGTTCCCTATCCGTTTGCTGGTATAACTGTCAAAAATGCTAACCCATGTGGCTAAACTCACTATAGAGGAAGACCGATAGTGTCAAACGATGATGTTTTTACATTTTAGTAGAAAATTAAAAATTATTCTAAAGTTTTCAGGGTTGAATATATATTGCTATATCTAGAAAGATGAGTTCTATCTGGTTATTTAAAAAAATAGAATTTTATTCTTCATTTAATGACCCAATTGATGTTATGATCACGACAAAAAAAAATGTATTCCAGTCACTCTTTCCAAGAACTGCTATTTTCCAGACTGGGTTCTCTTTTGCGATTCAGTATAGCCTGCATTCTTTGCAGTTCGGTTTCTGAGCCCATATCTAGCAAAAGTCCACCTGATGTGTTCTATACGAATCGAGTGCAACTAAGAATCGTGTATCATCTTTTTCCACTGAAGCACAAGCAACGAAGCTGTATAGATATAATTTATCTACACGTTGTTTGGCAACACAAAGGCTAGGTTCGGAATGTGAGGGGGTTTATTTCTTTTATTCTGAATATTCGCATGGACATGCGATGTCAATTCGAAAGATGAAAAACCCAAGCGAAAGAAATAATGTTAGAAATGGGGTTAGTAAGTAAGATGAAAGCTCGCCATCTTCTTAGAATGAAAGGAAAACCCCCCTTCTGGCAGCGGGAAACGTTATTCTGTGAAATTTTTAGCTGTTTATCGATGTCCTTTCGGTTCGTGCCCATTCGTCGTATGATGGTAACCGGCGACTTGGCAGGCTGTTAGCTGCACCTATTTTGCATTGTGTGGTTGACTGTATGTGCTCTAGCAAATATGAATGTTTTTCACAGGCCTTCTCGTTGAATGTGGTAAGGGAAATTTCCACATGGAAAGTACGATCGTTTCATCGAATCAATTGATGCAATTGAGAAATTGGGCCTTGTGAATAATGTATTGCATAATACAGTTATTCCGCATGAACACTCTGTGATAACTGCTTATTCAACCTGAAAAATGAATCTGAAAATAGAGGGTGAGATGAACATAGTAATTTATTTCACAATGTGAGTAATGATTATTGGTTATTAATGTAATCAGTGTTTCCCATGCAACAATGCGCTTTATTAGATATGCAATAACCTGCACGCAGGAACTAATCGAACCTGCTTCATGCCTTGGACAGAATAGGATGAATCCAAGGGTGAACAGATATTCAAGGTATTTAAAGCAGTAAAATTTTAAAAACGAAAACAATTACTTACCGAAGCGAAACATTGAAATACTACTCTATCGATTGATTAGAAGTTAGATAAAGGAAGAGATTTGGATTTGAGCTTCATCCTAGCACTATTGATGCAATCTACAAACTTTTTATCAAACAAAAGCTTTTTTTTAGAAATTCCGTGCTCAGTGGTGCCGAAAAACCTCTTACACTTTCGAAACAATAGATACTATGGCATGCTGATCAGAGCCTTAACAGGCCACTGAAATCTCAATAAACAGATGGCTACTATTCTGCTGGCTGAGTCATTATCATGTGATCTTTGTCAATCTGACTACGAAGCCTCTGTTATCTGATATGCAACTGCATAGCAGTAACGCAATTACGATTTTTTCGGCTGTCCTTACATAGACGAAATTTGGTGACTGAAACTCATTCTAGCGCGGTGAAGAAATTAAATGCAAATTTCTTCAATATCGCTTAACGTTTAAGCCAGGTTTCAACGTACTGGTGAACCTGGCTTAAAAGTAAAGGCGGGGAGAGGTAATGGGATAGCCCTCCTAATATTTTGAATTTTTTAATAATTTTGTATTAGTTTTTAGTTTAGTTTAGTATGATTATATGCGTTTTAGTATTTAGTTTAGTATGATTATTATATGCGGAAGACGTTAAATTCACTTACTGTATATCTCATCTTGTTAATCTTGGAACGAATCGATAAAATCAACAAATGGCACGTGAAGATAACCGTGCAAGGCCCAACGAGGTTTCGATGTTCTGATTTCAGCAAGTATTACATGGAAATCGTCAAAAATATGTACAACATTTACTGAGGATGCAAGAAATCGTCGTCATAAAAATGAGCAATCTAAAACTTGGTTTTGGAATGATTCTCAAAAAAAATAATATTTTTTTTGTTAAAGCAATATTTTTGATCTGCTAGGGAAGCAATAAATCATGACGATGCCTACTACCATGACTATTGGATTATTTGCCTTAGCATATAAGCCATATTTTGAAGCTAAACGTTTCATTTTTTTTAGAAAAAAGAATCGCTCTTAAAACATCTGAAAAAATTGTAATGAATACTTTTGAAAACTGAATACAGTTTAATATACATAATCTACAAAAGTTGCATCCAACGTTCACCAGTCATCCGGATCCTGTGTGTGGGAGTGGAGGAAGGGTCTTTCAAACTTCCTACTACGGCAAGTATATATCCATTTTGAATAGTTTAAGCTCTGAAATGTACCTAATTCCAGTTCACAGTTAATTTCTTCGTATCAGCACCAGATTCCGTTTTTCCTGCCAGTAACCCACAGCTGTTTACGAGCTCCATTGCATACAACCCACTATGGTGTGCGTACACATACACATCTCTTTCTCACTCTCATCATCACTAGCGTTGACTCTTTTTGTCTTGTGCGTATCGTTCTCGTGTACGCACCCGGTGTACGTACACGGATGTTTGAACTAGAGTTTGTACATCATTCGCTTGGGTTCGATGTTCAAGGCGAACCTGTACATCGGGACGGAGCGTGTTTGAGGTTGCACGCGTGCACGAAATGTTGTTCACAGGTACAAACTTGCGGATGTTCATGGGAAGTCTGATCTGTATGGCTCCCTCTCCTTTAGTGAAACCAGTAGCGCATCATCCTCCATTGCAATCGCACCCTGGTGCATGATTTCAATGTGGGCGTAGCGTAGTTAGTTAGTAAGATTGCCTTGTACGCAGCGCACCTAGGTTCGAATCCCGACCCCGCACATAGGGTTAAAAAAAATTCATTAGAGATTTTTCTAACCCGAAGAGGCGAATGACCTTAAGGTTAAAACTTCTATAATCGAAATAAAAAAATGTTTCTCCCGTCCTCGTTTCTTACGATTTCCATAAAGCTGATCATCGCAGTATCGCTGACCTTTTCTCCACCTTCGATTGGCTAAATAATCCGCATCCCAAGCGATGCCATATTGTAGCTACAAGAAAAGGCTGAAGGGATTCTACTGTAAACAAAAGAAGGGAAAATATACTAAACTTGGACATCAATAGTTTTCAAAAACATAAAGATAAGAAAAATCTAGGGGTGGTCACCGCCTAAAGACGTCCACGTTCACTGGCTCGTACGGGGTGATCTACCTCGGGTGCGAAGGAAATATATTAGTTGGGAACTGGCAACACAGTATTCTGCTCACTTGCAAACAACATGCTCGAAGTCGTGATTGCCATTGTCACTGGAAAATTTCTTGAGGCAAATTGGTCTTTCGTGAGGGCAGATCACTTGCAATGCATTTTTAAAAATCAGCGAAATTTAATGCATTTCTTCCTATCAAAACAGAAATTCATAATGTATTTTACGTTGCGTGTAAGACGTCAAAACTCTACAAAACACTAATAATGTATTTATTTGGTTTTTTGACGAAGTGCTAATACCTTATTTAAGCCTTTTTTGGTGGTATCCAACAGGAAAAACTGATCTAAATGGTAAGTGTAACGACAAGGCTAATGAGTTAACCCAGCTAACAGAGGTATGACGGAAGCAGTCGACGAAGTACGATTAGACGACAAACGATAATAAAAACCGGGCATTGGTATCTAGCAGGGAAACTAAATAGATCAAATTTGTTGGGTGATAGCTGCGGTTGTGTGTGATGCAGGCAGGGTACGATCACCGTCGCTGGTGGATAGTGGATAATCATATGTTCTTTCTGGGACGTCATCACATCCCAGGGATAGCACAAGAGTTAGTGCATCGGGCTGGATTCTCGAAGGTTACGAGTTCGAATCTTGCTTCACATTGCTTTCACTACACTCACCAGTTCGATCAGTTTTCCCTGTGGATACCACTAAAAAGGCCTATAAAACAACTAGCCCTACATTCAAGAAAACGTCGAACAAAGTGGATCAGCGCAGGACATTTATTAAACAAACTTTTCTGCGAGCGAGTGCAAAGTTGATGCAAAATTTAAATTGTCTAATTTGATGCAAGTTTGTTATACATTCCTAGATTGATCTGCCTCTAGATCTTCCCTGTCATTGATAGAGCAATGTCAATGGACCCAAGCCAAGGCGAATCTGGTAAGATTTTTTCAAATTAAGCACTCAGATAATCTCGCATTTTCTCCACGAAATACTGTGAGTGCATTCCCGGCTTCGCCGCACGAAGAGCCTCAAGTGAGCTGAGACTGTCCGAATAAAGTAATGGTCTGTGGGCAAAGTGTCAATGATTCGAAGGGTATACTGAAAAGCAGCTAATTCTGCGACGTAAATTGAAGCAGAATTGTTGAAGATACCGAAGCCCGTCGAGATTTGATCCGTTAGTGTAGAATATCTTACCGCGGTCGATTTGTTAGAATTTGTTATGAAAGTTGCTTGGGATCGCTTGTAGGCGAATGTGATCCGGGATTCCACATATTTCTTCTTTCATAGGTGTGTCCAACTATACAGTTGAAAAAGAAGTATCTAAGAGATGATAAAGGATAAGGTGATCAGGGCCGGCGGATGACGTGGGTAGTATAAGTAACATTACCCACTTGAAAATATCCGAGTGGGTAATACCCCACCCGAAATTTTGGAACAAACCTAAAATCTGTTGCGCATATATCTTGCACACACAATGCGCACGTTTGAAATCCTCTATGTACGAGGATTTCATTTACACAAACGCAGTGATTTTATACTATTGTTTTGCAATTATCAATGGGTTCAAGATATTGCATCGAATGTGAGGTCTTAAAAACGATTTTTCAGTGGAAGAACGCTCGCCAGCACTTTAAGACTCGTTGTATGGATCGAGTTTATGAAACCACAAACAACGATACTGGAATCTCCCTAGTTTGATGAAATGTATGTTCGCAGTGGATCGGAAACAGAAACTTCCGTACTCCATCATCGACAATATCGTTGTTTGGTTCAACCTGATTAGGTCTCTTTGGTGGGCACCCCACCATGTTCCGGTTGTTGCACGGAGAAAGTTGATCCTTTGCTTGCATTTCAGTTTTAAATACCTAATGTAACATCCCCCCATTCACAGAAGCTAGTTTCGCTGGTTTCCGCTTCCTAGAACATATAACTAGATGAGTTTTCTCTGCGGAGGGCTCGATATTGTCGCTGCAGCACAATTCTGCAATGCGCTGAACAGTCCAGCGACGCGAAGATTTCTAGCGACGTCAGTGGAATTGTCATTTCATGTTTTGACATTTTTGTTTTGAAATAAAGAAATATATTCTGATCTGAATAAATAATATTTAAATTTCAAGATAAAAGCAAGTGATAATAATCGTTAGCTAAATATTGGTATAAATATGGCCAATGTCATCATTCATGCTGTCCAACAACAGCATGCAGTACCAAACACCGTGTATCAAGCCCTTTATGCACATTATTATTTGGGAATGAGCAAAAAAGATATTGCCACAAATTAAGGCAAGAGCTTGTCCACAATTTATTCGTGGTTAAGAAAGTTCGAAAATGAGGGTGTCTACCAACGGATAAAGCGGATCCAAATCTACAAGAAGTTCAACGCGGAAATGAGATTATGGTTAGTGCAATTGTACCAGGAGCATCATTTGCTATTTTTGGACGAAGCTAAGGAGAAGTTTCAGAAGCACTTTCAAATAAGCATAAGTGTTTCCTCGGTTTGTTTCATTCTTCATGAAGCTGGACTCTCGTGGAAGACGGTCGAAAGAAGGGCAATTCAAATACGGGAGGCAGAGATTGTTAGATTCATACAAGAGCTTCTGGCTATTCCGTGGGACATTTATAATTTGGTGTTCTTGGACAAAGTGAGTTTTGACAACAGGGATATGTTACGCGGTAAGGGATATGGTGTTGTGGGGCAAAAAGTTATTTACAGTGGTGAATTTTGCCGCAGACCACGTTTATCTTTCTTGTGTTTCTTGGGATCAGACGGAATTTTGGATAGCTTTTGGACGGATGGAACGTTTAATCGTACTAAATTTTTTGACTGCGCTCGCGAGATCGCACTACGAAATCCGAAAGTCTATCAATATCCAGGATTCCATTCAGTTTGGATAATGGATGGTGCAGGAATTCACTGCGATGCTAACATTATTAGATATCTGCGATCAATAGGCATAATACCAATATTCCTTCCGGCGTACTGTCCCTTCTTCAATCCCATAGAAATAGTTTTCGGTCTTATCAAAAAACGCTTGCAACGAACACGACAAGAGAATACACCAATTATGAGTGACGTATGCGAGCTTATAGTTTCGCATACGTCACTCATAATTGGTGTATTCTCTTGTCGTGTTCGTTGCAAGCGTTTTTTGATATTTCAATCAATATTCCTGTGAAAGCCTGTTCGCTCATTGCGGTTACTATTACGGGGGAAATTTCTACCCAGAAAAAGGACTACAACAAGATCCAGCGAATATAGGTTTGCACATGATTCCTGAGTGACTGTGTTATACTATCTCACAATTTATACTACAATTCCAAAAATAGTTGGATTATTGGATTAAATACATAACTAATTTACTAAAATAACGTTGATTATTTATTGTTCAAAATAATATTAAAAAGAAAGTCAGTTTTCCAAGTGCTGCAGAAGCGCGCGAATCGGGTAAAGCATCAGTCCTATTCTGATGATGATATGAATTATGTGTGATCGATGTCCGGACAGTTTGTCACACTATCAGCTAAAACCTTACTTAGCTCTGACTCCACCGGACGCACTGCGGATTGCACAGCAACAATAATCTCCTCTGCTGATCTTCCCTTTGAAATAATTCCCTCCAGCTTCTGCGCAACATTTGACAAAATGGAAACCTCTGAAGTAACTCCGTTATATATTTCCTCAACGTCTTTTAACCAGCTTCCATTCACTACTTTTTTTTTTTTCGATTATAGAGGTTTTAACCTTAAGGTCATTCGCCTCTTCGGGTTTGAAAAATCTCTTATGAAAAATTTCTAACCCTATGTGCGGGATCGGGACACGAACCCAGGTGCGCTGCGTACAAGGCAATCAATTTACCAACTACGCTACGCCCACCCCCCATTCACTACTTGTGCAACCGATGCACCACGATGAACGGATTGCAATCTTGCACCTGTCCACCTGAAATATTTGGCGAGCTCCAATGGAGGCGAAGAAGCCTTCTTCATTTCCTCCTGTTTGTGCGCAGCTGACGAGTGAATTGTATTGGCCCACAATAACCAAGAACTATGATGGCCTTCCAATTCAGGATGACTCTGTTTTAATTCAGTGGCTAATTTCGCATCATCACGGGTGGAATGGGCTCCAGAACGATCGGGATTGTTTGGTGACATTAATTGTTTGAGGACCATCTGATACTGAGCGTTGGTCTCGACGTTTACGGAGTATGCATACATGAAAAATTTTATTTGCTTGTCTCTCCATGATGTAAGCAAACGAGACGACAGTGCAGAAGTAGTATACGCCTTCCTTTTCATCTGGTCTTGCAAAGTCACAAACTTTTCAATATCGTCACGGTCCGGTTTTGGCTTCTCAGCCCATTTCGGCCCATTGTTATCAAATTCTATTTGCCTCGATACATGCCTGGCAGCAAATTTCCAAATGCAATCCATCACGTCCTTTGGAGAATCTCCAACAACCGTTCTGGTTCCTACTACTCTAGGGCGCATTTGTCCACGGAATAACCGACGAAAGAATAAGCCTTCGAAGAAGTACAAATATTTCTCCTGAGCTACTTCCAGCATATTAACATCATCGTCTTTTGAAGGGTCAAGATCTTGAAATCCAACTCTTCAATTAAGTCATTCTGAACATGCAACGAGTCTTGGAAAGAAGGTGAAGAGGGTTTCCATTGTTGAGAAGGATAATCGTCAGTGTCCGTATCTTCAAGGCCTTCCAAATATTCCTCCTCCTCGTACCTGTTTGTAACAGTTCTGCATAAGTTATGAAGGAATTTGTATTTCGAAATGTAAATGTTACTCGTTCTCGTTAGATTCCATTTGTTATTAAACCTCACATATAAAGCAGCAAGAACCACCTACTGTAAATGAATAAAATGAACAAATAAATTTTCATCAATAAAACTATAGTTAATCTCATATTTTGCGTTGTCATGGTTATAGTAGACATGCTGCTAAAAATCAAT
This sequence comes from Topomyia yanbarensis, assembly GCF_030247195.1. Lineage (NCBI taxonomy): Eukaryota > Metazoa > Arthropoda > Insecta > Diptera > Culicidae > Topomyia > Topomyia yanbarensis. The sequence goes on along the minus strand of NC_080671.1, from coordinate 406,505,820 downwards.
CACTTTCTTATTTATTTGAATCATGTGAGATCATGACAAATGAATATCATAATAAAAAACTTTTAAATGCGATTGTATGGCTCTAATTTCAATTTTTTTTCTTTAAGAATCACAAAAAGATTGGTTTTGAATTATTTGTTTATAATCAACACATTTAACAAAGTCTACATTACATCAAGAAACTATGAAATTCGCTGGGGTAACGTATGCTGACGAGCGACAAGTCGCTTCTGATTTTTGTCTGCAGACACATACCTAGCTGAAGAGCCCAAGCAGACAAATTGTCCACGATATTTTGCAAAGGTCCTTGCAAATCGACAGCTTTGGGACCTGTGCCAAATCTCACACCGTTCTCTGCAAGTTGTAAAATTGTAGAGAAGTGGGCTTATCCAGCTTTTTACGTACCATAATGGCGGTCTAAATTGTTCAGTTCGTAATACGTTTAATGGCCCTTATTTGACAATAATCGTTTACGCCAGCTTGACAGCAACGCCTAGTTGGAGATGTCGGGCGTTCATTGGGCTAACGTAGGATGACTTAATCTCACTGGGCGGTTGACGTAAACGATTATTGTCAAAAAAGGGCCATTAAACGTATTACGAGCTGGAAAATTTAGACCGCCATTATGGCACGTAAAAAGCTGAATAGATTAACCTTGCTTTTCAGACAAAAAATTTGGCAAAAAGTTGTTTAAAACTGGTGAAAGACCATGTTGGTGCAACTTCTTTGAAAGAACGTCTAAAGAAACTGAGTCAAATGCCTCCTTAATATCTAAGAAAACTAATGCCATTTGCTCTTTATTGGCATATTTCATTTGCATTCATATAGAAAGAAGCGCAAGGCAATCGTTTGTCACTTTGCCTTTGCGGAAACCAGATTGTGTATATGACAGCAAGCCATATGCTTCGACCCATTTGTCGAGGCGAAATGAGATTATTTTCTTGAACAGCTTCCGAACACAGGACTGCAATGCAATCGGCCGATACGAGTTGTGATATGGCACTGAATCTCACTTGCCTCCAATCATGAGGGACAACCTCCAAGAAACTTTTTGAATAAATTCCACAAGCACCCTTTTCGCTATGTCAGGTAGATTTTTCAATATGTTGAATTTAATTCTGTCTGACCCCGGGGTTTTATTGTTGAAGGCAACCGAGCAAGTGAGATCTCCATCATCGAAAACGGTGTTTCGCTCGCGGTAGATCTTCTGTGTCGGGGTGGATTCCGTACAAACCTTCTTGGCGAAATCGAATATCCATCGATTGTAATATTCCTCGCTCTCGTTATTACTGTTTCGGTTTCGCACATATCATACCGTACCCTCAAAGAAAGCTCGGCGTTCTTTGGTTAACACGTCGGTGAACCGGCGCCAGTACCTCCGTTTTTAAGCTTTTATCAAACTCTTCATTCGCATAATAGTACCTGTGATGTACAGAAATTTTACAATAATTTACAGTAAAGTCTACCCAAGTAACCACTAAGCCGTAAAAATGGCATCAATTCGGTTCTATAGTCGCGTATAGAACAAGGGTAACTGAGCTTATAGGCATCATATTGTACATGAGTGCTGTTCAAAAGCCACTTTTGGCGAAATATTCGGCTGATATGCAGCCTACTCCCACTTTTCCACCGCGCCTATGGAGGAATGTCAAAACCATTTGTGTAATGGGTAGAACCCACTGGTTGGAAAAAAAACAAAACGAAAATGGAGGAAAGACTGTTTTTCTCTCTTTCTATCTTTCATGGTCTATCTGCCACATGTGTTTGACTTTTTTCTATACAGCGTTTGATCCAGGCTCGAACTTCTGCTTCTGGAAGATATGGGGGATAAGTTGTTCCAGTGCGCTTGCTGTTTGATCCATTTGAGCATTTGGTCATGTAAATGATATTTGCCGTTCTTTAATCGAACGGTTTTTGGTTCGATTGGAAGTTGATTTCACTCACCGACGAACAGAAGCATGGTTTTGGGAATATTTTATTTTTGAAATTACTTCCCTTCCTACACTAAACTTAAAAGTAATTCATCGCAGTTTCGTATCATTTTATGGCTCAAAGATTTAGTTAACTTTAATTTGTTTGTGCCAAATCTCCGAAGCCGACAAGCTTTTTCTTGAGCTTACAAAGTGCACCATATCATATTTGTTTTGATTTGGACTTCATTGCTTTAGTTTAATAGAAATGTCAAGCATAAACGGCATTATAAAGGCATCACTGACTACCGCTTACGGCTTACAACTACAGGGTTTTTAGGCTCTAAAGTATAGCTTCATATACCCATATACGGTCTATTTTAATGCTTAATGCTTGTAATGCTTATAAACATTCGAAAAGCTTGTATAAAACTTATAAACATGTGTAAAGCTGCTATGCAGCTTATAAACATTTGTAAAGCCCATATAAAGCTTATAAACATCGGACAGCTCTTATATAGTCAATATGCTGCTTACTTTAGTGCTTACTGGTTTGCTGGGTATAATTATAATGTTAAGCTACAATACAAAAAACAGTAAGCATTACTGTTTCTACAGGACATTTCAGTGTAAAATAGATTTTTCAGTGAAAAAGGGGAGTGGTTACTAGGGGCAGATCACTTATGATACATTTTCAAAAATCAACGAAATTAAATGCATTTCTTTTCATAAAAAAGAAATTCACAAGGTATGTTGCGTTGCGTGCAATGTATTTTGCGTTGTGTGTAAAACGTCAAAACCCTACAAAAGAGCTAGCCCCACAAACGTCGAACAAAGCGAATCAGCCTAGGATATTTGTTAAACAAATTTTTCTGCGAGGGAGTGCAAAGTTAATGCAAAAAAGGGAATAATTTTTTTTCTTATTTGTTAGAAATTTGTTATACATTCCTAGAGTGATCTTCCCTTAGCACCATTTTTCACTGGACAGTAAAATTTATTGTTCCATGAAATTTTAATGTAAATCTACTGCGAGAACTCCGCGTCGAACAATGTTGAAATAGTGTTAATTATAATATCGATTGTTTCATAAATGTTTGTAGGGTAAATGTTATTGTAAATTTCGGTCTGAGATGTGGAATCCTTGGTGAGAGCATGTTCAGGAGTGTTTCGGTTCTAGATTCATAATTTTGACAGTTCTATAATATACAACTGAAAAGTTTAAAACTAGAACTTGCTATCCCCAGCAGCAGTTTTCGAGCCCTAAGGGCATGTTCAGGAGCGTTTTATGTTGTATAGGAGTTTCAAAGTAGAACTGGTACTGAAACATTCACATCCCCAGCAGAGCGTTTTATTTTATAATTTCGAACAGTTTTGTTTAAAACTGTTATGCGACGCCGTCCTATTTGTTGCTAATTTTAAAATACGTTTAGAACTGTGTTTTAACTACATGCAAAGTTTTCAGCATAGACACTTAGACCCGATAGACTGAGGAAAAATAAATTTGAATGCAGTAACGCTGAAGGCATGGCGAGACATGAATTTTAAACTGAATAGAACACCCGCTAAAATGGCTGCTGGGGACAACAAGTTCCAATTTTAAAATGTTCTGTTTTATATTATAGAACTGTCAAAATTATGAATCTAGAACTGAAACACTCCTGAACATGCTCTAAAAGCTGTCTACACTGAAGACTGCTACACGGACGTTTCAATCTCCCCGAATCATCCGCAATCGTGAACAGTTATGCTACAATACAAAACCAATAACCTTTAATGTGTCTACAGGAAATTTCACTGTAAAATCGACTTTTACAGTGAAAAAGGGGGGGGGGAGTAGTTACTAGATCACTTGTGATGCATTTTCAAAAACCAACGAAATTAAATGCATTTCTTTCCATGAAAATTGAAATTCACAATGTGTTTTGCATTGCGTGTAAAACGTCAAAACCCTATTTGTACACAAAAGAGCTAGCCTCACACGGATCAGCCTAGGATGTCTGTTAAACAATTTTTTTTCAGTCTGTTAAACAATGTTTTTGTTAAACAAGTGCAAAGTTGATGCAAAAATGGAAATTATATTCTTTTTTTTTCTAATTTGTTGCAATTTGATATACATTCTTAGAGTGATCTGCCCTTAGTACTATACCATTTCTCACTGGACAGTAGAATTTATTGTTACATGAAATTTTATTGTAAATCTACTGCGAGAATTCCGGGTCGAACAATGTTGAAACAGTGTTAATTATAATATAGATTTTTTTATAAATGTTTGTAGGGTAAATGTTATTGTAAATTTCTGTCCGGGATGTGCCTGGAATCCCTGGTGAGATATTTATTATACTCAAAACTAAAGACGAATTTTACCCCGACTTCCACAGAATGAGCGAAGCATGTACGAAGACTTCCTGTGTCTTTTTTTACTGGGTTTGTATACATTATAATTTCAGCTGATTTTGACAGTTAATGTTACAAAAGTACCACATCGTTTGAATTGTCATATTTTCAGATTATTTTAGCATTTTTCTCCACAATTGCTGTGAAAACTGTGCATTTTACTAGTTTAAGAAGTTATATCCTCACCTCGTTAGATATGTTATCGACCTATGTGTAACCGCACTTGAGTTTTCTTTTTCGGAATGCTTTCAAATAAGTTGATCGGTTCCCAGTGCTGGAGACCGCTGCACGGAACCAGCTATCATTACATCATCCACAAGCACTACTACTCATCCCAGCGGAATGACCATTCGTCACCGGACAAGCAGCAGAATGAGTACGAGTACATCACCCTACAGCAACCGGTATCCAGTCAACACCAGGCAACGCGCTCTCCCCTTTCCGGCAGCAATATTGCCGTACGCCGAGTTGGCCTGATGGATTTAGCCAAAAGCAAACTGTACGATGCTCAAACATTCTATGACGACTTTAGTGGGATGAGTGAGGTAAAGACTGCCCAAAATAAGGTGATTGAAATACAGAACCAGCTGCAGCTGGTTCAGGAACGTAGGCGGCATATTCTGCTGGAGCTTACACTGATCCGCAAGCAGATGCAGGATATTCATGTGGAACTGCAGAAAACGGTTCGGGGCGAGCATCGGTACGTGGAGTTGATTAAGGAGGAGTTTGATGTGAGTTGAATTGTTTGGTTGTTTAGATGATTGTAACATTCACGCGTATCGTTTTAGGTGATAGCCCGGGAAAAGGAGAAAAATCAAATTTTTCAAATTGTTGATCAGGAAGAGCGTGAATTGTTCTCGCACCTGACCTCAGCGGTAAAGACATCCCACGAGAAGGAACGAACGCAGGCGAATAATGTTAAGTATTGGTCCATCATCGGTTCATGTGTGGGGGCATTGCTTGGAATTATTGCTACCTCTATCAACTACTATTACCGGAATACTCAGTTTGAGACAATCAAGAAAACTGGCCGCGAAAGTGTGTCCATGTTGGAGGGGGTGGACAAGAAGTTATCTACCCTGGGGGAGAACCTAGATTACATAAAAGAGTATGTAAGTGCACGAAAGCTCGAAGATGAGAAGATTCGCTTCGCAGCACTGAAGGCGAATGAGAAGCAGCAGAAGAAGAGCACGGCCGGTGAAGGGTGGGGTAGTTATCTCAAAAGGCATACGGTGCGGGTTTATAGATTTTTTATACCAAATAGAAACAGATAGTGGGAGGGCTAGATGAATTGTATTTAGGCTAGCTCAAAAGGTTTCAATAAAATGTTTGTATATAAAAGAATGGATTCTGTTTTTTTCTGAAATAGTTGGCACTTCTGTTCGAAAGAAAATTAGAGTTTTGCTTGTTTTAGGTGTCTGAATGAAACAGTGAACGAATACAAAATTGAGTTTTTTCTTTTATCTACAATAAACACAAGCAATTATATTATATTTTTTATTTTTCTTGTATGTATAATTTTTCGCTATAATAATCGTTTTTGTTCCTGTTTTGTTGTTCTGGGTTGGTACGTTTTTTACCGTTTCAACATCAAAGGTATCAATCAACTGAACCTACCCATCGACGGGGGATGTCTGTTTCTACTTTTATACGTCTACTAAGAACCGTTGGTGCGGTGCTCATATCTACTCCAATTATATTCGCAATCGGTTTATGCGGTTTATTCTTCGAATTGATCAGGATGCTCTCTACTGTAGGCTGATTATATAAGCGGGTTTAAAAGTATCCACCGTCGATTGAATGACTTTTTTTTGTTAGCATTTTTCACTCTCGAATATTTTGCTTATAGATTGAGTTATGCGCGGTTGTATAGATGATAAAGGAAAGTAGATAAAACTAGGATGAATGATAATCTATGTTTTGTTCACTTACGCAAGTGATATCACGACATTACATGTAGCTTTGTGTTTGTATGAAAGTATGTATGTGTATATGTGTGGCTAAAGTTAGCAAATTCGAACAAATTACCTTTTCGCGCCAGTTCTGTTCTGATTAGGAAACGCTATAAATGACGATTGCTATTTAATACATGTTCGTTGGCGCACTAAAACTGCATACTAAAAATGAGCTGTTTTACTTATCTAAATTCTTCCGTTCAAAATCTTTATTTTTTGAATTTGTTTTTATTTCACAGGCAATTCGGCTGCAGCTGTCAAAGCAACGCAACGCTTAATCAGCGATTGTGTCCAATGGTACAACAATATTTACAATATTCCAGGGAAATAATCTAGGGCGCAACCACTTCAATACTTTCTAGCTCTAAACTAGTGAACAGTTCAATAAAGTTAGAGTAAATTGAAAATATCTCAAATTGTCAACGCTCAAATTGTCTCCGGTCGCTCTCATCGCTAACAAACATTTACCACCTTGCCAAAAAACAGGTTATGTCCTCTTAAGCGCTAATAGAAAACTTTACTCCGAACACTACTGAAATTTAATATACTTTTCCGCGTGTGAAGACTCGTAGAAGGTTTTGAGTTTTATGCCTTATTTAAGACAGCAATGCTAAGCATTTCCAGTGACTGGAAGTAGCAGACCAAAGCGCAAACGAAGAAACTGTCCAACTGATTTAAAAAAAATGGAACCTTCCTGAAGCAAAGTTGATCTACTGCTGGTCAAAGAATACCTTTAAAAATTTAAATGTGGTGTTGAGAAGTTAGCAGGGGATCCTGGATGCTCTAATATTCCAATATTCACCCAAACCGCATCATTCTAGATCGTTTTGAATTGCTCGCTCAAATCGGTAGCTGATGGTGGATGGATAGTTAATAAAAAACTACGATGCGCACTCGAAGGGAACTGACCTTCTACGCAGCTCGTGGCACCATTTTCGCCCATATTTCAAACTATACAACTATTTGTTCTGCGTACGGTATCGGAGAGAAGTTTGAACGATGAGCCACCAGCACTGTTGATGTCTCAATTTGTCTAACCTAAACCCGCTACTGCGTTGCTGCTACTGGACCAGTCCAGGTTATCAGTTTTCTTTAGTGGGAATCGATAAACTCGTACAAACACTTGGGCACCTGACTGTGGTAATCGATGGCATGGCGTTGAATGACGCGGGCGGCGAGGCAGGTGAGACGAGTGAACTTGATTGGGTTGACCAGCTCGTGCAGTCGCTGGCTCTGAAGCAGCGTTTCGAACGTGTCGCCGTCCAGGTTTTTGGTGTCCTAAAAAATACACGATTTTGTTATCTAGTTTGATCGCAAAGCGTCCAAAAAAATCTCACCAAATGTGCCCCATGTTCGAGCAGTGTCTGCGCCAAGTTAGCCGGACAGGGCCGCGTCAGTGCCGCTAAATGCAGTGGGGTGTTACCCGCTTCGTCCTGTGCGTTCGGATCCGCACCGACCTCCAGCAGGGCCTTGGCGAGGCGAGGCGATGGCAGTTGGCAGGCAGGGTAACGACCGACGAGGGCTGCCTCCTTGTAACACGCGAGATGCAGCGCCGTCCGGCCCGATTTCGCCACAATCTGCAATAGACAATACAGTATACGCGATCGAACAAACTAATCATCCAACATCCTACATGAAACTTACCTTCAAACTGACTAATTCATAGAACGCCCGCAGAATCTGGTGCTTCATGTTATCACAACAAATATCCTCGTCCTCATCGAGCAGCCGGGCCAGCAGACAAGCCAAATGTAACGAAATCACGAGCGCTCGGTTCAACGCCGTACTATCCCGCTCGTGACTTGCCAACTGTTCCAGCATCTTCTGACCGAGCTGAACTTCGCGAATCGATTTTCGGAAAATTATCAACATGTCCGATGTTTCGATCGGAGGCACAATCCGACCGCGGGTAATGGGTCGACCCGCTTCACCCAGCATAAAGCTGAACAGTTCCGCGAACGATAGCAGTGACGATTGGGTCATCGGATTCAGCGGTTCCAGTATGTTCTGCTGCATCGACAGTGCGTACGTCCACAGTTCTATGCACCGATCGAAACGACCTGAGTCAGCGTATACAGCACCTCGGAATCGAATGTAGTAACTGGTATCCGGGTGGACCGGGCCGAGTATCCGTTCGCGTATGAGCAACGCCTGCATACGCATCTCGTCCGGGTCCATCACCAGTTCTTCCAGTGCGGTGAGATCGCTTACTTCCTGGGCGTAGTCGTAGGCAGGGACTGGTTCTCGCACTGGTTTCGGCAGGACTGTGCTACGGTTGTATCTGTCGAAGGAATTACGTTAGAATATCAATTATTAAAACAAGTATGAGTATTAACCTGTCTTCCATGGCACGCTTCCAAAACGAGAGTGCCCCCAACATATCACGTTTCTTATCCACGTAGGTTGCACCGAGCAGCTCGAGGGCTGCGACTTTGTCTTCCCGTTTCACACATGGCAAACTGATGAGGTGTTCCACGATCGGTAGGTGTCCGGTTACGCTGGCTGCCAGGAGGGGTGTCATACCTACGGAACCAACCCAGTCAGAATCAGTGGGGAATTAGTTACCGAAAACGGGTACGAAGGATAGTTACCATAGGCGTCCACGTCCATTGTAGCACCGTGTTGAAGCAGCAGTTGGAGGATTTCGAGCGAACCGGACTCGGCGCAATCGTGCAGTGCGGTGTTGCCTTTCACGCTGCGCCGGTTCACGTCCGCTTTGAGCGAGAGCAGGTATTGTGCGATCTTGTAGTGGCCCTTGTAGCAGGCGATCATCAAACAGGTGTGCCCATGGCGGTTCGCTACCTCGATATCTGTAGGGGGAACAATGACGATGAGATTAATTTGAATTTCAGAATACTGATTAATTAATTAATTTGTGAAAATGTTGTTCAAAGGGGTCGAAATGGGTGTCGTGTCATTTATCGTCGATACATTTTTGAACGCGTGATTTTTCAACTCTGCCGACAAAACACACCGTACAATATCTTGCCCAGGTACAAAGACAAAAAGGACAGAACCTCGGGGTTTCGATTAAAATTATTTGAGTGGAAGTCGTATGCGAAAAGCTTCCGAAGAATTCTTTCTTACTGTGAAAATTCGTACCTTCCAAAAATAGACGGATATGCCCTTGAGATGCGAACTAAGATCCAGATTGATCGTAACAAGCTGTCGAACAAGTTTTTTGTAATCAGCTTTATATTTCGGCAAATCAATCCCGGAGCTAGTTGAAATACGGAGTAAGCTGAGGCGGAAACTTAAACCAGTAACTCATAACCGCAAGACAGTCCCATGTTCTACGGGATTACCTATCTACATGGGACTGACTTGAGATTATAGGTAGTAAAGAAGAACCGTGAAAATGTTTTTCAGCAAAGAGTGTCTATAAAAACAGGTTTTGAAAGATATAAACGAAATACGAATAGGAATGTGGTACTGGTAATTACTGGTACTGACAGTCCTGTGACTTATTGTTGGTATCAATACTGACTAAAATTAAGTAATACCGGCTATCCGTGTATCAATCGAGTCAGCTCGTCAAACTGGGACAATGTATCTACAAATATTTTTGATACAGAGGGAGTCTTCAAAAGACACCACTGCCTGCGCGCCTGACAGATTTTTACTGCGGTATTTTGCAGTAAGTCTTCCGACCAAACCTAAACCTACTTCTCCATATTCTCGTTTACTGGGAGCCACCAACCATTTCAGAAGGAATTCTGCTCTAACATTCCTTCACAATCACGTCTCCAGGGCTTCTTCTCCGCCTTCGTGCTATTCGTTCCTTTTTTTGTCATCTAGCTAGTTTTACTAGCTCGCTGTCCTATTTTCACTGTGTTACTATAGTTGTCCTGCTTCGGATTTTCTCTCGAATCGATACTTTCTATCGTGAACCATTTAGATTCCCGTCTTGTCGCGATCTACTCCGATAGTGTCTGGCAGTTAATCGACCCTAATCTGACTGAGAGTTTATCAGTAAATGTTGCATCTTACTCGGATAGTTCCCCATGACGGATCCATCCGACTCCGAGAAAAAGATCATCGGCGGAGAATTGTCTCCAGATAATGCTATTCCGGTTTTCTCTGACTTTGCGTTGTTCTTTTTGTTGTGACTGTCGTTATTCTAGGGAAATATCGACACTTATCGAGACATAAACCGATCCGGAGTTGCCGACCAACATGACATACATCCCTTCACAGCCTTCCTCGCAGTGATTCTGTAATGACGTGGCACTATTCGGTCATATGTTTCTCCACTTTCACTGAAGCTCCGAGCTTCAACAATATGAGTGTAACTACTTTGCTGACGGTCTTCAATGTACCCTCGTCTCGACTTATCTCAGCAATGATATTCTCCACGCTAAACCAATGTACAGTAGTGATTCGCTGATTGGACACTTTTTAACTGGACCGCTTTTTAGTTGGACCTCCGCTAGTTGGACCATTGTCCAACTAAAAAGTATCTGAACGTCAAAATCTCATGTCTAATAGGCTTTGACAATCTATTTAACAATCTGTTACGCTAATAATGTCGTTCAATTCATCTACCATTTTAAGGCAAAATCCAATCCTGATACTCGGCCCTATTCTGCGCGCCGTGTGACGTGAGATGACTAATCTCACCTCACTCTACGTGACTTTTCTCACCCGATTCTGAAGAGTCACTTCGGGTGACGTGAGACGCCCATTTAACCGTAATGGGGAATCTCACCTCACCCGAGTCGACTCTCAGAATCGGGTGAGAAAAGTCACGTGAAGTGAGGTGAGTTTAGTCGTCTCACGTCACACGCCGCGCAGAATAAGGCAGACTATTTGGCCGTCGAGAAAGCTCTCAGTGTTTTCCGTATCCCGATAGGGATCATTCTAGCGGTAAACAAGACTGCCTCCTACGAGATAGTTCTATACGTGCTCGTGACTAGCGTAGTCATGAGCCCGAACGCACTGCTCAGCTTCAGACACAACTTCCGTACCTTAGTATCGACAAGTCAAAACCCGCCTCTTGCTAGCGCTTGTCCAAGCGTTGTTTGGCAATTATAATTAAAGCGTTTGGAGTTTTGGCCGTCGTCGCCGTGAGGATTAAAGTTCATATTGATCAACGATCATCAAACCCAAAAGGTTCAGCGTACGTTTGCGATTGCGGGGTCTAGGTCATTTGATATAAGGTCATTTGGCATAATTTTGAGAATTGATCATATTGAAGTTCATTTGGAATAACGGAGATTTGGCATAATTTATTTTATCTCCAGGATAACGGTCATTTGGCATAAACTCTCATTTTGCGTAAAGTGAGGGTCATTTGGCATAACGGACATTTTGCATGATTTTGAGAAGTGATCACACTGGAGGTCATTTACCACTTTTTTATGTGCAGCGAAACAGAAATAGTTTAGGACCGTGCGAAAAGTAAGGTGGCACAGGTAAAATCGTAATACCCTGTTGAACACATTGACTAAAACATGTTTCCCAATGCATTAGAAGTATTGTCTTACTAGTTTCGACCCAGTAGGATAACGCTTATGTAGCCGCTATGAATATATTCCATTGAGTTAGATGTTTAGCCTTTCGACAGTCACGCGAATTCACTGAGCGTACCACGTTCAGATACTCCAGTGAAACCATCTTCGAGCAGCAGCGGCTGGTCGTTTAGGGAGGAATTACCACGGCTTCCTGGCGGTAAATCATCAAAATTTCAAAACAAAATATCACAAATATATCAAAATATGCATCAGGCGTATTTTTACATACGGTAGGACATATGTTGTAGACTAAGAAACGGTTAATCGATTGTTAATGATTGTTTGCTGAAACTTGCAACTTTTTGAGAAAACTATTTTTTTAAATCAGGAAAATTTTCAATATTTTTGTTCATATTTTACTTAAAACGTATCGAAAATTCACAAAGTCTTCTATAATAGACCCAAAACATCAGTTCTGATGGAATCGTAATGTCGTGAGCGCTAAATTTAACAAAAACGATGAAAATATTACATAAAAACGTGAATTTTAGTAAATTAATAATCGCTATAAACTTTGTTGCTTGAAGGCATAGAGCTTAACTATCTTAAACAAGTTGTCGTAGTTTTGAACGTTCTAAAACTTAACTGAAAACACCAAACCTCTAGGATGCGAAATAAAAAAAAGTTAACATCGCAGCGCCACCTATGCGTTCCAAACTAATTTACATCATCAAAATAAGGTGCAGGGTAAAACCCAAATACTTTGCTGAACATAGCAACTAGAAAAAATGTACTCCCCAAGCGCTAGATGTTTTGTCTTGCTAATTTTCGTTCCTGCCCCACTGATAGGGAATCCCATAAAACATGGGACTGACTTGCGATTATGGGCAGTAGAGCAGTGTAAATTCATTTAACAAATCATCGTTTTAAAAACTTGACAAAATCGAGAAATAATAACGTTATCTATCGTCTGAATCGAACGATATACAATTCGAAAGAACAGCTCATCATATAAAGAAGGGTAATAAGGGCAACTTTAATTATTGAAACGCTGTTTGAAAAACGAAAACTCGCTGGCGATCATATTAAGGTTGGACAGAGAAAGGGTAAAATTCGCAAACGACAAAAGCAGTTTTCTTCCGCACCGTACGTCATTGATTTTTATGAAGATCTGACATACGGTGTGGAAAAAAACTGCTTTTTTCGTTTGCGAATTTTGCGCATTCTCTGTCCAACCGTGATGATAATCAAAACAAAACATACGTCTAGTGGATCGCTACTCTAGTGCACTTTATCAACAAAAACCTGTAAAATATACACTATACTACAACGTAGATCAGAAACACGCAATCCATAATTATGAAAGTGAGCAAGCAAGGGAATTTCAAAACGAAACTCAAAAGAACTGCTCATATTTTTTAAAAAGACACAATCAGTTATAAAATGTATTTACTCGAAATATAATCAATACCAAGTAATGGAAAACAACACATTTCTATTCAATTAGTTATTGGAGTGGCGTTTCGAGTTCCTGTCATCAGAATCCGACACAAATTTAGTGACAGAGCTAACACATTAATATCGCTTAGTGCAGCTTTAATCTTATGGCTCACTCGTTGATAAACTACACATTCGTCTGTTATGCCAAATGACCTTCAGTGAGATCACTTAGCAAAATTATGCCAAATGTCTGTTATTCCAAATGATCGTTTTCCAACAGTTAAAAATGCCACATGACCGTTATTCCAAATGACTGTATTCTAGAATTTAAAAATGCCACATGACCGTTATTCCAAATGACTGTATTCTAGAATTTAAAAATAGCCAAATGTCCGTTGTGCTAAACGTCCACTAAGCCAAATGGCCCGCTCCCGAGATTATGACATGCTCTCCGATAGCGCTTTCTACCCGCAGTTCATGATTAGTAGTACCCCTATTTTTGGTGGGTTATCGGCTTCTCGCATTCAGTTCCCAATCATGTCGATCAACTCTATCGCATACATTTTCAGCTTTTCTGGCGTTTCTCCTAATACAGTTAAGTTAGATTGAACTTTGTAATTCTCCTGCCCTGATTGAAATAATTCCACACATGTAGGTAGCTGGAGACATCCATTTTATGTAGTGAATCAGCAGCTTTTCACCAGCTCGCGCTATTGAATGACTTCCTGACTTCGATGCTTCCTATTTTTTGTTTGAGTGCCGTGTCAGATCTCTCGAATAACGTACGAATAGCTTCATTTCCGGAATCCAAACCAGTTCTTCGGCAGAACCTGGTCGCACTCCGCACATCTTTTCAGTCTGTTATGTATAGTTTTCTCCAAGAGTTTCGCGAGAGTATCCAACAAGCAAATTGGTCTCAACGACGACCACTGATCCAAGCTATCGTCGCACGACATGTATCGTCTCAGAAGTTGGAGTCAGCGTTTAGGCACAGCTCCTTAAAGCACATCAATTTGTTCTGCTTTAACTCATGTTTTAGACAGCTAGCTCGTGTATTAGTCTTTAGTAAAAATATAATCTGTCTTCAATTGGCTGCAACCGGAGCTAGAATAAAGTAAAAATATAGTACATTTAATTTTCAATGGACTTTTCAAACAAATATGCGATTGTCTTATAGCCCCTCCCCTAGGTTGATGAGTTTGACGGTATTGCAAACATCATCAAGCATATTTCGTGCATCAGTGCTAAAGAACCTCTGACAGACAATTGCTTTAAGATGGTTATTGCATTACGCCTCGATAGTGGTGCATCGAGGAGAATGAGAAGGCGTTTTTTAATACTCTGCACCAGCCCAAACTAAAGATCGACCACTGGCTTATGGGCGCTGGCGTGATCGACTGGCAGGTCGACGTGAATTGACTTTTGCTGTGGGCCGTGTTTGCAAACATTGTTCCACAGCCTAGTGGCAGTGTTAGTGGGCAAGGTTCGCAGCGGGGGTCAATGTGTTTCGATTTATCGATCGATTTTGTCATCGTTCACAGGCTAATAAATTAAAGAAATGTAAAAGAAGCCTATTAATGTAGTAATAACTGTAGTTTTTAGTACTTGTGCAGAATTGTTATGTGCTAGTCGTGTGTTTATCTGTGTATGTGTTCGTCTAAGCAAATGTGACGGCTGAGTAAGGAAATGGAATTACTGTAAATTACTGCCTCGCGCGCATTTCCTTCCTAGGATTCATTGGTGTTCAATTCGAGCATTCGATGTGACACATTCGGGAAGATCGGATTGGATAAGTTAAGCCCAAGCAACACGGTATGTTGATAAGCTGTTTTTACAACACCAATGTCAAACATTAAATTGTGAAAATATTCGTGCAGCAAGCGTTATTCAACTGTTATGCAATTAAAAAAGCACAGCAGGTGGAGCTTATAGGCAACATGTTCATTTATTCCGAATGATGTAGCAAGAATCATAATAACAACAAAGATTGTTGCAATAATGCTAGCGATTGCTTTGAAAACAACTTTGTCGAAATGAAAAGAAACTTAATGTGTTTTATGAAATTGTTATGCAAACAAAGCATAAATATTACATCCACAGTCAAATATGACAATATTATTAATATGGGTGAAAATGTATAACCAATAAAAATGAATCGAGTAATTTTAGAAAATACTTTGATATTTTTAAAGGGCCTTCAAACAACGTTGATATAAACTCAACAAATTTTATACTTATTTTGTGAATTATTTATCGTACGCAAAGCACTGTGTTCAAATATGATTTTTTCGAGAGTAATTGAAAATTTGAAGCATATTATTGATGAAAATTTTGGGTTCTAATCCAAAAATCTAAACATATTAACTTTTCGTCAGCAAATTTTTTAGAGAAATAATTCATTCTATCAATTCTACCATGCTACAAACTCAAGTTGAGTAAAAGTTTTATAAGTGTATCCAGAAGTTTGTTTGCTGACAAGTTGAGTAATAATGTCATCTCCAGTTTTCGCGATGATGCTTGCAACAAAATTGTTTTAGCTGTGCAGTAGAGTCACAAACACGTTGCAAAAAACATCCATAATATGTGTCAAAGTTGATTGTTTCAGAAAACATTAGAAATACAAATAAATAACTAAGATGTAACGTGCAACAGCTGTGTTTCACACATGCAACAGTAGTGTTTTTTTGCAATTTTGTTGTCATTGTAATGCAACAAATAACTTTTGTTGTTTTTCTAGAACATGTTGCAAGTGCTACTTGGGAGGTACGATTAGTTTCAGTAGCGTCTGGTTCAAATTGCACGTTCCCCATGTTGATCGGAGATTTGTGCCGATTAGTTTACCGACGCACGTGAACAAATTGATTCAAAGTACTTCAATTCATCTAGATGGCAGCAAATTATATTTATTTACCATTAACTATAATTGTATTTTGTTAGGATTTTATTATGCTATCCTGACCGGGAATGTTCATTCAGGATAGCATAATAAAATCCTAACAAAATACAATTATAGTTAATGGTAAATAAATATAATTTGCTGCCATCTAGATGAATTGAAGTACTTTGATTGCATGTTACATGTGTGGTTTTCGTCTACTTCATGAGTCTGTTTTTGTTGTACTTCTATTTGTTTGCTTTTCCATTACTCATGTATACCAAAATAGATTTGGGCCAATTTAAACACTACTAATCAATCGATTACAATACATTTCCACAATCTGCCGTTTCTTGAACGAAGCATAATTTCCATGCTATCGTCAAGACTAGATCTACAAACTCACGCAGCGCTGCCATCACCGGGACGCCCGTTATACAGTGTTACGGAGCCCCCGAGCACTCCGACCAGCCAGTGACCAGCTCATTCGCCCCGACCCTGCGTTCGGATGTCGTGAGGGGGTCTTCCGAACTCCCTTCTCAGGCGAGTATTTTACTTTAAATGACGATCCGCTCCCTGAAAACCTTTTGGTTTCCAGCATGCCATCCGATACATTACATCCTTGCAATATGTACTACCAAAACGTCAGAGGGCTAATGACGAAAATTGAGGACTTGTACTTGGCTGCCCTTGACGGCGGTTATACGGTTTATCGTGCGGATCGAAGCGCATAACAGTGTTCATGGTCGCGGCGGGGAAGTTTTGATCGCTGTTTCTTCCACACTAGCCTCCTGTGAATTTGGTGTGGATAGTTCATCAAGCATTGAAGTTGTTTGGACGAAAATTACTACGCAGACGAAGAACTACTTTATTGAAGCTGTTTACATTCCTCCAGAAAAGCGACTTGACTGCACTATTACGCAGCTCCATCTAGACTCTATAGAACGCGCTTCTTCTCAGACATCAGATGCAAACAATAATAGTTATTGGTGATTTCAACCAACCAGGACTCATGTGGGTTTCTTCTGGACGTGGATAAGCTTTTTTATAAACGTGTCCACTGGAAAACAGGCAGAGAAAGAATGACCGGAACGGTGAGAATGGAGAAACGGTGGTGAAAATTCACCTTTTTATCGGAAACACCGAGAAAAGATATGTCCTCTAGCAGGAATCGAACCTGCGATCTCCCAGCCTATAGTTGGGTGCGTTAACCACTCCTCCATCGAGGAACTGTGCTGATGTCATCACATATTCCCAATGGTATCGTGATCACCGCTGCAGCTTCCAATTCCTCCCAATCGACTCCCAATGTCTCTTCTACAAGCAGATCGTCACCTCTCCCTCTCATCGATCAGGCTAAATCTCTCTCGTTATCTATTTTTAGGTCCAGTGGACTGCGCTTAAGGCTTGAGATATTTATTATCACTGTTTGCCCCCTACGTAACTCAGGCAAATTTTATTCGGCATGTTATGATTTTTTTTATTACTATACCCTAAATTAGATTTGTCTAACACTCACTAACGCAATTGATTGCATATCCGCGCATATACGTACAAACGTTCGTAACTTTCACGATAACATAAATCTAGTCAAAAACTCAAACATGCAATTTCAATCATCTGCACATACTTACGACCGCGATTTCGCCAACATTGAAACACCCCAGTAATAAGACGAACGTTGTAGCACCTATAAATTTACAAACGCGTTCTAAAGCATTAACCCACCGCTCGCGCGATCATGAATCGGTCACGTCCGGAAGTTTCTACCCTCGGTCCTAGCAGCCTAGACGCATGTCTTCAATTGGACCAATCAAAAAATGACGCTCATATTCAATAGACAACACGTTTCATGGCAACATTACCGAGAAGTCTAGTGATATGGAGAAGCTTACTCTCTTCTAGCCTACACTAAAAATTAACACTATTAGATTCAGTTTGTCTTCACATATCGCCCTGAGCAGAAGCAAAAAATCGTCCCGCGCAAGTGAAACAGTCAATTCTACCTAAAAATCAATCGGTGCCTATCACACAAGCAGTCCATATAACAATAGCCTATACCTACTGTGCGATTTAGTGATGAGTGACGGTGCCCAGCAAAAAGCAACCCAGATACGGCCGAACTGTGTTGCTGTTGATTTTTCAAAATGCCCCGCAAGACCAGCCATTCGGGAAGTGGAACAGTTATTAAAAGTGCAGATGAAACTCAATCTGGCTGAAATGAAAACCCTACAAATGCATCATATCAAACATTGCGTGCTGATTTCGTTCAACAACATTAACCAAGCTGAGTCATTTGCCTCGCGAAACAACATGCAGCACACCGCCGAATGCGGCAATGTTAAATATAGCCTTCCCGTATACATCGAGAACGGCGCTGTAGAAGTTCGTGTCCATGATTTGGCTACGCGTACCCCTGACGGCGCGATTAAAAAATGCTTGCAAAAATACGGAGAAGTAGACTCCGTTACACATGAGACTTGGAGGAATTTTTTCCCGGGCATCCCTAACGGTGTTCGTGTGGTGAGAATGCGTGTGACCAAGCCAATTCCCTCATACATAACCGTCACAGCGTTAGGAAGTGACGATGTTCTCATTCATCAAACATCACTAGTCACGTACCCAGGGCAAATTCCTACGTGCCAGTTCTGCACGAAGAAGCTGCACCTCGGAAAACCTTGCGTAGAAACTGTTAAGGAAAACTCAAATCCAACTGAAATCAGCACACAACCATCTTACGCTAAACCACTAACAGCTGCAAAACCAACATCTATGGATCAAGCACCAACAACCAGCAACAACAACAACGAAACGAATGCCGATAACGAACATACTAAAACGACCCTTAAGAGTAAAACACAAACTGGAACATCCGACTGCGAGCAGCAGGAAAGTAGTACGGATGAGGACATGGACGTGAACGATAACGCGAAAGACAAACGAAATGAACCTCAACTTGCAGTGGACAACACTGGCAATATTTCGCCCTCTAGAAAAAGGATCTCAACACGCAGCAGAAAGCTGCGCCTGAACGAGACCAAAAATTTAACGTAGCTGTTTTTTTTTATTTATTGTAAAAAAACAAACAATCGGCCTCGTCGAGCTACCGCATTTGGGCCTAAATAAATTAATTAATTATAAAAAAAACACTAATAGATTAACGGTCCACGCGCGATCATTCAACAATACACACGAATATGCGAATGGCCACACGGTTAAAAAATGCACGCAAAGTTCTATACACGCTAGAACACACAACAAAAACGTTAACACACAAACGCTCGAGCCATTCGCGATCATTAGCGCATACCTGCGCCCGTGATTTCAAAAACATGATAACGCCCCGATGACTAAGTGAACGTTTAAGCACTTATAACTTTACAAATGCGGTCTCAAGAGTGAATCGACAACCGCCAGTGTTCGCGCCATCACGAATCGGTTACGTCAGGAAGCCCCTACTCTTGTTCTAGCAACCTAGGTCCGCGCATTTCGTTGGACCAATAAACAATTACGCTCATATCCACTAAACAACACGCTCCATGGAGACATGGCCGGGAACTGTAATAATATGAAAGAACTCACTCTCTTCTTGCATCTGAACCCTACATCGAAAATTAAATATCAGATTCACTGTCCGCGCGTGATCATCCAAGAACACACGCGAATATGCGAATGGACACACATAGTTATAAAATCGAATTTATGCACGCTGAGTTACATACACATACGCCCACGTGATCGAACACGTTAACATACAAACGCTCGAGTCGTTCGCGATGATACACGCGATCGTGAAGTCCCTATGCCCGTACAATAAATATCACATTCAGAATCACGGCTCGCTTGCTTAGCGTTTTCGTTTTTACGCGGTGCAACACTGGTGTAGTGTAAAAAAGGGATAGTATTTATGTATTTAACAATTTAAGTCAAACTGACATTGTGTCTTAATGAACTAAACTACAAATAATTAACCAAAAATGATAACAAACGGTTTCGAAACTGTGCAGAATTAATGACTAATGTCCAGTATGCATATCGAGCATAAAATTATTCAAGTAACTCGATCAAGCCTAGCTACGTTTAAAAGCCAGTGAAACTATAATCTAATGAACGCAAAATTTGGGGACAATTTTATTCCATCTATGAGAAATCAAGAAAAATATATTTTAAAAGAGTTGTTTTTATGTTTTATTAGGCACCTACCCAGGTACGTCGTGTTTGGTTTAAGTCTTGTTTTGGAGAAAAATATCGCCTCAATGAAAAAATACGCAAAAAAAAAAAAATAAATCAAACAACTTCAGAAGCACATAAATCAAATGTTTGAAGGTATCATAAATTACCTGACAGATAGATTAAAGAGCACAGCATGAGTACCAGCGACAAAGTGACCTTACTAATATATTTTGTAATTCGGTTTTACTAACTCAATTAACATTTCTCGATAATTATCCAGTCATGGGAAAACCGCCATTAATTTTCAATTTCAAAAACACACACTTGAAACTAACCATTAAAAACAATTCTTAATTGTTTTCGAGCATGGGTCGAGTCGATTACGGCACGTCGTCCGATACCTCTGGTATGGTATTCTCATTTGATGACACATGATGGTTGAGAAACTGTACAGATAAACAGTAAATTGGACTCTCCGATCTCGCAGAAGGTTACGCGGCAAGATGAAGGGCTCGGGTGTCTCACTCAGAACGACATAATCAAACACTGTTGATAAAAAAATCATTAAGCCGTAGATTAACTTTGCAGCGACAACATTGGCGTGATTTCATACATTTAATGGCAGCACAAGATCCGCTGTTACCGCTAGCGTGCGCCAAGGATAGAGTACACAAATGTACATTAATGCTCAAGTTCAAGGAAAAATAATGCTATTTCTCCATTTTAGAATGACTGATGGCAGAATGTCTCGTTTGAACATTAAAAAAATATTATCGGTTGGGCTGACCGCGATACACTCCCAGCAAGCAGGGATGCCACATTGAAATTTGCGCATCTGTCCAAAAAATATACAATCTGTGATGACTAACATAGAAAAGACGCAAATGCCATAACTAATATAGATCCGCGAACATCTGTGTGAAATATCGGAATATTTGCATTTTTTTTTTATATGTGGAATTTTCTAAAAATTGAAATACCTATTACAACAATGTTAATATGGGGTTAGCGTTTTGTGGCTCGAACATCAGCTGGGAATCGTTTTAGAAGACACTACTACCACCGTACAACGGGGGAAAATTGATAATTTTTTCGAAAAAAAATCTTTCGAAAAAAAAAAATTGGTATCAAGTAGATGTAATTGTTTTTTACTTTTAAAGCAGGTACAGGTACCCATAGATTGAAAATGTTCCAATTCTTGGCACTCACTTACTATTAAAAAAACAATTAAAATGATTTTACATGTCGTAAATTTCCAATCTTTGCTGTCAGAGTATCTATAATCATCAGAATCATTAGATCGAAAAGAGAAATAACGTTCGAAATGTTTAGCAAATTGCATGCCGTTAGGCGATTCGGCGATATTGTTAAGTCTCAAAAGAAGACAAAATTGCCTGGAAGAATCCAGAAAAATACATGAATTTAAATTGTTGACAACAAAAACCCTTTTTGTGTATTATTCAACATACATATTTACAGTTTCTGAAGAATTGATCAGTTCAGTTAAAAGATTGTTTAAACTGATTTTTAATGTGTATTCATAAAAAGAATATTAAATGAAGTTAAATAATCGGTACCGACAGATGGTCAACAAGTTCAGAAGGGACTTGTTCGATGATTTTGTTATGTAGTAGGAATCATTTCATCGTATAGTTACTGAAACGAGTTTCATATAATCACAGTTACCTCGGTGATCAAAGATACCCTGTTTTACGGCACTGGGGAAGATTGCAAGTAAATGCCGAATGCAATTGCGAAATGCGTATCAGTTGATGCGGTAATAGTCGCATCAACGAGTCTTTACTATTTTAAATTTAAATGCTATCTTAAATATCAAGAGCAATTCAGGATGCTTAAAAACAACTCGACAGAAATCCTACGGAAATATTTGACTACTACTTTACAAATTCTTGTTGAAGCTTCTATGTACCGGGACAGACCACACCACGTTTTCCATCAAAAAATACTTCTTTCTAAAGCCATAGACTGACACGGCACGATCTAAAAAACAACCAAACCAACCCATCCACCTACCGGCATTGTGCGACACTAGGTATTTGACGATTTCGTAGTGTCCATCGAAGCAGGCCGCCCGCAGCGGTGTGCTGTTCGTCTTGGTTGTACTGTTCACTTTGGCACCTTGCTGG
Source organism: Topomyia yanbarensis (assembly GCF_030247195.1). Lineage (NCBI taxonomy): Eukaryota > Metazoa > Arthropoda > Insecta > Diptera > Culicidae > Topomyia > Topomyia yanbarensis. Next base: position 406,483,473 of record NC_080671.1, on the reverse strand, counting down.
ACTAGGAGTTTCACTATGCTGATGTGACCGGCGGCCGAAGCGCACCACAGGGGCGGAGCGCCCTCTATCGTTTCGCCATCGAATATCACTAAAATTAGAAGCGGGAAAATATAAACAATTAACGTCAGTCTCATAAGGTAGAGATATGTATTTTGGACGGTAACTTACCTGATCCCGGCTGTTCCACATCGGCATGGCATCGTTTGATTAGATACTGGGCTACATCGAAGTGACCATTCCGGCAGGCTATTAGCAATGGTGTGGCACCGCCCGTCTTTGCTGTCACTAGCATCTCGATTTCGTTCTGTGGCCGGCCGCTGATGTATCGCTGTAATTGAATAAAGATAAACAGGGGTTAGATTATGCTGGTAGAAGTAATAGGGTCGGAGATGAACTAGTCTAAGGACTGAAAAATTAATAAGTTTATTATGCCTCATCGGCTTTGCATTTTCGTATATATCAAAAATAATGGAAACTGGAATTTAATGGCTTGATAAAACCAGGTTTGAAATTGTAATATGATTATAACAAGAAAAGGTTTAGTTGCGTAATCGATTTCTGCCGATTTTTAACCTTTCGTTTTAGAGTAAGGTTCAACTGACACTGAGAAAATTTCATGGTCGGGGTTCGAATATGTGACGATTGGGCTCATGAGAACAGACTGGTCCAAATTTGAATTTGAAATATTTTGTCATTCGTTTATTTGACATGAATCAACGTTCCAGCAAAACAGAGCCGTAGAGACCGGGTCAAATAGAACAGATTTGTTACAATAGTCAAAGATTTTCTGTAGAAACAGTGTAACATTTATTACAATCGTCGGTTCCACGAAACTTACATTTACTACAAGTGAATACAATACAAGTGAAACGGAGCTAGCGTCAATTCGGCGCTAGCTTAGTTTTGTCACTAAGTTAGTGTCGGATTCTGATGGGACGAAGTCGAAACGGTGCTAGCTTTGTTCTGTCACTAAGTTAGTGTCGGATTCTGATGAGACGAAGTCGAAACGCATAATCCAAAATTAATTTAGTTATAGGGCACAAATGCGCAAAGGTGATTTTAAACAATTTTCTTCTTAGTGATTCAAAAATCATTTTTACCCAAATTTTTCTCCACTAATGAGAAATATAGCATAGGTGTGGACAAATTTCTTCCGTAACAACACGACCGGTAGTGGGAGATGATAGAGATTTTTGCACAAAATGTTATCGCTTACCTTTTCGGAATCAGAGCACATAACGATTCAACAAATTGCTACCAAATGACACCACTTCAACTTGATTGATGTGTATCATCTCTAAGTGCACTCAGGAAACCACGCTAGCCATGTTGACAAACAGTACAAAATAAATACCCTGTAACCACAGCAGCGGGGTGCTACAAAGTGATCGTGTGGAACCGGTAATGAACCACGATCGTGCGGTGTGAGAGGTGTGATGACATGACTATTTCAAAGCATTTCGTCTTCGGTTTCTATAAATAGTTAAACCCGGGCGAACGACGTACCTGCACGTTGAACATGAAAGTGATGCTAACCTTTGGTTTTGATACCCTTAGTTAGTTTGACCAGATCGACGACGTCAAGATTCTGTTTTCTAATTCGATCGATCATCGAACTGCGAACTTGCTAGCCTGTCTGGTGTGGCAAAAATTGTGTATATAGGGTTTGCCGGAAATAGTTTTTGTCACGTGTAAGTGTTTTGATTTGTTTTCTCTGCTTGAGATGATTGCGATTTAGCTGTTGTAGTGCAGGGTGGATGATCGATGATGGGTAGGTACTGCGTATAAAATGATCAAACGTAGTTTGGAAAGAGTATGTTCTTTTGAAGCGGATTTAGAATTTAGCAGGGGCGATCTGTGCAGGTTATTGCAGGTCCAAATTTAAAACAATTAGATCATTGCTAGAGGCGTAGTAAAAAAGGGTGGTCACTTGGGCCCTCTTTTATTCATCTCATACGTACATGACATTTAACTCATTCTTAAAGAGATAAAGGCGTCAATTTATGCCGACGACATGAAGCTTTTTTTTAAATTAATAACAACCAATACATCCAAACGTTCCAAAATAGAAATACTGAATTTCTACATTTGGTGCCAACAAAGAAATGTAATGATTGTAACGTTTACTATCTAGATGACTGAGTCTCATCAACAAAACGTGACCATTGACATAGCACGGTGGCCATTGACTTCAGATCTTTTCGCATACGACCGAGTATTTGTGATGTGGAACATCTGCTGAAGCTGAAAATGAAGCTTCGGTTTTCGGAAGACACTTTCATCCAGCTTGAGCATGTCAGACACGTGGTACTGATAACCTTCAACAAGTTCGCCCAGACGAAAAGATTCATTTCGTAGAACAAATTAACACACGTGCTTGTTTGTGATAACACTAAAATCAAAATCCCTATATAAATGGATAATGGAAAGGTTGAAGTCAATTTGCATGATCTGGCTCCACTTACATGCAAAATAGCAATTAAGTACACATGGCATTTTTGTGGTGAGATTGCGGGTAGACCAACTTATTCCCTTCTACCTTACCCTACAGTACAAAACAGTAGGGGGTGATACAATTACACAGCGAACTCTTTTGCACATCAAGGACAAACTAATGCATGGCAGTTCTGTGAACAAACAGCAAATTACGAATATTTCCCCGCCGTGCAAAAACAGGTCTCCACTAGTAATAAGCAGTCGCGCTTACGGGATGACCCACGGCTCCTCTAAGCTAACACATTGAGCCGTGTCAAAAAAACGAATTGAAAAAATAACATGCTTGGGTTTGTAAAATGTTTCAGCCGAAACTTTCACGATCCATACGCAATAAAAACATTGTACATTGCCCATGTAATCAGCACAAAAATAATTTTTATTATTTGCGCTTCGTATGCTAGGTTGGAATAAATTACCGATTCCATCGTATAAAGCACGCTGGACGCTCATCAGCACTCAAACACAAAAAGAGCGTCGAGACTTTACTATGGTTTCGCTTGTAAACAATATCGTATCGTGTTGATTCCGTTGAACTTTTAACCGCCCACTAAGAACCCGAAACATATTTATCACCAACCACCATCATACAAATTGTGCAAAATTTTGACCACTATATCAGATGATGGCAAACTATATTGAACACTTCAACATAGTTGGTTTGACAATGTAAATAATCAATTTAAAACGACATTTTTATATAGCTAGAAACACAACTAAAATTTTGCGTACCAGATATAATTTAGATAAGACTCTTATAATTTTATATCTAGCGTAATTAATGAAACTATTATTGTAAAACGATCTACGAATGATTGACAACAATTAAATAAATAAATGGTATAATGTTGCTGATCTACCGTTTGCACTAAATGCACTTTTCCTTGTCATCGTTGTCCGCTTTCTCTTCTCTGTTCGTTCCTGATACTGTTGATGAATGTCTTTCCTTTCAAAAATTAAAATTTTCATGTTTTTTTTTTCTAATTTTATGTAAATGGGTTGCTCCTGTTAGCAGAAGAAACGGCAAATATATGTAAGCGCTGATAATGAGTGATACTTTGTTTCGATTTCACTAGCTTGCATCGATTGTTGATGAACTTCTTTTCTCGCGGGACATCACGATTGACTAGGAGTAGGTTTATTCAGGAACACAAATAGTGTCCGTATTTGGAGCTATCGTCAATCGAACACTAACTTTAGTCATGTAGTATCGGATTCTAATGAGACGAAGTCGTAGCACAAATTTCATAACTAATTTATGCAAGGTACGCTCTGCCGTTATAAGCATAATTGTCCCATGTATATAGGGAATCCTATAGAACATGGGACAAATATGCATATAACGGCAGCGCTTCCATCGCTCAAAATTTGAACATTTTTGAAGGCATTCTTAACTATCACACAGGGTAAATTTAAAAAAGAGTAATGTTTTAAAATTTTAAAATAATTCATAAAATGAATCTTGTTTCGTTTTTCGAACGTTTTCATTCATAGTGTGAAAAAAACATGATAATTCCCATAAGTCGTAAAAACAAGAGATAGTGGGATCTAAAAGGCAATTCTAGTTGGAATTAGGTGTTTCATAACTTTTACCTAGGAGAAATAACTGTTAGCAAAGTTGTATCGTTGGCTACATGAGATTCCTCTATACAGCCATAAACCTCTTATCTGGAACTCCTATCTGACGCAAGCTTGGGAAGGTGCAACAGTAGTGAAGCCCAGGTAACCAAACCCGGTGAAGCGAATTGAAAAACGTTCGTTTTTTTTTTCACGCCAAGAGCGGCTCGAAACAGCGCCTGTTCCGGAGTGGGTGGCTGAAGGAGTTGTGCGGCATCAACTATACCAGAGCTAGGAGCCCCATCCAGAACCTAGACCTCGCATCATTTGTAAGAAGGCACACCCAATCGTTTACAAAAAACTCCGAAAAATGTTAATAAATTTTCAGGTTGGAACTATCGGAAAAGAATACGACAATGCATGCTTAACGGGAACTGATTCGATATTCTGAACTTGAAATGTCTTAATCCGCGCTTACGCGCCAACAAACGACAAACTGTGTGAGTTCTCATCATCATCGTGGTCGAGTATTCCGAATCATGACCGAATGTAGATTAGATTTCCTGGTTACCCGATCTTGGGCCACTAGTCTCCTTAAACGCCCGTCGCACATCACCCGCAAGTGCGTGGTTTGCCAGGAAGTTCACGACCTCTTTTAGTTTTTTTGTTTGCGAAGCTATTCAAAAACTAAAGAACAAGACGGCCGCCTGGAAAGATAGAATTTCGGCCGATCTTCTCAAAGTCAAAAATGACCTTCTGTGCGAAGCAATCCACTTTGTGATCAGGATGAATGGAAGAAGAAATGTTTTAGAACTGGTTGAATTGTCTCAAATCTCCTATCTACTAGACTTGCGTTGCGTTGCGTAAGCACGGTATACTTCGTAGATTGCAGACTGATGACTCTCATTTCCAGTTAGACTACTTGAGGAGCATTGTTTGGGAATAACAATTGTTCCAGTCCAAGCGAGAATTTCGTCTGAGAACCACCATTGCTGGCCACGACCATCTTTATCGTAGCTTGGGATATGAGAAAGGAAGTGTTGATGTGGTACTTACTTAACGGAAGGCCCCGACTCAGTGACGCTCCCATTAGTACCACGGATTGGGTAGTGGGTGAGGTGTTAGTCAGGATTCGCCTCAAGCAAGCGATGCGACTGAGAATTTATTTTCGTGCATAAGAAGTTTGAATAGTTTATTGACTAGGATACGTAAATGTTCGCGATGCGAAGGTGTTTAACCTATGGATAAGCGTTTATCGAGAGATTTTGTTTCATCGAAAACAACTTGAGCTCCGGACAGCCGGCTGTCGGGAGTGTTGCCGACAATATAAAATGGACCATAAATTATTGATTTAATTTAATTGATTTATTGGCCTAAAAGTGAGCTAATGAATATGACAATAAAACGTATGTTCTTCGTGCTGGTATGACTGCTGCGAATTGGTAGCTGGCTTCTGATTCTTCTCGAGAAACTATCAATTCCCATTTTTTCACTCAGACAATACCATGCGTATTCCTCACGCACATTAAATTCCCAGTTGATTAGTTCCCTATTTGGTCAAATAAACACTAAGCAAACAAATAAATTAGTTTGCTTTGTCCAAAGAGATGTCAATTAGATTGGCATCAACCGGCGGATACGTGTTCCCTTGCAATGCCATCAAATCAAAGTACATTTAAAATTACATACACACTATGTGCAATTCTGAATATAATGAATAATAATAATATAATTATTTGCAATAAAATAAGATCGGAAAAATTAGTTGAATAACCAAGGTAGATCATTTTCAAAGATAGCACTGTTGATGAATCACCTTACAAAATAGGTGATAAGGGACGCGGACGAAAATAGCTGACCACCGCCCTCAAATCTCCTATCTACAAGACTGGTCACAAACTCGAACGTAATAACTATCGAGGTACAACGATTTTCAATATCATCCTTCCGTGTTTATTTAACAGACAATTGGCTCAATCATTCATCGGCGCTTACAAAATTGAATTTCAAAAATGACGATCCGGCATTAGCCCTAAGACAAATACTGGATAAATTTCGGGAATACAAACCTGCGAACTCATCACGGGTAGATTTCAATGTAGGTTATGCTTGAACATGGCTTTCCGGCAAAACTGGTCAAGCTCATTCGTAGGACTCTCGAGCATTTGATGTAAAGAACTACATGGTTATCCATTATGATTTCTCATTGATTTAAAAGAGCATTAACCTCAAGAGTCATTCGCCTTTTTCGGAAATAGTATACATTTCAGATTGATACTATTCAAAGAATAAATCAAAAAATATTGCTGTCGTCTATCCTGGGCGGACAGCTTGTAGGTGCACGCGATATTTCTCGGGGGAGAATTCTCTTTACCGTCTGCTGATTGTTGGTTGTTCAGTCTGCCCTCCTCCTCGCTCTCGTGTATGGCTATGTCGTTCGCGCTAGAGCAGTTTTGATTTTCACTGATGGTTGTTTCTAGATGCTTCTTATGTTTTTTAGTAACTTAGGGGTATCTGTGTACTGGACGTTGGCATAGGGTTATCGAGCATTATTGTTTGACCGGCTGTCTGTGGTTTAACCGTGGAAGGCTGTTTGTCGGTGTGTATTGTAGTTAATACAGTTTCCTTAGCAGTTCTGGTGTATGGTTTGCCGTAGTGTGCCGTCTGGATGCAGAACTGGCACGTGCACGTTTGCTCAGGGTACGTGCAGAGTGTTCTTTGAATGTAGGGCGGAATCTCGAGCAGATTTGCATTCGAAGGTAAAGTAGAAAGGAATAGGTAGGTACAGCTGCATTCAAACCACAGGAATCCCGTTCAGAAGGCCAGGAAAAAACATTTCTCCACTTCTCCGTATTTTGGTTTGATTTTTTTTAATACATTCGAAGCTTGTTCGCGGTCCCAGATCATGTAGGCGAATTTCAGTTGAATCCTGGTCGATGTACACGGGGATGTAGGTTTTAATATTGTCGTATTCCCCGTTGTGTTGCAAGTTGTTCAACACTACAAAGATTTCTGCATTTGATAGCATGTTGAACGTTATCAGTATCACATTTTTGTATGATGTAGTTAGAGGTGGGTCACTACCGTGAGATCAAGATTCGTTTCCCCTTAAACTACTGTTCCGTCTCGTATACACTGTTGGTCTTCTTCGAGTTTGGGGCAAGTCGATCACGAAAGTGTTTTCCCATGGTGGGCGCAGTTGGCTTTTTGGTGCACATAACTCGCTGACCGTCGGAGCAACAATTCTACGATGTCAAGTAGTATCAATTCCGTGCTCAAGAACGACTCTTTATAAAACATACTTTTTCGGGCAGTTTTTGAAATATAGAGCAAACAGGGGCAGTTACAAAAGATAACCTGAATAGCGGCCACAGTGGCAAAGTTTCCCCTAACAAAAAAAAACATACTTTTTACTTTTCAAGATTGGCAATTCACTCCATCAGTCTCTGCTCACTCCTTTAAAGACCCTAACTGTGCAAAATTTGGTAGCGATAGGTTGTGTCCACAGACTGTCCAAATTTTTTAAAGTATATATAGAAATTAGTGTAGAAAACCGAGTCAGATTGAAAATACATTTTCCAAAAATCGCCACTTCAACGAATCAATGAGAACAAAGCATTTTTTAATCTTCGTAGAATATTTGTCTCTCTAACAAATAAGATAAAAATTTATCCAATTTAGTGTAAGATGCGTAATAGATACGAGGGTGATTTTACAGTAAATCAAGAATATCGAGAATGCCAGTTTTTCGCTCGGCTTTTCTGACATTTTCGCTTTAATTTGCTGTGAACATGGGGCTTATCGCTTCAACCGGCCAACGAAGACGAAAATAAGGACTGAATCGAAAATAAATTATCCATATCAATTTAAACATTGTGAAGACCAGATGAACTTAACTTTAGCCCAATTTTTTTAACTCCTGTCTATTCCCAGCAGCTTTAGCAGTCTTTTTGAAGACCCAGCAACGTTCGAAAGGCCGAAGCAGAGCGCAATTTGGTGGATTGATGTCTTTCTCAACGTAATCTATACTCTTTTGCCAACTGAGAGATGGCGTAGTACGCGGACGCTGAATCCGTGGACGGGTACTATGCTTGTCATATAAAGGTAGCAAAATCTTCTGCAGATACTCAGAAATTCCAGTAGGTAGGTAGATTTTAATCCGCAGGATCAAATTGCTTGCTATACCAGAACTTTTCGGCCAAATTTTTTCACTTGAATCGATCTGTCCGCTTCACTTCCATCCTCCCCTACGTCGACAGTATTATACTGTGGACCTGGAAGGGTTTTAGAGTCCTCTTTCACATAGGCCTCATCGTTCATCAAAAAATCATGCTACCGGTTGCTGTAAAACTCCCGAATAAAATTTCCGTGCTCTTGTTGCGCTACTTTGCTTTTGTTCTGCAACTTGTTTGGCGATTTTCGGTTTTTTATAGGTCTTTAGGTTGTTCCGTTTATTGATATGTTGGGTCATTCCGGTGCACATTCCCGTTTTATAGTCCTAATCAACTAATCGATATTGAATTATTCTTCCTAATTACAGATACTACTTACTGGTCCAGTTTCGGATTGGAAGATCCGGGTTTTCCTGTCATTAATATTTAGTTACCAAGTCGACCGTTACAAAGTACGCCAGAGAGGAGAATGTCAAATTTAAAAAAATTCTGATTTGGCAGGCAGTCAGCGAATATGGTGAAATTTGCGCACTATATATCGTATCTGAAATAATAAACGTAATCTTCTGAATCGACTTTCGTTAGCCACGAGAAGCACAATGGTTAAAATTTACTTTGGCCTGATCTATGATATCTTCTAACCTATTAGGACGCTTCTACATATTTTGGATTCTTAGAGCATGCATTAAACGATTTCGCTAGCTGATTTCCGAGAATTCGGATTTCCATGATGCATGATTCAGTACTGGGATACTTGTTGTGAATTTCAATAGAATCCCAACAATATGGGTACCAAATTTTTTTAAATTACTTCAGAAGACTTCATTTTATTCTTATTTGTCCTCGATTATCATATATAATTATTTATACTGAACTGAGTGCCAAAATTGTACTTCTCATGTTGCAATTAATTTTTCGCTTCTTTAACATCAACGTAGAGAGTCAAGGGCAACTAATTTGCTTTTTATTACTACTCTAATTCTTTAAAATATGTTTCTAGTGCAAAATTTAATGTAACAGCGCTAGTGGTTCATAGATCTCCTAACGTCATTTGATTCTCTTTGAACTAACACAGCCTATTTGATAATTTATCTCCGGAACAGGTTTCCATGGGACCATTCTTGAACGTTCCAAGATTAATTCTGCGAATAATTCCGTAACGATAAGAAAGAAACTTCTGGGGCGTTTCCAAGAAATATGACACCAATACACAGTGGTTGGAAACACCAAAAACGTGAACTTAATTCACTAGAGGCCCATCGAATACATTCTTTGGAGGAATTGTTCATATGAATATTCCTCACAAACTGATAACAATTAAATTTAGGCGTAGCTTACTATGATGAAACTTACTATGGACTAAAAAATTAACTTTTGATATCGACGAAGATAAAAAGTGGCTGTCTTCGACAAAGTTTTAGAAATACTTGTAATAGAAAAATTTGTCGAAGAACTTGAACTTGTCGACCTAAGGGTGTAAAGCGATTTATAAAGCGTTTTCTATGAAAACGCCCTTAAATTTAGTTTTTTAATGTAACTTCTTCCGTTGTAAATTTTCGTGCAAATAGTGTTGAAGACAAATATAAAGCCTAGTGACAGGAAAAAATGACCTCTATCGGCCCACCCCTGAGTCGATTCCTAGTCCCACCAGGAGTACTTGCTCCAAATTTGAAGCGAATCGGACAAGTCTAGCTACCGGACCAACATGCCTGAAGTTTGTATGTTTTTCGACAATTTACATGGAGAAAACCCCCTAACTCGCCTTTTTGCCGCTAGGTGGCACTATATGCATCGTATTATCACTATAAGTGAAAATAAGAAAGATAATTTAATTGTCTACAACTTTGTCGAAGAATGCTAGTCAAAGCCGGTTGTTAAAAGAAGTTCTTAAACTTTTAACGAAGTGATGTCTGAGTCAGTTTTCCATGGGGCCTAGCAGTGCATGGTTGTGTATCAGTACTCGATTCCCACGAACTAAACATTTTTGTGAAATAATCGTTAGATTTAGCTGAATAGTATGTTCAGAAGAGTTGTAAATAATACTGGTCATGCTTTGGTTAGAAAATTTTAGTTCCACATTGTACCGCATAGAGGGCGCCAACACTAACTTTTCAACAGAAAGAGATAGATATTAGGTGTCTTCTACAAAGTTGTAGAGCAGGTATTTTTCAATAATTCTTCCGAACATTTCGATATTCTATCTCTCTTCTCTGAAAAGTTAGTGCTGGCGCCCTCTATGCGGTCACAGTTGGAACTAAAATTTTCTAATCAAAACATGACTCGTATTATTTACTACAACTTTTCTGGACATACTATTGAGCTAAATTTAACGATTATTTCACAAAAATGTTCAGTTCGTGGGAATCGAGTACTGATACACAACCATGCACTGCTAGGCCCCATGGAAAACTGACTCAGACATCACTTCGTTAAAAGTTTAATAAATTCTTTTAACAAAGCCAGATTGACTAACAGTCTTCGACAAAGTTGTAAACAATTAAATTATCTTTCTTATTTTTACTTACAGTGATAATACGATGCATACAGTGCCACCTAGCGGCAAAAAGGCGAGTTAGTGGGATTTCTCCATGTAAATTGTGGAAAAATCTCATACAAACTTCAGGCACGTTGGTCTGGTAGCTAGACTTGTCCGATTTGCTTCAAATTTGGTGCAAGTACTCCTGGTGGGACTAGTAATCGAATCAGGGGTGGGCCGATTGAGTTTTCAAAAATTCAAAATTTTGCTGGGCAGGCTAGTGTCCCTTGTAGGGTGCTGTTGCAAAACCGAAGTAAGTGGCTCCTGGTCTCGGAAATCTTAGAAACTAGAAATATTTTTACATGGGGCATCACAAACCGCAAGTGTTCCTATATTTTGCCAGGTTTTACACATTGCATATGCATTGTGTAAAACCTTGTTATCTTCCATCGTAGATCTTTCACAATTTTAAAGTTTTTCGCTAGGACGGAGGAGCGTTTTTGGGGAATCAAAATGTGCTTTTCTCTCAATCGGATTAACGTTTTCTCGATACCGTTTTTCAAGTTGATCTCCTTCCTTCTCAAAACAGTGAAATGTTCGGGATGTTAGCTTAGGCGAACACCCGCTACATGCAATGCAACACACATATCAGCGTAGGAAGTCTACTACCACCCTGCTACATAATTCTGTCTACAACATTGAAAAAACGCAAAAGCAATCATGTTTAGGAGTTCTTGATAATGAAGTTGCTCATGACAACGAGTCTTTTAAATCCATTTTGAAAGCAACACGAGGTCATGGAGTACGTTCATATATCACGCACAGGATACACGCAATGCTTAACAACCGACATCCCTGCTCATCGTTGGGACAAGTAGAGATTGGAAACTGAATGTCTTTAAATTGAAGAGCAGTTGGACGTTATTCTTGCAATAAACTGAAAAAATAACCTTAGTCCTGCGTTGACTAAAATTCTTGGAATAAATTTAAACACGTTATTCATAGATTAAATAGCATTCAATAAATCAGATGAAATAATGCTTGAGATGGTTTTCGCTGGGATGTTCCGTTTGCCACGATAAAGTTGCTTAATTTTTCATTCAGTATGAATTTATTTTGTGATTTGATTAAAGTCATTCCAAGTTATAGCAAATACTCCGGTTGCCAGAAAAAAATAAATAGTCTGTATTCCACGCAGTGTTGCGCATTCCTCTGTACGGGACTCTGTATTATATACAGACTCTAGAGTTTCCCAGTTTTGTCGCCTTTTAACAGAAAAATCAAGCTATAAAGTTACTCATGAAATATGGTTCACATGACGATTAATACTGTACTACTTAAAACTATATGAAATTACTCAATATAATGAGAAAATAATGTAATGAACATGATTTAAAGAACTGAAAGCAAACCAATGAACAAGATTATTCTTCGTACTGATATGACTGAAGAAAATTGGAAACTGGTGTTTATTCTTTTGCGAATTGTCACTTCTAAAACCTTATACATGATTGAAGTCATCATTTTACTCAGACAAGACCATGCGTTTTCCCTACGCACATTGAATGCCATGTAGATTAGTTCCCAACTTGGTCAAATAAACACTAAACAAACATAAATATTATTTTTCTCAGTTCAAAGAAATGTCAGCTCTATTGGCATCTCCCGGCGGATACGTGTTCCCTACAATTATATCGAATCAACGAACACTCAAAATTATATGCGACAAAATATGTGCAATTTTGAAAATAATAGAATCAAGATTAGTATTTATTTCCAATAAAATAAGAACAGGAAAATAGTTGCATAACCAAAGTGGCTCACTTTCAAAGATAGCACTGTTGATGAATCACATAGTAAAAATAGGGAGGGACGCGAACGAAAATAGCCGACCACCGCCCATTTTTAGTTTTTTACGCCATCTTTAACTACAAGAAAGGAAGTTGCAAGCCAAAATGCACGAGCTGGCATTTTTTTCAAGGTCTAGACTAAGCATAATAAAGGAAAGAAGGATTGATCCATGACACTCTAGAATTAATAGGGTAAACTCACTTTCTCATTTTTTTTATTTTTCCATATAAAAATCAACAGAAAAAAATTAGCTAGCATTCCATTGAAATTCACAAAAAGAAGCCAGAAGCCAAATGAATTTATTTGGTTCATTTAGGTTTAACAGTAGATGAGTTCCTGAATCAAAAACATCAAACAAATCAGTTAAGTGTCACTATTTTTTGAAGAAAATCTGGCAGTTCAATGGATGGAATACGGCCAGGATTTCCAAAAATTTGTTTGTTACAACTTCTATAATTTAAAAATCTGATAGATTAAGAGATTTCACTGTTGGCTGGAAGCTAAAAAAACTTTGCTGTTCCAGATAAATCTGACATAATGGTAGTCTCGCTAGGGTGTAACGTAAAATTCAGAATATCTGGAAAAATCTGACAAAATTTTAAAAATCTGGCGAAATGACTGGCTTGAACGAATGTCTTATTCAGTTGGTAAAAATCTGGAAGATTCCAAATAAATCTGGAACATTGGCAACGCTGATTGTGTTCCTGAGCAAACCCCTAGTCAAGCGCGATGTCCTGCAATAAATGAAGCTCATTTTAACCTGATGACAACTAATAAAATCGAATCGCTCATGATGTGTCAAAAATATTGCCAAGTAAGACAAGTTTTAAATTTAAACCGTACGTATACCCGATAACAGGAAGCAACTTGACTGTACAATGCCAGTAGAAACTCCCATTTCCACCAAACCAAAACCAAAAAGGCTGAAATTAACTCCCAAGCTTCCGGACGATGAAAAATCTCTGACTACCTTAGAAATACCGTACAAACGATTCAGCATAGGTTACAACCATAAAGCTTGGCCTTCCACTTCTAATTTGAATATATTTTTTTACTTTTCATTACCACGCCACTTTACCGCCACAACAAATCGAGTTGAGATGCGGTCAAGAGGCTCGTCGTCGCCTTAGCAGTTCACCCCGCAAGCTTTTGCGGTAACGGTTGTTTTTGAACAGCCGTAGATCGGTTAGAGTGGTTTTTAATTAGGCAGTTGACAGTGAAACTTCGATTTTGTGCTCTTCGGTTACACAACCGCGCGATGATAGCCGCTCAAGGCCACGCGAACAATGTTGTTGTTCGTGTTGAAGCGATTTGCGAAGTTTTACGATAATTTTGTTACTTGCGTCGAATCCGATCTCCGTCGAAACAGAGGAAGTTATTCAGCAAGCTTAAACATAATTATCACAACATTCACACACAGACGCGCACTTTGCTGAGATAAGCAATGAATTGAATAAACTTGATCAATATTTGTTTCGCAACAAGTATTACCTTCCGCATCGAGCGGTTATACTGCGATCGCTTCGGTCCCAACCACGATCGTAGGACAATGGTTGCCATCAGTAGAGTTCTCAGAAACATCACTTTGTAAACCGCCCAACTCTTCATACTACGCCATTTAAACAGTTTGTACACGGCACTGACGTACAGGAGCAGCATGATTCACCGGGTACAACACGATAATATATACTAATTTAAATGTTATTATACGATAGGTTAGAGTGACTATATCCATCCAGTTCCGCGGTCAGACATCAACTGATCAGGGAATTCTACAGTTTCTCCCCCGGTCGGCTAGAACCGCCAGTTCTTGTTCATTCTATTTAGTTGAAAAGCAACTGTTTTGTTAGTTAAACAATCGGCCAAAAACAAGTTTTTGTTTTTCAACTGTTCGGCCAGAAATGATAGAACTTTTTTTCTTCTTCTTCTCCAATGTTTGCTAATTCAACACTTGGGACAAAATTCTGATCAAATATCACCCCGGCTGTGTGGTCGTTAGATTTGCGATCCATGTACCGAACACGGAGATCGGGATGAATTCGATGAGCAGATTGTGGAACTGTAAGGTTAATATTTACTACCTCGTTTTCTGTCCTCACCTGGCTCTGGAAAGGTTGTCGATTTTTGGTAAATACTAACCTAAAAATCTTTCTACTAGTTATAGTCGACGACATAGCTTTGGTGATGTTTTCTGAAAAATGCGCTGAATTAACACATTCGAATATAGCAAGTGGTGTGGCCCACTTGACGTTTATTAAATAACCAATATGTGCCTAACAAACATTCACTCTTCTATAGCAAAAATGAACTGAAGCTCAAACTACGGCACGGAATGGATTAAACATAAAAGACCTATGCGGTAGCTAATTAATTCAAGGTAAAGCGGTAGGGATAATGGAATTAGGTTTTCGGTAATTAGTAGCGGGGTCTTCGGTTACTTATGAGTTTGCGGTTCTGGTCAAAGAATAACACTAATAAGGGATCAGTTATCACTTTACAAACAGTAGTATTGACCAAACAGTTTTCAAAATTGGAATCAATTTAGTCATGGTGCACCATCAACAGAACTTTCCCTCATTCGTTATCGAGCACTCAGTCGAGATAGAAGTCTTTTGTCATCGGTCCGTACACTCTATAGCGACAAATAGTGTTAATCCGCGTTCAAGGTTATTGGCACACGCCTAGTTGAGGTTTCATTATTTTTCCCTTCTTTTGTGTTTCTGTTTCTGAGTACCGTTAGCCGGTCAGTGAAGTGAAGCAGTGTTCTTTTAGTAAGCCGTCTGGATACCGTTACATACACAAGCTAAGTATTAGTTTTCGTTTCCCCTTCTTGGTTGTCTTAATAACGTGCACTGGGCAATAGGCCCGTGCAAAAATGACTTCCCCTGACGGCGGTTCATCTCAAGGTGAGATGGACGTCGAAATAAAATCGGCTCCCCGGCTCAAGGTATATCCGAGCTCGGCCACCGGGCCATTTGTGATCTTCTTCCGGACCAAAGAAAAAAAGTGTTTGAATCTGTTGCAGATTTCTCGAGTTCTGACGGATCGGTATTCGGCCGTGACAGAAATATCGAAAATTCGCCCTGATAAGCTTCGGGTGGTGGTTAACAGTTCTACTCAGGCAAACGATATTGCTGGCTACGAGCCCTTTACGAAGGAGTACAGGGTGTATATTCCAGCTAGCAGGGTTGAAGTCAGTGGGGTCGTTTCCGATTCGAGTCTGAATTGCGAGGACCTGCTAAAATATGGGACTGGCTGTTTCAAAGACCCCATGCTTAAGCCAGTGAAGATACTGGAATGCAAACGTTTGCATTCAGCATCAGTCGCAGCTGACGGCAAGAAAATATACGTCAACTCAGACTCTTATCGGGTGACCTTCGCCGGCTCTGCCCTGCCCAATTACCTCCTCTTTGACAAGGTTCGTCTACCTGTTCGCCTCTTTGTGCCGCGGGTCATGAACTGTACTAATTGCAAACAATTGGGACACACAGCCTCCCATTGTAGCAATAAAGCCCGCTGTGGGAAATGCGGTGGGAATCATGCGGATGATTCCTGTGGTAGAGATGTCGAAAAGTGTCTCTACTGTGGGGGAAACCCACATGATCTCCCTTCATGTCCCGCGTACAAACAGCGCGAGGAAAATCTTAAGCGTTCCCTTCAGGGACGCTCTAAGCGATCTTTTGCAGAAATGCTTAAGATAGCTACGCCACCTGTCTCTACGAACATCTTTACCAACTTGTCTACTGACGAAGGCGACTGTGATGAACCCCAGGAGGGAACATCTTCTGCTGTGCCTAGAAGTAGTAGAAAAAGGAAGAACATTTCTTCTTCCAAGCTTCGTCGTAAAGGCCAGAAGGTGTCTCTTCATGGTCCCCCTAAAATAACTACTCAAGGAAGTACTGGTGCAAAACCGAAGCAAGTCGCTCCCGGTCTCAGTAACCTGAGCTCAGAAAAGGAGTTCCCAGCACTTCCAGGAACATCAAAAACCCCAAGTGTTCCCATATCTCAGCCAGAGAAAGAAAACAGTGCTGGCTTAATAAATTTCTCTGACATTGTGGACCGTATTCTTACAGCGTTAAACATTTCTGACCCCCTTAAAAGTATCTTGATAAGCTTTCTCCCCGCAGTAAAAACATTTTTGATGCAGTTCACTGCGAAATGGCCCCTTCTTTCAGCGATTGTATCCTTCGATGGCTAATTCATCGAACGAGGTCAAGGATTTAATCACTGTTCTACAGTGGAATTGCAGAAGCATTATCCCGAAAATCGATTCGTTTAAAATCTTACTAAATAATTTGAAATGCGATGCATTTGCCCTATGCGAGACATGGCTCACTTCAGAAATAACCCTACACTTCCACGATTTTAATATTATTCGCTTGGATCGAGAAGACTCTTACGGAGGAGTACTTTTGGGGATCAAAAAGTGCTATTCTTTCAATCGGATCGACCTCCCCTCGACACCAGGCATTGAAGTTGTCGCTTGCCAAACCAGAATTAAAGGCAAAGAACTTTGCATTGCTTCCACCTACATCCCCCCTAGAGCCTCAGTTAGCCACCGACGGCTTTGCGATATTGCGGAACTCCTCCCCGCACCGAGGCTAGTTTTAGGTGACTTCAACTCCCACGGCACGGCATGGGGTTGCCTTCATGACGATAATCGATCTACCCTACTCCATGAGCTTTGCGACAACTTCAATATGACCATTTTGAATACGGGTGAAATGACACGGATTCCTGCCCCTCCAGCGCGTCCGAGCGCCTTAGACCTGTCCCTCTGCTCGACATCGCTGCGGTTAGATTGCATGTGGAAGGTAGTCTCTGATCCCCACGGCAGCGACCATCTGCCAATCGTAATTAATATTGCTAACGGTTCAGGGCCACCGAATACAATCAATGTTTCGTATGACCTCACACGAAATATTGATTGGAAGAGCTACGCGTCCGTGATATCCGAAAAAGTAGAATCGACACAAGAGCTTCCTCCGGAGGAAGAGTACGGGTTCCTGGCTGGCTTGATTCTCGATACCGCGATTCAAGCTCAGACTAAACGCGTACCAGACGCGAATTCACGCGGGCGTCCTCCCAATCTATGGTGGGACAAAAAGTGCTCAGACGTGTACGCGGAGAAGGCCGCTGCGTATAAGACCTTCCGGGACGACGGGCTGCCAGCTAGCTACCGACAGTACGCGATGGCGGAAACGCGCATGAAGAGTTTGATAAAAGCCAAAAAACGTAGCTACTGGCGCCGGTTCGTCGACGGACTAACGAGAGAAACATCGATGAGCACTCTTTGGAGTACGGCCCGACGCTTACGAAACCGAAACAGTACTAATGAGAGCGTGGAATATTCAAACCGTTGGATATTCGATTTTGCCAAGAAGGTTTGTCCGGATTCCGCCCCGGCACAGAAGATCTACCGCGCCGCGTCCCCTCACAATAACGCGAACGAAACACCGTTTTCGATGGTGGAGTTCTCACTTGCTCTCTTATCATGTAACAATAAAGCCCCAGGGCCAGACAGAATCAAATTTAACTTGTTAAAGAATCTGCCAGACTCTGCCAAGAGACGCTTGTTGAATTTATTTAATAAGTTTCTTGAGGGTAATATTGTCCCTCATGACTGGAGGCAAGTGAAGGTCATCGCCATTCAAAAACCAGGAAAACCAGCCTCCGACCACAACTCGTATCGACCGATTGCGATGCTGTCCTGTATCCGAAAGTTGTTCGAGAAAATGATCTTGTTTCGCCTCGATAATTGGGTTGAAGCAAATGGCTTACTGTCAGATACACAATTTGGTTTCCGCAAAGGCAAAGGGACGAACGATTGTCTTGCGTTGCTCTCAACAGAAATTCAAATGGCTTATGCTAGCAAAGAGCAGATGGCATCAGTTTTCCTAGATATAAAGGGGGCTTTTGATTCAGTTTCTATCAAAATTCTTTCTGAGAAGCTGCACCAGCATGGTCTTTCACCGACTCTAAACAACTTTTTGCTAAACTTGCTGTCTGAAAAACATATGCATTTTTCGCATGGTGATTTATTGACATCACGAATTAGCTACATGGGTCTTCCCCAGGGCTCATGTCTAAGCCCCCTTCTCTATAACTTTTACGTGAATGACATTGACGAATGTCTTGTCAATTCCTGCACGCTAAGGCAGCTTGCAGATGACGGTGTGGTCTCTATTACAGGTCCCAAAGCCGTCGATCTGCAAGGACCATTGCAAGATACCTTGGACAATTTGTCTGCTTGGGCCCTCCAGCTAGGTATCGAGTTCTCCACGGAGAAAACTGAGCTAGTCGTATTTTCAAGGAAGCGTGAACCAGCGCAACTACAGCTTCAATTAATGGGTCAAACTATTGCTCAGGTTTCAACTTTCAAATATCTCGGGGTCTGGTTCGACTCTAAAGGAACCTGGGGATGTCACATTAGGTATCTGAAACAGAAGTGCCAGCAAAGGATCAACTTTCTCCGTACAATAACCGGAACATGGTGGGGTGCCCACCCAGGAGACCTGATCAGGCTGTACCAAACAACAATATTGTCGGTGATGGAGTACGGGAGTTTCTGTTTCCGCTCCGCTGCGAACATACATTTCATCAAACTAGAGCGAATCCAATATTGTTGTTTGCGCATTGCTTTGGGTTGCATGCACTCGACCCATACGATGAGTCTCGAAGTGCTGGCGGGCGTCCTTCCGCTGAAAAATCGATTTTGGGAACTCTCATATCGATTGCTCATCCGATGCGATATCTTGAACCCGTTAGTAATTGCAAATTTCGAAAGGCTTGTCGAGCTCAATTCTCAAACCCGATTTATGTCCTTGTACTTCGATTACATGGCACAAAATATCAATCCTTCTTCATACTATCCCAACCGTGTCAATCTCTTTCATGCTTCTGATTCAACTGTATTCTTCGACACATCCATGAAAGACGAGATTCGTGGAATCCCGGATCACATACGTCCGCAAGTGATCCCAAGCATCTTTCATAGTAAATTTCGAGAAGTCGACTGCAACAAGATGTTTTACACCGACGGGTCAAGCCTCGACGGCTCCACTGGCTTCGGTATATTCAATCAAAACCTCACCGCCTCATTCAAACTCAATGATCCTGCTTCAGTTTACGTCGCAGAACTTGCTGCTATTCAGTATACCCTTGGGATCATTGATACTTTGCCCACCGATCATTACTTTATTGTCTCGGATAGCCTCAGCTCAATCGAGGCTCTCCGTTCAATGAAACCTAGAAAGCACATTCCATATTTTCTGGGGAAAATCTGGGAGCGCCTGCGTGCTTTGTCTGTAAGATCGTATCCAGGTAATGAAGAAGCGGACTCTTTAGCTAAGGCGGGCGCTTTACAAGGTGACATATATGAAAGACCAATTAGCTTCAGCGAATTTTTCAGTATCACTCATCAGAGAACCCTCGAAAGTTGGCAAACTTCATGGAGCAATGGTGAACTGGGAAGGTGGCTACATTCGATAATCCCTAAGGTATCGACGAAACCTTGGTTCAGAGGGATGGATGTGGGTCGGGATTTCATTCGCGTGATGTCTCGGCTCATGTCCAATCACTACACGCTGGACGCACATCTCCGGCGTATTGGGCTCGTGGATAGCGGTATCTGCGCTTGTGGCAACGGTTATCACGAAATCGAACATGTTGTCTGGGCATGCGCCGAGTACTGTTCTGCCAGATCTCAACTATTCGATTCCCTTCGGGCCCGAGGAAGATCACCCAATGTCCCGGTTCGAGATGTACTAGCAAGCCGCGATATTCTCTACATGTCCCTTATATACACGTTCCTCAAAACCATCAATATTTATCCATAATAATATCCAAATTTAAATGCCCCTATCTTTTCTCTTATTATTCCCAGAAGTGCCCTCTTCCGCCTACCGTACCCCAACGATGGTTTGATACGACTCCAAGACGAGACAAAACATCTGTCGAATGAACCAACAACACGAGATCTACAGTACAACATCACACACGCAGCGCGGTGTGTTCCCGATCCGTATCTGAGCCGTACTACGAAATCGTCTGGAGGAACCCCTGCCGGCTCGAGGAAAACCGCCCGGCGTCCCAATACTTGATACATCCGTTCGAATCTGTAATCCTGGTCGTTGATTCCTGATGCCGGAAACTGAAAGTTTATATCCCCCCCCCCCCCTATTCAGCCTTGTCCACCCTCTCTCCCATGTCTCTGATACACAGATGTATGACTTCACCCCTTCTCCCCTTGAATATCTTCCCAAAACTTATGTGCCCCCCTATCTTCTAGTGTTAGTTGATCAATCCGTTCGAATCTGTAATCCTGGCCGTTAATTCCTGATGCCGGAAACTGAAAGTTTATATCTCACCCCCTCCCCCCCCCCCCCCCTTCAGCCTTGTCCGCTCTCCCTCCCATGTCTCTGATACACAGATGTATGACTTCATCCCCTTCTCCCCTTGAATATATTCCCAAAACTTAAGTGCTTAGTTTTAGTTGATCAATATTTAATCTCGTTAAGAAATGACCAACAGTACCACTACTTTAAAATAGCCCTAATTAATTCCCCTTAATCTTGAACCACTCTTTCTAGTTATTTCTAGTTAATAAGCTTGTAAAATGTTCCGCTTAGTTAATAATTAATTTCTCCTACAATCTCCCTTCTAAAAATCATAAAGTGAATTACCATACAAAGAACACACAAAATGACCCGTCCCCCAAATCTTACGAATATTATATTATACCCTCTTTTATGTGTATAAGTTAGCTGTAAAGTTTTTTTTTTTTTAGTTTCATTATATAAAACAAAATAATATTGAAACCTTTAAGCTAACGCATACGTGCCTTATCAAATAAACAAATTGAAAAAAAAAAAAAACAGAACTTTCCCTATTTTTGGAACGATCGCCATATACATTGTTTGAGTTCATTCACAAACCTTATGCCGAGCTTATTTAGATGAACCGAATCTTTTTACGAGAGTGTGCAAGTTTGTATGGAACAATGTAAATCGCAGGTGGAAGCAATAAATTTGCAAGTTTTGTAGGTAGAGCAAAAGTTGGCTGCGTTAATCTGTGAAATCGAAACAAGAGTTGCTCACTGTTTGACGTTTCGGTCTTCGATAGTGGCCTTCTCAAGGGATTTATTATTAGTTATTAGAGAAGGACGATAGAATAAAACAACATGGAAATAGGAGCTGTATAACATTGTGAATAAATAAGAATCCATTGTGTTTCTCCCGATGGATTACAGAGTAATTCTGCAAATGTTCAAACCGTTGTAATTATATAAATTGTTATATAATTGTTAAATTAAAGGTTGCCTAAAAGACGGTATAAGTGATCGTTACTAAGCTTTGCATGCCACTTTCTAAACCTGTTTATGAGTTGATGATCATTGATATAGTTTGACAAAAAAAAACCTTTCAACCAACCAAATAGTGATAAGACCATTCTGTTATACAAAAAGTTTTAAATTTGCCCATTTTATAAAATATATTCGACTTTATCTATTATATCGCAGAATATATTTAGCAACACTGTAGGGTAGATGCTGCTTTATTGATTTCATTAGTAGTACGTTTGCGTCTGGTTAGTATTAGATAGACTTCGGTACTAAATTCGCTCAAAAATTTTATAAAGTTGTCACCATAGAACCACTGTTTTTATCTGATTGTACATTAAATCAGGTGCTTCTATAGAATTGACATAAAAATGTAGCTAAGTCGATATGAAGGTAATTTGTCCGACCAGAATCAAATTACAAAAATATAACAATACAATTTTCATAACAAACTGTATTGTAAATTTGGTCTCGTTAGTAGTTAAAATACCAGAAAATTGTAACAAGGATCAACGGAAGATATACTTTTGACAGAGACCATCTGATCGGGTATTGTACTTTGTGAAAAAATTGCTGAAATACGCCTTCAGGATTTTTATATCTAAAGTTTTTATATCAAAAAATCTAAGGCCTCTTGAAAGTTAGATACATATATCATCGAACTCCGTTTAGGATCTTAAAAACTAATCAGAATCTCCTTTGGCATAGAAGTTTACCACGTTTTCTGACTCATTTTCAAAACTTATTTTCTCGAAGACCAACCGGAGACCCGAAGGTTGCAGGTTCGAATCTTACCTCTACGGCGATTTTTTCGCAAAATCACTTCCCTTTATCTGAACATTTTTTATCCTTTTTTCATTGGACATCGCGAAAAGTCTGTCTTAAGTAATACATTGCCATTTACGACAAAACCCAAAAAAATAATTAACACCCACGTTCCCCATTATGGATTTTTTTAACAAAATTTAATTTTTCATGAGACCATATATGTAACTAAAAAAAAAAACAAAAACATGGCCTGTTTATTTTTGGTCCAAAAAAACTGTAAAAATCTATTTTTTTTATTTCTCAAAGACCCCCCCCCCTCCCTCTCATATTGTGACAAATATCAAAGTAAGCCCAGATGCCAAATTTCACATCATTTGGACAATTCTAGACTCCCGCCCACTTCGCTTGAAATTTTTGAAATCGATACTATAGGAAAATAAGGAGGAAAAATATATTAAATGCAATAACTTTTGAAGTAGCAATCAGAAAATTACAATTTATACCTCATTTTGAAAGAAATATCCTTAGTATTTGAATGGAGATATTTCTGTTTCTATAAAATACTGGTGTACTGGGTCATTTTGGCCCCAAAATTCCCTTATTTTTGATAATTTTCTGCTCCGTGATGCAAATCATACATATTTTGCAATTTTTATAATGTGAAAAAATTCAGATATCGAACAGAACATTTTTGACTTTTGTCCGAATACGAGAAGTTGGGGCCATAGGGCCTTTTGTCATTCACATTAAACTTTATCACAGGGAGTGGGCGTAGCGTAGTTAATAAATCGATTGCCTTGTACGCAGCGCACCTGGGTTCGAGTCCCGACCCCGCACATAGGGTTAGAAATTTTTCCTAAGAGATTTTTCTAACCCGAAGAGGCGAATGACCTTAAGGTTAAAACCTCTATAATTGAAATAAAAAAAAACTATCATTTTCTCGACCATATATCTCTATTATTCTTCAATCAATTTTCATAAAAAGTAACTTATTGGACGTATAAAATTATTAGAAATAAAACAAAAATAGATTCGATTTCGGTAAAATTCAGAAACATCAATTTTTTTACATTTACTCTACAAATCACATTTTTTTCATTAAATGTCCTAATACCTCGACTTCCCTTATTTTTTCAGGAATGAAACTTTGCTCATATGATCCCTAAGCATAAATTACACGAAAAGTAGAAATAAAGAATAAGAATTTTGTTGTTAAATGGAGTTAATATGTGCGATTTTATGATAAAAATGTGAAATCGAGACTATATGTCAGATAAATTGATGTTTCTAAATTTTACCGGTAACGAATCTATTTTTATTTTGTTCCTAAGGACTTTCCACGTTCAACAAGGTACAGTTTATTAAAATTGAGTGAAGAATAATAGAGATATATGCACGAGAAAATGATAAAATTCAATATGAATGACAAAAGGCCCTATAGCCTTGTCATTCATATTGAATTTTATCATTTTCTTTATAACTTGTCGTATTCGGAAAAAAGGTCAAAAAGGATCCGTTCGATTTCTGAGATTTTTTCACATTAGAAAAATTGCAAAATATGTATGATTTGCATCACGGGGCAGGTAAATTATTAACAATAGGGGTTTTTGAGCCAAAATGCCCCAGTACCCAACTTTCCCGTATTTTTATAGAAACAGAAATATCTCCATTCAAATACTAAGGATATTTCCTTTAAAATGAGGTAGGAATTGTAATTTTCTGATCGCTACTTCAAAAGCTATAGCATTTAATATATTTATCCTCTTTATTTTCCCATAGTATCAATTTCAAAAATTTCAAATGATGTCCAAATGATGTGAAATTTGGCATCTGAGCTTACTGTGACATTTGTCACAATATGAGAGGGGGACGCTTTGAGAATTAAAAAAAATGCACTGCTCTAGTGCACGCTGCTCTGAAAATCTAGCGAAATCGTCTTAGAGCAGCTGCGGCTGCTCGTTCAGTGAGCCATTTGCGCGACTTCCGGGGGGTTAACGAACGCCTTTGGAATAGGTTCCCTTTTTTCTCCCTTTCTTTAATTATTGGTCCTCCAGACATGCAACCAATCACAATCCTTAAATTCGTAGGGAACATCTGATTGTTTTTATTTTATTTTATTCAACTCATTTGCTGTGGCCAATAGGTGGGACTTCTGGGTTACATGCGTTCCATACCAGACGGGCTAGACTATTTCGAAGAACAGTGACAGCACAGGACCTTCGTCGAAAGAACAATTTCTGCGCTAGATATATACCCGGCCTAGTCACGGGTAATTGATGGGTGTGTGTACTTTAATTTTGGCTTAGTTCTGTCACCAAGCTAGTGTCGGATTCTGATGAGAGGATCTCGAAACGCCTCTACAATGACTAAGTTGGTTCCGCCATGAAGTAATACAACAAAATGCAATATTGTTACTATGTTTTAATTGCCGCAAGGTTCTACTGTATCGATTTTGTTGGCTATTTTCGGCAAATTTGAGACTAAGAGAAACGTTTATATAACATAGTAACAGATTCGCTCTAGAATACCTATCCGTCTTTCAATTTCATTGCTTTCGTTTCTCTTAGTCTCAAATTTGCCGAAAATAGCCAACAAAATCGATACAGTAGAACCTTGCGGCAATTAAAACATAGTAACATATAAACTAGTTGGTAAAAAAGTAGATAAAAATTCGATTTCTGCTAGCTGAGCTGTGTCATTAATTGCTATCAGCCATCCGTGTGTGCGGAACAAAAAAATAAATAAGTAGTTCAATCACAATAGGATCGGTGCGACACCGATAGCTTGGTGTCGATTGAATGCATACGTCACGGCTTGATGCTAGCAGAAAGGGAGAAGAATGATCGCATGGTCGTTCTAGGTGAGGATTTGTGAAGAATTTTTTGCCGGCGTCGGCGGTAAAACATGATGATGAGTTATGTTCTACCATAGACCATGCGGTAGACTTGGGTGAAACGCCCAACTCCTACTCTGCAGAAGGCAAAAAATTCTTCACATTTCCTTTCGATCATGCCCATATGAGCCTGCCTAGTTCTAGTTTTCCGTTCTAAGTTTATAACTGATTCGCTCTAGAATACCTATCCGTCTTTCAATTTCATTGCTTTCGTTTCTCTTAGTCTCAAATTTGCCGAAAATAGCCAACAAAATCGATACACTCAACTCTATTGAAATGGACATCAAATTACTCCAATTTACACCCGCATCCCCTTCTACCACCACCATATCAAATTAAGATAGGTGGTTCCCAACTCATCCTCCTCCTCACACTAATAATCCCCCACCCACTATCCAGCATTTATCATATGCTAACATGAAGACCATATTGAACTCGTGCTGATTAAACTAATTATATTTTTTTTTTGCTTGAAGTGTGTCAGTGTCGACGTGTTGCTTTACAGGTTCGTGGCTGTCATGCGCTTGTATATACGTGCCAAGCATAATAAGAATACAATAGATACTTCCAATTATGCTGAATATAACCAGCTCTTGAATCATAGTTTGGATAAATGAGAAAGACACAATCGCCCCACTAGATGGATCCAAACTACAATTGCAGACGAAACGAGAAATGTCACACACTAAAACACTACCTAAGGCCAATCGCAGCGGGTCGTGATTCTGATTGTGATAGTGAGTGTACGGTTCAGACGTGGAGACTTCATGATTGCGTAGGAACGAGCGTTCGCTCTTGAGATAGAGTTTATAAATTCACAAGTACCAACACGTTCGCTTATTCATCGGGGCGTTTTCAAGATCGAGGGCATAGGTCTGTATGGATGATCGCGACGGGTTCGAACGTTTGTATGCTAACGCGTTTGATCACATGGGTGTCGTGTACATAACTTTGTATGTATCAATGCGATTGTATAACAGTCTGCCCATTCCAATATTCGCGTGGATTCTTGAATGATCGGGCGAACCGTGAATCTGATGGTTAATTTTGAGTGCACGGTTCAGATGCTAGAAGAGAGCGAGTTCCCTCATATTACTAGAGTTCCCGGTCATGTCGCTCTGAAACTTGTTATCTAGTGTATACGAGCGATTTTTTTTATGGCCACTAGGATCTATGCTAGGGGCTTCCGGACGCAGGCCCGTAGCATGTGGTTGGACCCGCCAAGGGCGCTAACCTTAGAGTGGCGCTGAAGTCTTGATCTGTTGTATTAAATAAGTGAGGATAAATAATACAAAAAATCATGATAGAAGTGCCATTACCAGGTACACACTAAATTGTCCGAAAATCGAATTTAAAAAGAAAGCCAATGTAAACAGCAAAGAAGCGCACAACTGGGATTTCACCAAAGGCGCTAAAAAATTAGGTATGCTACGGTTCTGTCAGTCTCATTCAGTTTTCTAACTATCCTGCTAAAGGTTACCCGACACAAGTTTCAAAGGACACACTATTTGATTACGTTCAGTGCGATTACCATTCAAAATCTTTGCTCACCGGAGCAAGAGGTTCTTGAAACAACTGGCCCCGTGCTTCAGGATATCCACGCAAAATGAATTCCAATCGGTGACTACGCCGTCGATCTTAACTTTGTGAGCAGGGGAATATAGACGCGGTAGTCCTGCAGAAAAGGCTTGCCGCCGGTAACGTAAATTGCTTGCTTTAGACAGAATATCACTATTCTGAGCTTATCCGGGTGAACTTTCGAGATATCTGTCACGGCTGAATATTTGTGCGTACAATGTGTATAATTTTAAACGGGAAGTCGGAATGCGTGAATGATCGCGGTTTAAAACATATTTGTATTATCGTGTAAGACTCAAGCGTTTTTATCTTATTATGCGCGTTCTTCGTATAGTGTGAGCGTTGATATGTCGTTTTATATATTGTGACAATCAAGCAGGCAAAAAATAATTAAAATGAATGATGAGACAGGCAAAAACATACAGCAACATTAGTATGGGAGACCGGGGCTAGTTGGCGGTGTTTTCAGTTTTAATTTCTGCCGCTTAGGTGTAGGTAAATCTTGCAAAATAGAACGCGTGGTATGAAAGGGCAGACTGTTGGCAAGATCTCTGAATTTTATTAAAATGTTTGATTATCTCCATTTTTACAGACAAAAATATGTGACGCGGAAAACCCGTCAACTTACCCCGGCCCCGGGGTAAGTTGGCGGTATGTATGAAAACGCCAGAAAATAAGCGATCAATTAGAGATTCAATTACTTCGGGGCAGGGATGTTATGCACCTCAGAGCAAATAAAGAGAAGAATAACAAACGCTCTTTGCACTTTTCATGCGAACCACCGCTCTTCTCTTTCACAATAAACCTCTTCACTCCGATGCGTGTTGCTCCCACACGTGTATTCTACTCCATGGCTGCACGCCACAAAGAGTAGAAATAAAGAGGCTCTTTAGTGTGTATCCTGGTCCCACGCACACGTAAGTAGAGAAGGCAACCAAAAAACATTTTTAAAACGTTCTTCCGATCAAACTTTATCTGAATTGTAATTTGATTCGCCTTCTTACCTGCTTTCCAGTGAGGGGAGGCACAAAAAAGTGGCTCTTCAAGGTGACTCTTTGAACGAAATTGTGCAGCTCTTAGTGCACAGATCTTACTCTTTTTTCTCAAGTTTCTCTTTGTGCGGTCGTTCTGCACATCGCAATGTTTTTGTGCTGCTCTATTTTTCATCGGTGTATTTCGCTCTTTGTGGCTCATTGTGTGAGCAAATAACAAGCCTGCTTCGGGGGTCCTTTTGGAACGTGCTGAATGTCTTTTCAAGAAAACTGTATATTAATCGAAATTTGCTATTATATTTCAGTCTCAATACCCCGCCATTTTGACTTTGACGCGCACTCCATATTCAAAAGCAAATTTGTGAAATTCTTCACGCGATTGGTCGAAGTAAATGTCTCCTGCATTGTCGAAATACACAAAAAAAGATTTTCTTACTTTGGAGTGAATTCCAGAAATAAAAATTGTTGATGACTATTTTTGCACCGTGAATAGTACCGCCAACTTACCCCGCGTGCAGCACCGCCAACTTACCCCAACCGCGTATTTTCTAAAAAACTATTTAAAAATTACTTTTGTTCGTGGATAGATGTGATATATATACGGATACTGAAAGCTCTTTTCACGCACTATCGAAAAATATAATCATTCAGGAAATAGATTGAAAATTACATTAAATAACACAAAATGTTTAAAATTTAGAAAATTTACTTTACTTAACACAATATCGCCCACAACTTCTACAAAACAAAATGTTTTGTAACTAAAACACATTGGATAACGGGTTTCACATAATTTGAGGTACACAACGAGAGGCAGCGCTATATGTCTAATAGAAGCGGAGAAAAAGGGATTCCGCCAACTTACCCCAACCGCCAACTAGCCCCGGCCTCCCCTATTACGAACATTATGGGAATAGTACAAACACTAACTCACGGCACAACTTTGGTTTGGACAGGTGAGAGTAGTAAAAAGCCAATAAGCAATCCCGGTATCCTCGATGTACCACTATCGAGATGTATTGCACCAATCATCTTAAGGGGGTCCTCTACTCTCGAGGCTCGAAATTGAGCTGTTCTTGCAAAATATGTACGGGTCACTCCACGTCAGATTTACAACCAAAATTCCATGTTCCATTTATTATACAGAGAAAGCTGATCCTTTGTTGGCACATCTGTTTCAGATACCTAATGTGACATCCCCAGGTACCTTTAGAGTCGAACCAGACCCCGAGATATTTGAATGTTGAAACCTGAGCAATAGTTTTATCCATTAACTGAAGCTGTAGTTTCGCTGGTTCACGCTTCCTAGAAAATACGACTAGCTCAGTTTTCTCCGTAGAGAACTCGATACCCAGCTGGAGAGCCCAAGCAGACAAATTGTCCAAGGTATTTTTGCAGTGGTCCTTGCAAGACGACGGCCTTGGGACTTGTAATAGAGACCACACCGTCATCTGCAAGCTGCCTTAGCGTGCAGGAATTGACAAGACATTCGTCAATGTCATTCACGTAAAAGTTGTAGAGAAGAGGGCTTAGACATGAGCCCTGGGGAAGGCCCATGTAGCTAAATCACCATGCGAGAAATGCATTTGTTTCTCAGACAACAGGTTAAGCAAAAAGTTATTTAAAATTGGTGAAAGACCATGCTGGTGCAACTTCTCATAAAGAATGTTGAGAGAAACTGAATCAAAAGCCCTTTTAATATCCAAGAATACTGATGCCATCTGCTCTTTGTTAGCATATTCTATTTGAATTTCTGTTGAGAGCTACGCAAGGCAATCGTTCGTCCCTTTGCCTTTGCGGAAGGTCGATACGAGTTGTGGTCGGAGGCTGGTTTTCCTGGTTTTTGGATGGCGATGACACTCACTTGTCTCCAATCATGTGGGACAATGTTACCCACAAGAAACTTATCAAATAAATTCAACAAGCGTCTCTTGGCACAGTCTGGTAGATTCTTCAACAAGTTGAATTTGATTCTGTCTGGCCCTGGAGCTCAATTGTTACATGATAAGAGAGCAAGTGAGAACTCCACTATCGAAAACGGTGTTCCGTTCGCGGTATTGTAAGGCGACGCGGCGCGGTAGATTTTCTGTGCCGGGGCGGAATCCGGACAAACCTTCTTGGCGAAATCGAATATCCAACGGGTTGAATATTCCACGCTCTCGTTAGTACTGTAACTGTTTCGGTTTCGCATACGTCGGGCCGTGCCCCAAAGAGTGCTCATTGATGTTTCTCTTGTCAACCCGTCGACAAACCGGCGCCAGTAACTGCGTTTCTTGGCTTTTATTAAATTTTTCATTCGCTTTTCTAATATCGCGTACAGTCGATAACTAGCGACTAACCCGTCGTTCCGGAAGGCTTTATACGCGGCAGCCTTCTCCGCGTACACGTCTGAGCACTCTTTGTCCCACCACGGGTTGGGAGAACGTTTTTAGGTGTTCACGTCTGCTACTCGTTTCGTCTGAGTTTGAATTGCGATATCGAGAATCGAGTTAGACAAAAACTTATACTCTTCCTCCAGGGGAAGTACCTGTGTTGAATCGATAGTTTTGGATATCTCAGCAGCGTAGCTCTTCCAATCGATGTTTCTTGTGCGGTCATAGGGACATTGATTGGTTCCGTAGGTCTTGAACGAGTGGTGATTGCAATTACAATCGGCAGGTGGTCACTACCGTGGGGATCAGATATTACCTTCCACTTGCAATCTAACCGTAGTGATGTCGAGCGTAGGGATATGTCCAGTGCACTTGCTTGCGCTGGTGGTCTAGGAATCGTGTCATTTCCCCTGTGTTCAGAATTGTCATATTGAAGTTGTCACAAAGGTCTTGAATTGTCGAGGATCGATTATCGTCGTATAGACATCCCCACTCTGTACCGTGAGAGTTAAAGTCTCCAAGAAGCAGGCGGGGCGAGATGTTCAATCACGTTGGAGAATCTTCGATATCCCACCCTAGGAGGAATGTAAATAGAAGAATGCAATGCAACGATCTTTACCTTTGATTGTTGCTTGACAAGCGACAACTTCAATGCCTAGCATCGAAGGGAGATTGATTCGATTGAAAGAGCAGCACTTTTTGATTCCTAAAAGTACCATTCCATAGGAGT
The DNA here is from genome assembly GCF_030247195.1 of Topomyia yanbarensis. Taxonomy (NCBI): domain Eukaryota; kingdom Metazoa; phylum Arthropoda; class Insecta; order Diptera; family Culicidae; genus Topomyia; species Topomyia yanbarensis. The sequence goes on along the minus strand of NC_080671.1, from coordinate 406,452,251 downwards.
CTTCTCGATTCAAGCGGATAATGTTGAAATCGTGGAAGTTGAGGTTTATATTAGAAGTAAGCCATGTTTCACATAGGGAAAAGGCATCACCATTATTGTAATCTAGCAAGTGTTTTAATGAATCAATTTTGGAGATAATACTTCTGCGGTTTAACTGTAAAACAGTGATCAGATCCGTGATTCCGTTTCATAAGTTAGCCATCGAAGGAGGAGGAGCTGCAAGGAGGGGCCATTGTTCAGTCAACTGTTTTAAAAATGTTCTTACTGTTGGTAGAATACCAACCAGCAAGCTTTTGAAAGCTGTGAATATCCAGTCCACAATGTGAGATCATTTAAGGAATCCCGTTTTAGGTTGAGTTTCTGACTGTAAAACGGGAGCACTTGGGATTTTTGGTGCCCCGGGGAGTGCTGGGAACTCCTGGTTGTATCTCAATTTCCCATTTGTGGCAGCACTTCCAGTTGATGATTTTTTTTTGTACCCTTGTTTGGGACAACCTAGGACCGTTACGAGGAAGCTCAGGTGAGTTTTGATTAAGTCTTTTTCTAGAGTTTCCAAGCAGAGCCAAAGAATGTCCCTCGCAAGGGTCGTTAGAGGCGTTATCGTCAGTTGGCAAGAGAGCGAATGGGTTTTCGGAGATAAGTGGAACAGATATTTTAAGCATTTCTGCGTAAGAGCGTCTGGAGCGATCTTTGGCGGATCGCTTCAGTTTATCCGCGCGAAGTTTGTACGTTGGGAATGTCAAAAGTTCATGCGGATTCTCCCCACAGTAAACACACTTCTCAGAGGGCCTACTGCAAGTATCATCCGCATGGCGTTCCCCACATTTACCGCACCGTTGCTTGTTGCTACAGTAGGTGGCCGTGTGACCTAGCTGCTTGCAATTGGCACAATTCATGACCCGCGGTACAAACAGACGTACAGGTAGATGAGCTCCTCCCACTTCAACGTAGCTCGGAAGTGCCGATCCGGCGAAGGTTACGCGAAACGAGTCTGATGGATAGTAATTCCCATCTTCGATAGACTTTGAGTGCAATTGCTTGCACTCCAAAATCTTAACTGATTGAAGGTTAGGGTCCTTAATGCGGCCAACCCCATCATTCATCAGATTATCCACAGTTCGACCCACATCACTTACCACACCGTCGATCGCCACATCACGAGAAGGAATGTAGGCGCGATACTCCAGCGTAAAGAGGCTATTGCTAACGATACCATTGACCTGTTTCAAGTCAGTAACGACTACGCGCAGTTTATCTGACTGAACCTTTTTAATCTCGGTTACGGCCGAGTAACGTTTTGTCAGCTCCCGTGCAATAGTTATGCTGTTTAACGGTTTATTTTTGGGCCGAAAGTATACCACCCAAGGACCAGCGGATCCATCCTGGTAAACCTTGACTCGAGGGGGTTGTGAGACATTGGAGGAAAGTGGGGGAAGTGGATCGACTATAACATCATCTGTCTCCGAATCAGATACACGTTCCTCTTTCCCATAAGATTCGTCTTCGGAGGGTGATCCTTCTGTTTGTTTCATTTTGTTGCGGGAGCAACACGCTCGACCGCACTATTTCAATTTAAATTAAAATTTAAATTAAATTAAAATTAAAAAAAATCAAAAGCGATAAAAAGACTGAAAAATGACAAAAATATCGATACGAAAAGTAAAAAAACGAAACACTTCACCAGTTGGTTCCTGACGAGCTGGTAGGTGAATTGATCCTTCGTTTTTTTTATCCGTCACCCGCGTGACCTTCACAGTAAAGAGCTGGTATAGCTCGTCTAAACAAAGCCGTCTTTCAGGTAAGAAAACTGTTTAGAACCGCACTACACTGCACTGTCTGACACAATTTAACGTTTATAATGTTTATACTCCAGCCCTTGCTGGGATAAACACCTTCACCGATATCGCCTAATTCAAGGTAATGTTACAACAACACACTCGACTGTATCGAAAGAGCGTTCGGTTACGAATGGTTAAAGAAATACTTTGTTTCACACATTTACAGAATACATAATATAAATAACAAAAACAACTATTACTATTTTTTCGGTGAACTTAGGCTAATATTTTTTCTCATGCATCGAATATTTTCCGAGTTATCAGTGATTGAAAAATGTTCAATTTTATTGAATTCAATAGTTCAAAAACTCATAACTCATAACGTAAAATATATCATATTTAACCAAAACAAAAATAACGTGTCAAAGCTAGAACATTTTTTGGAAGGAATTAAAATTTTTGTTATAAATCTGATGTGGAATGGCACCCGTCCCGAGCAGAGTCTGACAACAAATTGAAAACTTGATGTTGTGATGTTCGGCAAATGATTTCTCAGGTTGTTGTCGTTTTGGTCGTTTTAACGGTGAAAAGATCAAAATGGAGAGCAGCAAAATTGTCCTATGACATCAAACAGAAAACTAATTCTGCTATCAGTGAGAGTATATTGAAAGCTCATTGGGATGTATATTTTTTTTATAACAAAATATGTATTCACTTTGATGTTTCGACAAAGAAATATGAATATAGAAAATTCTTCTAAGAAACAAGGATAGCAAAATGAGATCAAAATTTGATGTCACATTTAAAAAAAATCTAAATCTGATAGCAAAATAAGACTTGAATTTGATGCTATTATCAAAATATGATTTCTACTTGGAGTAATTTTCATGTTCGGCTTTGCTCGGGGTGTTCTGCAAATGTTAGAAACATTTTTTTTTTTAAAAGCAGGGCTTTAAATTCTTTTTGCCTTTCTAAAATATTTATAATTATATAGAAGATTGTGTGAAAAATTTCAGAATAAATGTGGAAGTACTTTACGAGATATTTCATTTATAATAGGCCTAATAATGGGCGCTTAGTATAAAATTGCGTTTTTTTAATTTTATAATTGAAATATCTCGCAGTGTTTTGAAATCCACTACAAAATTTTTACACAATCTATTTAGCATAATTCTTAATATTTAAAAAATAGGTTCAATTTAAAAAAATCTATTTATAAAAATCACAGAGTACATAATTATATACAAAACAAACAAATTCAAAATCTCATAACTTGAAAAAAAAATCATATTCAGCCAAAACAAAAAATACATGTCAATTGTTTTTAGCTAAAAAATGCAAGAAAAATTATTGGAAAGAATTAAAATTTTGGTTGTAAATTTGACGTGGAAAAAAATTTGGACAAGACCTAGTGCCGGTATGGACTTATCTATCTAGCATTAAGTTGGTGTTAGTTACTAACGAGACGAATCCGAAACACTAAAAAAACATATTTTATATTAAATCTTGTGTCCTCATGCATAATAATTTGGTCCCGTTCGACATTTTTTGCCGTTTGGAAATTTTGCATGGTACCAGACGTTTGGTTCTTATATCAAAAGACGGTTTCGGTCCACATTCTGCGTCGGCAAACAGAACTTCTGTGCTTACTTTCGAGATATCACTCGGCACCAGCCAGTTGTTTGGCGTTCAAACAAGACAGGTGACTTTTTGGATTTTAGTGTTGAACTAGCGCCAATTTGGTGCTGCTAAGGACTTATCTCACTAGCATTAAGATGGTGTTAGTTACTGACGAGGACTAAACACCATACTGCAAAGTATCTACTGAATAGATATTTAATCTTAAATTACTGTTTTTGAAGCTACATGTTTTGACTTTTAAGTTTTAAGATGTTGAAACTGTACGATGTTTCATAAAAGTATTGGTATAATACCAACAGTTTTTTTTTAATTTAGCCAGTAAACATACCGCTATGTTCACCCGTTGACAACCGATCGTTACTGAAGTGAAAATCTAGAATTCCTCCAATTTACACAACTTTCCACCATTCGTCGCATCACCATAACAACGCAGTATGTAGCTCGATATTCGCTTAATTGGAAAGACTGTCTTCCTCCATGTGCCATCTTATATTGAGGACAATCAGAGCGGCAGACACGTGCTTCACCTTTCGGCTGGGAGTTTATTGCTCTCGTCTTTATTTAGTAGTCGTCGTATGTCGTCATGCAGGCACCGACGTCGTCAACCAGACACAACTCCCAAATAATTCCAACAAGTTCTTGTTAGTTTAGTAAACTAATCAAAAACAACAAAACTATGTACACTGCCAAGCAGTACTGACGACGACGGCTGGCAGTGTTTACAAAATAAGCCCACGATGAAAATTTGTCGTACGAACTTGATCTTGACCGCATGAGGACGCTCAACTTACAGCTTGCTGTAACTCGCGCAGCTCATTATTACGTCTGTATGTAAGTTATAACAAAATAAATGAGTGTCAAGATCGGAAGTAGCTTTCGGAAACCTGATTTGAAATGCTTTTGGGAACGGTTGGGTAATAATTTTTCAAAACAAAATTTGCCTGAAGCAGTGATTCCCAAAAAAATGCGTTCAATCTCTCAACATCAACGTCGAGTGGTGTGGTGCGTTAACGAATATTCATTTGTCCTTCCTATTTAGTGAGGCCTTGCTCTTGTCACGTGCTGTACTCACGGAGATGATTGATTGTCGGACCGGTCGACTTTTCACCGGTTTTGTCGTTTGTTAAATTTCAACTGCATGGCTGGTGGAATCGGAAGGTATTTTTAAACGAAACTCGATTTGATATTGTTGCTTCTGTTTTGCATGAAGAAGGATATCAAAGATTAGGAATGTTTCGAGAACTTCAAAATCTCTTTGTATTACAAAAAACAAAACAAATTGTAAACAGAATTTACATAAAAACCGTCTCATCTGTAGAACAAATTTTGCATAATCTGCCTCGTGCCAGCCTAGGGAATCAAAGCGAATCTTGACCTCGAAAATTTAAAACAACCCGGCTGAATCATACTCGGCTTGGCGGCTCGGGGTCAACCAAAAGCCAAAACATTTGCCATAATTTAGCTCCATGTGATTCGATTCCGCTACGAAAAAGGAAACTTGAGCAGTTACGTACGTATGTACGATATCTTTATACGGCAACGCGATAGGGAGGTTCACCCGATAAAACAGAACGGTAGCCGGTGCGTGTATGGTTGTATTACAACTTACCGTCCGAGGATGTATTTTCGATCAGAGTACACATCTTTATAGAAGAATATTTTGGAACCCAGTCATTAATTAATTCGTGAGAACCCCCACGTAACGGTAACCTTTTAGCAACACCATTAAAAAAAGGAAACAAAAACAAGTTTCCAATTCGAATACATATTCAACGAAGTTTGTCAAAAGGGTACACCACGCGGGTCCGTTTGTGAGGCACACACACGTTCGTCCATCGCGTTCCGATGCGCCGTTGAACTTGCCCTTGTAGCCTTGAAAGTAAAAATTGCGTTTCCTGGATCGACCGACACAAGCTCTGCTGGTGCGGCGACATTGTGCCAACTGATTGGTGGAGGTGGTGGCGTGTTTCTGTTTTTCGTTTGCTTATTGTTTGTTGACTTTCCGATGAGTGTTCGGCCGCACAATTGTAACATTGGAAAGCTGCCTCTACTTCCTAGTCAATCGCATCCCGATCGGTCATCAACCTTTCACTCACAGAGTTGGAAAACCATCACGACGACGATGACGACGGCCAACTATAAATCCAATCACGCCTCCACGACGACCTTTTTGCAGGATGGGCCGACGAACAACGTAGCGAAAAATCCCCACCAATCCCTTCAAGTATGCCGCCACAGCCGAGATAGCCCGCCCGAGCTGTGTCGTCAGTCGTCGGATGGATGATGGTTCATAGAACTGCGCTGCTGGCATCGGCAGAGCAAACTGTCAGGAGAAAGAAGATGTCAATGCAATTTTCTCTGTTCGTAATGATATGCGTTCGTGTGTTAAGAGAGGAGGCATGGTGCATCCAACTCAGTCAGGGATGGCATATTTTTCCCACGGACGTCCGAGTTGTATCTAGTTACAGTGTACTTGGCGTTGGCGTGACAATTTTTGTTCCGCGTAACAAAGATTTGAGACTGTTTGCTTCTTAATAATTAATTGCTCCTGATGTATGAGTCTTTGTGCCTTCATTCGTAATTAAATGATGATAGATTGCGATAGATGTATTCAGCTGCTATGATCATTAATAATACAGTTTGGAGTGACTTTTATAAATGGAATTAATGAAAATTTTCGGTTTGTAAAACATGTAACTTCAACTGCTAGTTTGTTTTAACAATCCGTAGATTCTGTTCAAATTCTCAAATAAAGATTATTGCGAAGCATCAATTCTGAAATCCTAAATTGACTCTGCCAATATTAAGTAACAGTCTCGACTTCAAAATTACTCTAAGCTATAAAAATGTATGTAGGTATGTAGTAGGAATTATTACTAATTTTTTTTCGAGAGTTGTCCTACTGGAGCTGTAGCGCTAGGTTCACCACAATTGCAAACGAAACGGGAAATGTCACCCACTAAAACACTGCTTAAGACAAATTGCAGCGGGCCGTGATTCTGAATATGATATTCATTGTACGGTTCATATATCGTGTACCATCGCGAAGGGCTCGAGCGTTTGTACGTTAACGTGTTCGATCGACACACAATGACCCCCACTGCGAGCCGTGTCCACAAATACTGCCGAAATACTGTCGAACAGTGTTTGCAAACACAGCCCGCAAAAAAGCAATCCACGGTGATCACGCCAGCGCGCACAAGCTAATGGTTGAATATTAATTTAGGCTGATGTAGAGTATGAAAAAACACAAAACATTAAAAAGGCCCACATATGACTTCTCGGTCTCCTCCGATGCACCACTATCGTGGCGTAATACAATAACCATCTTAAAGCAGTTGTCTATCAGAAGTTCTTTAAAACTGATGCATAAATATGCCAAACCTGTCAAACTACGGGAGTTGTGTAGTAGGAATTATCACTAATGCATTAATAATGTTCCACCCGTCATGGACGATACATGTGGACAAACAAACATCTCGCGACAATGGTTTCGGGCAATTTGTAATATGTATAGCAAACAGGGGCAGCCACAGAAGATAACCTGAATAGTGGTCGAAGTGGCACAGCTTCCCATAACAGAAAAAAGTGGTAGGAATCCGCTACCACCTCAAGGCATTACCAGACGATGCGGATAGACTTACAGTAAATCGATTTTGTTTATAAGGCAACTTTCACATTATTGCAGCTAACGAAGAACCTCAACAGCAGGGTTGAGCGAACCCGTAAACAGAGGTATTTATGCGCATTCCTGGGGACAAAGAATCCAACGATAGCACTACCATAGCTGAGGAATTCAATGTGAAGCCGGCCGACCGCACAATACGACCATCGCCGATTCGAACGAAACTTTGCCGTTATTTTCGGTTTATGAATCTCTATGATTTTCTCTGGCAATTGCGATATTTTGATACAAGTCATTTTTCAAAAGGGCTCAGAAGTGTCTGCGTACGTAATCTTAAAAAAATTCGATTACTGTATTTTAAACAGTTAAATTATCTAAGAACGAGTTAGAGGAAATGAACACTTCTGTATGACAAAAAATACATTGAAAAAAATGTTGTGTCGTTTTTCACAAAATCAAAAATTTATGTTAAAAATTTAAAATACAAAAAAACATTTGAAAAAACATATATTTGGTCAACAAAAGCTTAAAAAGAGAGGAAACATTTTGAATGTGATTGCATGATGGAGAACTTATCGGTAAAACGTTTTTCTAGCGATAACTATACACATATTTTTACATTTCATGCTAATTAAGCATGAGCATGATGACCATAGAATTCGTAGTTGTTGCTTCGTGATTGACCAGAGCAGGCGAAATTGCACAGAGAATCAACGAATGGGGCCTGGGAGTAGCTATCCATTCTCAATGTGCACGTTTCGAGAGTTCAATAGTTCGAAATGCCAATAACGGCGCCGGCCACGTCCTTACAGTCATCGGGGAAGGAAAGGAATGTTAGTGTAACAAACGTTGTTATGGAGACCGTGTATACCTCTGCATCTCCACGTTTGCCACGGGAGGGAGTTTTTGTTAGTAGGATGGGGTAAAGAGTTACAGTGATACGATTTGTGCCACTCTCAGAAGTCTTATCATGTGTTTATTGCTCTGGGCAGCCGGCTGCCGACAATTTATGATAGGACTGGTGGTATCCAACGGGGAAAAACGATCGGAAATGGTGAGTGAAGCCCGTTGGATACCACCAGTCCTAAATAAGGTATTGGCACTTAAGCCAAAAGACCAAAAAAAAAATTGAATTATTAGTAAAAATTAGACATCAGACGATTATAAAAACCCGGGCCTTGGTATCTAGCGGGGAAATTAAATAGATCAAATGTGTTGGGGTGATCAGCTGCCGTTGTGTGTGATTCCTCGCTTTGCAGGCGGGGTACGATCACCGTCGCCAGTGGGATAATCATATGTTCTTTCTGGGATGTCACCATACCCAGGGATAGCATAAGGGTTAGTGCATTGGGCCGGAGTCTCAAAGGTTGCGGGTTCGAGTCTCGCCTCTGGGTGGTGAATTTTTTTTTCACATGATTGCTTAGCTTCACTCACCATTTCCGATCGTTTTTCCCCGTTGGATACCACCAGTCCTAAATAAGGTATTGGCACTTAAGCCAAAAGACCAAAAAAATTGAATTATTAATTTATGATAGATTTATCGTTTGTGGAATTAATTTGGAAATGATCGATTTGTAAAAAAAGCAACTTCAGCTCCGGACTGCCGATAGTCGGGAGTGTTGCTTATGTTTAATTATATAGCAAAAAGAATGACAAATTTATATTAGTTGTTGAATAAGGTGCCGATTGTTATGTTATCATTATTCGAGTGCATTGTTAAGCTAATTGAAGCGCATTTTATACGGTATAAAAGAAGCACTGCCGAAATAACTGAAACGACTAGTTTTGCATATCGAATATACAACCGATGACGCTATTTTTTACGCTAATTACTAGAACAAGGTTGGAAACGAAAAGGAACTAACCTGTCACTTTTTACATTAATAATCAAGCTATAATACTTTTATACTCAGGAAGAAATATGATTAACATGACAATCAATAATATAGTGCATGTACTATTTCAAACCATATAAAAGTACTCAATAAAATGAGAACAATTAATTTAATTGATTTAATGGACTAATAGTAAGCCAATGAATACGACAATAAAACATGTTCTTCGTTTTGATATGGCTGCCAAAAATTGGTAGCTGGCTTGCGATTCTTCTTGCGAACTGTCAATTTTCAATCCTCATACATGAATCAACAGTCATCATTTCACTCAGACAAGACCATGCGTATTCCCCACGCATACTAAATGCCCAGTGGATTCGTTTCCTAGTTGGTCAAATAAACACTAAACAACCAATGAAATTAGTTTCCAAAGAAATGTCAGCTCGATTGGCATCAACCGTGTTCCCTTACAATGCCATCAAATCAAATAACACTTAAATTACATACGACAAAATATGTGCAATTCTGAATATAATAAAACGAAGACTACATAATATTTGCAATCAAATAAGATCGAACAAATTAGTTGTATAACCAAGGTAGTTCATTTTCAAAGCTAGCACTGTTGATGAATCACTTTATAAAATAGGTGATAAGGGACGCGGACGAAAATAGCTTTTAAATTCTATGCTAATTGATATACAAAACTATAATTTTATTACAGAATGTGATTCTAAATGTCATTTTAAATCAAAATGCATTTATCAAAAATCTTCCAAAATACGTCTTTAAAACGATAAACATTAGATTGTTGACATTTTATGATAGGGAAACGCGAATAGCTTTTGAAAAGCGCATAATTACATGAATTAATTGTATTTGTTGGAGCAACTATCGCATTTTGGAAGATTTTTGTTAAATGCATTTTGATTTAAAATGATACTTAGAGTCATATTCTTATTTAAAACTACAATTTTGTATGCAATTAGAATGAAATTTAAAAGCATATATAAAGTTATCGTTAGAAAAACTTTTTTTTACTAATAACTTTCCAATCAGGCAATCACATTTAAAATATTTCCTTTCTCCTTGGATTTTTGTTGACAAAATATAAAAATTCAAAAGAAATGATTTTTTTGCAATTTAAATTTTTATCATTAATTTATATTTTTGTGAAAAATGGCAAAACATTTTTTTAAGTGTATATTTTTATCGTACCCAAGTATTCATTCCCTCTAACTCGTTCTCAGATAGTTTTGTTGTATAAAATATGGTAATCGAATATTATTTATTTTTCAAAAATTCTAAATGTAGAAACTTTTACAGTTTTTTAAAAAATTGCTCTTGAGTCAAAATTATTGACTGTGGAAAATGTTTAGTCTTACATGCCGGTGAAACGCGTAAAGCTTCATTCGAATCTAAGCTGTTCGGTCACGGTTGTAAAGATTTTCGGACGGATCTTTGTGGAATTCATCAGCATCTACGGTATGTGTTCCTTAGTGGATCTGAATAAATTACGACTGCTCATCAAATAATTTTAGCCAAGATGATAAATTAGAAAGGTGTGAACATTTGATGTTTTTGAGTGTGTTGTTTATTTTTGTATTATTTTTTATTATTTTTGTAATTGATAAAACACAAAAATGGAAATACTCATGAAAATATATCTTCACGTACTTAGAACCAAACGAAAAGCGCCATTTTTAATTTTTTCCCTTCTACTTTTCGAAAAAAAACAATATGTGGTTTCAGCACACTTAAGTTGCTTTCTTTTGGTCGAACAGTGATATCACTCAATATCGGTGATAGAGTAGTGGGTATATGTTCCCCCCGAGTGGTGCGAAAGTTATGCGCCACCGCACAAACTATATTTTTTGCTTTGTTCAGTTTGAGTAGCTAGGAACGAATACCTAGAAATTACTATGCAACAGAAATACGCATTGTTTGGTCTGAGTAGGATGATTGCTGAATTTTTCTTTTATTACCCAGGGAGTATTCTTTGATTAGATGGAACTTTCAATAAAATTAGATACAGGGACCGGCATTTCTTTTATTAGTTGTAAGCGTGGGTTAGCGCTGTGCCTGCGGCCTTCGACTGATATAATCCATTACCATTGGGTAAGATATCTTCATAACCAGTGCTGCGAAATTTCAAAAAAATAAGCTGCCTATTTTTGCTTACATTTACCGAAACCAACATTTACATTCACCGCCTCCCACAATCATTGACTTTCCAACTAACTGAAATTTCATGCAGAATCGAATGCTTGAGTGCAGAGAAAATATAAATTTCTTCACCAACCAAAGCATTAATTTGTTATTATGCGGACAGTTTGAAGGCAAAAGTTGGCATCTTCCACATTTTCTAGCATACGTGAACTGCTCAATCTATATCTGGTGCACTTTTGCTCAATAATACATCTCAGAGCTAGAATGGAAACAAAATTCAGTTTGCTTCTGAAACCGAACATGTCCGAACCTGAATGCGCTGTGTCGGGAGAACGAATGACGTGGGAAACGAACCAAACATATTATGCATCGCACCGAGGATTAACTAGTACAAATTCGTGGTTCATAACCAATTTTTTTCGGTTTTTTGTTTCGTTATATTTTTTACGTACCTAAAAATCTACTGTATAACGCGGCAAAATTAGGAGTATGTCAAATATTTTTAGAGAATTTTTGCATGGATGCAAAATGATGATATTTTAAGGGGTTTTTTGAGCATTTTCATTATATATTCAGCAATATCGCTTTTCTAGTATTGAATACTGTATTAAATAAGACAATATTATTACAAACGTAGTGAACACAACCATTTGTATAACCTAAGCCTAAAACTAATTCTTTGGACTGGGCCAAATACTATGTTTGAAAAAATGTATGTAATGTAGTGTAATACTATGTTTGGAAAAATGTATCTCTTTGAACACGTGCACAGACGTCCCTTACCCTCTCCCTTTTCCACTGATCATCTGTTTCTGCAACTAGAAAAACAATTGTATACACCAAGATCTCCTCGAGATTACTAGAATTCGAGGAGATATAGAAAAGTGACCTCTACACTGGTATGTGGATAGATGCTAAATTGTTCCAAAACTAGTTATTGTCTAGTTTTAGTTCATATTAAGGCATCATAACAACAAATGGCAGCAGTAAATAATTTTGGCCAGGATTAAACGCGTTACTCCTCTGTGCATTGCGGCGGGCATGAATTAAATTTCGTTTCTCTTTCAAGTTCACGCAGGGATGTCAATTGTTTATGCTCTGCAGTTTAGTGCAAATTAAATAATTTAGAGCTATGATTTGAAAATGAACGATCAAGAGCTACGATTACGGAGCTGGAAAGTTAAACGACATTAGACACAGTAGGAAGATTAAACGATGCAAGTGGCTGCCTTGTGGAACATCAAAGTTTTAACAGAAGTGTTCGGCTAGTTTGAAAATCACAGCCGCAACCATTGAAGCGATGTAATGTCGTAGAGCATAATTTTAGACGTCGGAATTTAGGCGTCGGGTTTTGACGTCGGATATTCGATGCCAGATTTTTCAAGTCTGATTTTTGACGTCGGATTTCTTACGACGGATTTTCGACGTCGGATTTCCTACGACGGATTTTCGACGTCGGATTTCCTACGTAGGATTTCAGATGCCAGATTTTCAACGTCGGAATTGGTTACGTTGAGTTTTTAAAGTCAGATTTTCAACGTTGGAATTCCGGCGGCGGATTTTCGACGACGTCGAAATTCTATCGTTGGATTTTTAACTCGGTTATTTTACGTCGGATTTTGGACGAAAGAATTCCGACGTCGAATTTTCGACGTAGGATTCGCGAAGTCCGAAGTTTCCGAAGTCGGATTTTCGACCTCGGATTTCGAGTTTCCGAAGTCGGAATTTCGACATCGGGTTTTCGACTTGGTTACTTTTTGTCGGATTATCGACGAATTCCGTCGTCGGATTTTTGACGTCGAATTGCATCAAAACTTTAATTTTATAACATCAATGAATTGTAGTTCAGATATGAATTCAACTTTTGGAAAGGTCAAAACAAATAACTAAGATTTCTGACTGATTGAAACTGACATTAGAATACGATTCGCGAGGAACCTGTTTACAGCAAATCAAAGCGATGATGTCAAAGTAGAAACCGAGCGGCCTTATTCCCACAGTAACGTCACCTAGTGACTAGAGGCGAATTTTCTTCTAGTCACTAGGTGACGTAACTACAGGATTGCTCATTATGACATGTTCTTCTTAGATTTTCTATAAGCAAGTTTTTTACATCTCGCATCCTAAGATCGGTACAAGCTCCAGCCAAGCTTCTCGTCACCACTATATAAGTAGTCTAACAAATTTTTATTGAAATAAAATAACATCTAATTCGTTAAATTAATCAGACATCCCTAATAGGCAGTGTGCCGCCCAAGCACAACAAGCAAATCTTCACGCAGAACGTCTCCCCGAAGGACCACTAAATTGTTTGAGATTGTGTATATACAATTACACATAATAGAGATGAAAATGGGGGGGGAGCGAAACGACAGAACTAATTGCTTGACAGCACAAAGGATGTACAATGCCTCGAGATAGTTGAAAACATAAGTCGAAAACAACAACAGCAACAACAACAACAGTAACAACAATCACGAAGCGAAAATACAATGTTTCCCAGTTTCTACTCCGAAACAGACACAAAGGAGAACGGTTCTTCAACGTCCGGCCGGAGGGCTCGGTTCGGACGATGATACGAGTCAGCGCAGGAAAAAATGAGCTGCTATAGGTTTTCCATCACCTGACCGTTTCGATGCAACGGGACGAGATTGAGAAACTAGTTTCATTCAACTCAACTATTACAGTTCAGTTACTGCAGGTAATGTAACCGCGTTGCCATGCAGAAGGGTGGCACTTGGGATCCCCTTTGATAGTTCTACATGGTAATCAAGTGTGTCTTAACCTTGATGCTAAAGTAGTACTTTATACATGAATAGCTCTTTTAGTTGATGTAGCTATCTTTATATATGCGCGACGAGAGTCTTTTCCGGGATTTCGGCCAGTCGCATACATGTATGAATTTAACACAATCATATGCGCTGTTCTTCATTAAGGGAAACCTTTTTTGTGAAGAACAATGACGATGTTGCAAATACGGTTAAGGCTGGGAAAAGAGCAATGTGCCTAACCGTGCACCGTAACTTGTAATATGTAATATATATATTTAATTAAAAGGATGCGCGATTTGGTTTTACGACGACCATCTAATCCTCACAAATAGTGTTACTCATCGATGTTTACAAACTACCACTGGTAGCACATCGAATGAGCACGCACGATAACACACTAAGTTCATCCAAAACCGTATGATCGCCCCGCTATGTCTACCAACACGCCGTGTCCTTCCGGCGGCGGTGTTGCTGGTGGTCATTCAACCGTTCAATAAATAAAAAAACAGAACAAGCGAATCAATTTATTGACCTCATCAAAACGGTCGTAAATATTACTGATAATAATTCTATACATAAACCATAGGACGACAGTCAGCATCAGCAGCAGCAGCACAGAGCCGAACATAAAGACATTCCACGCGCGTTCTTATCACCAACCGCCGGCTACTGCTGCCGTGACACAGCACAGAGAATACTGCTCACAATGACCGACTTGCGAGCTTACAGACAGGAGAAAAGTTCTATTTCCAGCCGATGCAGTCAACGTGTTGCAGTGTTTTGCAATCGGGGCCCGACGACGATAACGAAATTGCAGTGACCTTCGCTGAAGTCGGTGGGGGGACCGTCGGCTCAGCGAGTGACATCCGCATTGGCGAACGGTTTGGTGAATCGTTCGCTTACTGCTGCTATCGGCGGGGATTAGTCGAATTTGTCACCAGAAATATCGAATGTTGTTCAGTGTTCGTAGAAAGTGAAATTCGGGGAAATTGATTGCAGTGAGCTAATAGATATGGGATATGAAATTGTTGGTTGAGTGATAAGCGTGACAGCTTCTTACCCCAGTGGGTCTGGATACTATTACGTCGTTCTTAGTGGTATCCAACATGGACAACCGCCCAGGGACAGCATAAGGTTTCGTGCATTGGGCAGAGTCCCAAGGGTTGCAGGTTCGAATTCTGCTTCTGGGGTGATTTTTTCACAAAGTAGCTTTAACTCACCATTTGGATCTGTTTTTCCCGTTGAATACCACCAAAAATGTATAAAATAAGGTCTTGGTACTTACGTCAAAAACCAAAATGAATTATTTGTACTATTGCATCTTTTTTCCAGAAGGGCAACAAAGCCCTAGATTCCGGTCCATATATGATGAGCTGATATCTAAGATAAAGATATTTGAGTCACCCCTATGGCGTCGGTGAAAGGTATTGGACTGGTGATAAAACGAGATTAATGAATTGCAAAAAAATCCGACGAATTTTGAAATTTCGAATTTTGAAATACGTATGCTATCAACCTTTTGTAGTTTAAAGCCAAAGGTAATAGAGGATGGGTTGGAAGCATGAGTGTGATTCATGCTTTAATTTAGTTCAATTTAAATAACTCACGTTTAAAGGTTGTGGAAGGAACATGATGATCAATTGCAGTCAGAATGAACCTAAAACAAATGAATTCGTTCTTGGCCATCCTCGATTCAAATGAAACTTTTTCAAGATTCTTCTGTAATGCAGACTATGTATTTTCCATTGGTAAATAGATTATTTCGACGAGAGCGTATTTTTCAAAAAAGGGTATGTGTTGGCTCATATATAGTTTTCAAAAAAATACGTTCATGTTCAAAAAAACTATCTTAGAAAATCTTTTCAAAAAAAAAAAGGTTTGAAGAAATTGCGATTGAATTTTAGAAGTAAAATTGAAGTATTTTGTTGCAATAAGTACTCTAATTTTTATTAAACATTTTAGCAAAGGTTTATGCTTTTGTGGGTGGCCCGACTAGAGCCGTAGAGCTACACTCTTCGATGGGCTCCCTGTCAGCATAACTCACTACAATTGCTGACGAGACAAGAAATGTCAGCCAAATGTGACCAATTGCAGCGGGCCGTGATTCTGGTGTTCAATTTTAAGTGTACTGCTGAGACGTGGACGCTTTATGATCGCGAGGGAACGTGCGTTCGTGAATGAATCAGGGGAGTTTTTATTTGTGCGAGATCGCGGACGAATATATGTCATTAACCGCGATTACATATTTCCGTTTGGTCTCTCGTGAAGAGCTCGAGCGTTTATATGTTCACGTGGGCTGTAACTTCGCGTGTAGAAATTTGTTGCGTGGGCCGTGATTTTAATGTTTAATTTTGACTGAACAGTTCAAACTTTAGCAGAGAATTTGTAACGTCGCACAGCGTTGCCTAGCTGGACAAAACCTCAAAATTTTATTTTGGTCTTTTCATAATTTACCATTTTTTCTGCTTGTAAATAGGTTGAATAGCGTCTTTATAAAATATTAAGTTTTGAGGACGAAAGTTCGACTTTTTACAGAACTTAAAAAGTGAAATAGATGACTCATACTTGCTATTCGATTTAGTCGATACAAGTTTTTCTTCTCGCTCAGTCATGAAGAACAAAGGTCGTCAAAAGGTGGGATAACAAAATTCTCACAAGTTTCCTATCTGATGCCTCCACGCGAGTCTATGTCCATTGGCGAAATTTGGTCCTTAGACCGGCGACGATTGGATGCTATCAACTTTCTGCCGATAGTAGCAGAATGAGTGGGTGCGAACAGATCTAGTCGAGAAAACATTGCCGTAGAAATGAATAGTTGATCGGAAATTAGTCCCAATAATCTGACTAGTATCGATGATCACGGGTCTATACGCATTGAAAATTCGCCGCGTCTGTTTTTATGAACCTAATTTCAAGCTCCGTTATTGCTAACAAGCCCATGCATCAGGTTAACAATCCTTTATATCTCCCTTCAGCGTTCGTTATTATCGCTGGCATACTTGTATTCCACAAACAATCCGATATGGAAAATAATAAATACTTTCCTTAATTTATAACATCTCGCGCTATCATAACTCTTTGCATGTATAATGTGTTATCACTCGGTAGTTTTCAACCCAATAAATATATCGTAGAGAAGAAGTAGCGAATTCTGTCTAAATACTGTTGCAATAAATAGTGATCCGGCACATTACGCAGATAAGATTAGCTTTTCTAGGTAATACTCCCACGGTCGGCCGTGTGGAGTTCAAATTACTGAATTTTCAGGGCCCTATTCTCACAGTCACGTCGCCTAGTGACTAGAAGAAAATTTATTTCTAGTCACCAAGTGACGTGACTGTGAGAATATGGCCCCAGATATTCGTAATTGTTGATTTTTCGAACTACCCTAAGTTGCAAAATTTTTAGGTAAAAAATAAAATAAACATCACATATGAATTCAGCGTCACAAAATTACCCTAATGTGAAGTTTTTATCAAATTCAGGTCACTTTTGAGGTTTTGTCCGACTTTTTTGTATTTTCATTTTCTGTGAAATTACAGTGGTCGTTGATTTTAAATATTGATGTGTCCATCCTTCTGCTCGCAATGAGGAACATTAATTGGACCATTAAAAGAACCTAAATCCAAATCTAAATGTAACAAGATATGTCGAAATTCTGTACCGATAACCTTGAAAAGATATTCTTTATGTTCTGAATGTGGTCCAACTGGTGCTGTAGAGCTTGGTTCTCCGAAAAGCTCCCTGTAAGACTTACCTACTACAATCACTGAGAACTGACATACAAGTGATGTTTTCAATGTGTGTAAAAAATAAAACTGTCGTTTTGAAATATCACCAGCAAGTAGCAACTTGCCACTAGCCAGCGCTACGATCGGCTAGGAAACGTTATGCGGATTTTTCGTGTAAACTTGAATACAATGGTGATTCACGCATACGAACTTGTATGCTATGGTGATTTTCAACATATTTTCGTTTAAATGCTTATACAGGTTTTTCCAAAACGTTTGTTCCAGCTTATATGCCTGTTCTCTGAGCGACAATTGCAGACGAGACGGGAAATAGCACTCACTAAAGTACTACTTAGGGCCAATTGCAGCGGGCCGTGATACTGACTATCATAACTAGTGTACGGTTCAGATACGCTGGCGTAGGGACTTAACTATCACGTTTGAATGAGCATTTATTTGTTCGCATTTGGGACCGCGTTGATCAGATAATAAGTGTTATAGCGTTCACTCAACCATCAGGGCGTTTTTGTGCTTGCGAAATCTTGGATGTAGTTGTGTGCCGATCGCGATTGCATGTTCGTCTTTGTATATCATCGCGAAGAGCTCGAGCGTTTGTATTTCAACATGTTCGATTGCGTGGACATTATATGTCGTGTGCGCTAGTGTGTATGTAACTGCGCGTGTATAAATTAGATTTCATAACCGCGTGGCAATTTGCATATTCGCTGACCGTGAATCTAATACTAAATTTGTTTGATTGAGCGTCACTATACTACTTTTTGTTAGATTGAGCCAACTGAAGGTCTGTACCTCGGCTCCTAGGACCGAGGGTAGGGATTTCCTGACATAACCGATAGTTGATCGCACGAACACGGGCGTTTATAGGCTCGCGCTTAAGACAGCGTTTATTACTGAGTGCTGAAACGTTCACTTAATCAGGTAAGCGTTTGCAAGCTTGCGAGATCGTGCGCCTATGTGAATGATCGCGATGGATTCCAGCGATTGTATGTTAACGTGTTTGATCGCGTGAGCGTTTGTATGACGTGTTTTTGATAGTGTATAAATTCGATTGTATAACCGTGTTGACATTGGCATATTTGCATCGATTGTGGAATATGCGCGCGGACCGCGATATATCCGATACATTTTCTTGGAGTGAAAACTGGATATTTTAACAAATATCCAGTGTGCATATTTAAAATCAAACAGAGATTTAGATTTTGCCGTGGTATCTCATTTTGTTATAACTTTTATGTGAATTTCTGATCGAGTAGGACTATGAATTCGGGAGTATACAAAAGAAAATGTCCCAACAAACGGATTTTACCCTGAGTGGCCAACTGCACTTCGACCAGACCTAGTCAACTTCTATGACATAAAGTACATGCTAATTTGGTAAAACGTCACCAGTCTAGTTGATCCCGAAAGCGCTGAATACGGCAAATTTTTCCCAGTTCCGTTAAATAGTATTGGGCGATAATTAAGCGGAAACTGAAGACGAAAGCAGTCACCAGCGTCATTGAGCGTTTGAAAAATCGGTGGAATCAGCTAGTAAAGACCGAGAAAAGAAAAGGTTTGCTATGGTTGATGAGTGGTATCAATAGTAAAGTACGGGAATTTCTTCGAAATAACGATAAATGATTTGTTATTTTTATGTAATAGAATGTTATTACCTTGGCTTTACCGTTAGAAAAGTATTTTAACTGCAAGAAAGGTTAGGAAAATACAACCATTTTAAAGCACCAAATTTATAAACGATCTAGTGGCTCCATTATGGATAAACAGTGTTGCGGTAGACTTTTCAAGATATATTTAAAGACCAGCTATTCGGGAAGTGGGACAACTACCAACAATACAAACGGAGCCTAAAATGTCAGAGGTTTACACCCTACAATTTCCTCAATGTACTGATAGCGTACTGATAATGATCCAGAACAAAGCAAGGAATTAATGAATAGCGTTACGGGATATACTCCCATGTGTTGTTTATATGGTGAGAATCCATCTGACAAAACCGATCCCCTCCGAGTCAAAATCAATGGTATTAAAGATAGTCAAATCACACTAGTTAGGCACTTTCAGGATTGATCTCAACGTACCTGTAAACGGCCGATACGGAAAACTTTTCGCAGAAGCTATTAGGGGAAGTCTTGTACCAAGTCACGTTTTACAATACCAATAACGGTTGCTGAATCAATAATTGCGGATCAGGCAGTAAGAAATAATCACTCAATAAAGATTGCGCCTAGTGCCTCCAAATAAACAACCATCACCAAGACGAATAAATGAGCTGACCAACTCTATCGAAAAAATCCGTGCACCATGCGGACTGTGTGCTTGATCGTAGTGAACGATTGTGATTCGTTTGCTGAATGATATACGCAGAACTCTAGTGATCAGTTTTTTTATTTCGATTATACAGGTTTTAACCTTAAGGTCATTCGGCTATTTTTTAGAGTTAAAAAAATCTCGAATCCCTTGTACGGGGTTGAGAATCGAACCCAGCTGAACTGCGCATAAAACAGTCGATTTACCAACTACACTATACCCGCCTCATTGATGATCAGATGTTCTTCCATACCTCTTGCACTGGTATTAACTTCCTCACCGATGAAGTTGGTTGTTGATGTTGGGGTGTTGAACGCTACTTTTGCAGTGGTCATTGTAAGCTGAAAGAACAGATGCCACATATTTGGCAGACATTTGTGCTTCAGGTCTTGGTATTGAAAACATTGCTTTGGATTAATTTGCCGAAGTTGAATTGGAAATCGGCTGTGAAATATTCTCCTCAGCACATTTCACTCAAGGTTCATTCAAAGAATTTTCTTCAAGTATTAGGCGTAACAGATTTTACTTCTCCGTATTGCAACATGCATTTGGCAATTGGTTTACGGGTGGGTACGAGCTGCCAGGTCATGTAGTCTTGCCATTTTTCAAATACACGGGAATCTTAATTTCAATGTTGTCATGATATCAGCACTGAATTGCGCAAGGTTTGATACTGAATATAGAAAACTTCTATAAGCCTAAGTTTTACTTTTAACCTTCAGAAAATATTCCACCACACGAAGATTTGGTCGTATACTGCAATCTTTCAAGTCAACGACCGCGGTATTGAGTCCCGGTCTCATTGTTAGTTGCTAGATGGGGCAGGGGTACTTAGCGCCCAAAAGGGGCTAACCCACTCGTGCAACCTTTATTTATCTTTCGTTTTAGAGTTTGATATCCTTAGCAAAGTTGTTATTTAGCGCCTCGCGCTTTATTTGATCGTATTCAATTAGATCGAAATTCTGTCACTAGGGCTAGCGCTACGGCTGAAGTAATGTAGACGTATATTTTATAAAAATTGGTCTCAGGTGATCACGCCGTCGATCTCTACTTTACGGGCGGGCATGTAAACACGGCAGTGTTTTATAAAACACTTCTGGCCAGTAATTTCTTTTACTTGCATTCGATAGGATATCACATTGCTGAGCTTATCTGGGCGAACTTTCGAAATATCTGCTACGGCTGAATATTTCTGGGTCAGTTCTTTTGAACTCGTTAGAATATTTAGCGGATTATCTATGATCCGAAAGAAGATCAGATATTGTCTGATTGAGTTCACTGTGTATGATTTTCAAGAGAAAAACAGTGTCTTCGATGACGAGTTTTGTTCGACATCCATATTACCATTAGCTGCGTCTTTTTCAAGCGAGTTCATTTATGTGCGGGCCTAGACCACGGCACAAAGGGAAAAGTTGAAGAGACAGAAATTACAGGAGATATAAGAAATTGAAAGACGAGTCAGACAAATTGCAAGGTTTCTTTCAACAACTGTTCTACTTCCCGAATAGACGGTCCTACGGGACATGGCGGAAAATCCAGCAGACGAGAAAAATCTATATGGCTAAGGACTTTAATAATTAAACAAATAATAATCCTAGATCATAGTATCAAATTACTTAAAACGAGCATTGTAGCTATCTATGACAAAGATTAAATTGAAGTGCCGAAACGTAGCAGAGAAAGTACAAATCTGTCCCGATTATCAAAAGATTTCCTGCCATGAATATCATATCATCAGAGCTGCACGGGGTTCTCGTGGACCTTCGATAAACATCGTATCAAAATAATACTAATCCATCTTAAGAGCCTCGTGATAATCACAGGTAAATTAAAAACCTGTGGTAAGGCGAATGTTCCTTGAGGTTAAAACTTTAATATATAAATAATAATAAAACCTATGGAATCATTTAATCTGCTATACGCTGAATAATGTAACCAGGTTTGCAGTATGTACCGTTCAACAAGTCTGGCTGTACAATAAAGATAGTTTTCAGTTTGTAACTGGCGAGCTTTCAACTACATGCAACAAAAAAATTTGAATATAGAGCACACATACAGTACAGACCGGTCAGCACGCATATTTTACACGACGAACAGTTTCCCTAAGGCGAAGCAATCGTTACATTTGCCGTATGTGAGTGTGTCATCGCTTCAAATTTGCGCTCCTGTCACATTATATCCAATTATCGAGTGCTCTGTCTACAAACACTTCCGAGTGTTCAGTGTAAATTAGAATGTCGGAGACAAATAACAAAACATTACTGTCGCGACTTGTGTTTGCTTATACTGCACCATTCGACTGAAGATGACTCTCGTTATTACCAGATTGATTTAGGCAGGCGATGATATTTCAATTCTCTTTAGGTTCTTATGATATGACCGACAAATTTTAATTCTGACTGTGACCCACGCGATAATATCGAGTATCGTGAAAGCGGCAGACATCACTTTGCGAACTCTTGAACCCTTTGGTAATCGGATCGAACTTGTCGCTTTCTGCGCGGTTCATTCGATTCAGGAATCAGTAGAACACGGTTTGCAACTTTGTCAGCTGCGTAATTTTCACCGTTCATTTCAAACCCAGCCCAAGGGTTATCGCCGTTATCGTTGCGACCGCTGAGCCAAATCCGCCCTGAACCATGTACAAGAGAAAAATAGCACCCGTTAATAGTGCTTAAATTGATTTCGCACGAATCGATCGAAGATGGTGCGGTGACTCAACGAAGGGACGGGTGAATGATGATGATGTTACTAGTATGAGTAGTTACATCAGCTAGTTGGAACAACGTCGCTCTTGAAACAGGACCAAATAGATTAAGGGCCGTCGTGATGCATCTGAGGATTCAAATGTAGGACAATTGTCTTTTGAGTGGGGTTCAAGGTAGTAGTAAAGGGCGGTTCAATGATGAGTAAAAGCAGAAACTTAGAAGAATTTCAAAATCAACCTACTAAAATCTAGTTTTATAAACAATTGAGTTGCCAGGTTGAGTGTATATTAGGTAAGTGTAAGTTGAAGTAAACATTAATTCATTCAAGGAGGTCCTAAGCTTCATAAAAAGAAATGTCGACCTTGATCACGAAATAAAATAAGTAATAAAATAATGAAGTGCAGCAGTAAAAGTTCGCCAAGGACACATTTCACCTCAGAAACCCCTTTCTGTTTCCACAACACACGCTGCTAAAAGAAAAACCAACAACGTTCGCTATATTCACGACAATCACGCACAGCCATAACCCAAAAATTGGAGAAGGTCGACAAAATACCGAAATCAACCGTATCAAAACAAAGCTCTATGCAGAGAGAGAGACAGAGAGCGAAAGCGAACTCGTCAAAGTATCGGGTATGGTTATGACGGAAAGCGGGGGGAGGCGAGTTTAACAAATGGAAAATAATGCCGATCTGATTTTCCGTTTTGTTTCGACAGAGGCAACAATGACGACATCGACGATGACTGGACCCGACGTGGAAAAAAGTAGGTGTAGGTTAAACACGAATTATAACACGGTGAAAACCGACCACCCGACGCCACCCCATCATCGGCGGCAATGCCGCGTTTATCGTCCGATAACGAAGGACCAGCAATCTGTACCAGGTATAAAGTGAAAATGTGGTGAATAACGGAAAAAGTTTTTCATCGCACATTATCGTACTGGATGTTATTTTCCGTCGATCGTCCTTGACACAGTCTTGATTCATTTGTTTAGTTTGGCTAGCGACAGTTTCGTTTCTGTTTTTTGGGTAGCTTTTGAAGGTTGTAAGTAATCGAATTTAGTCTGACAGCTGGCAATTGACTTAGTTCTGCTGACGGATACGGCGTTATTAATTTTCAACTAATCGAAATTTCGATCTACCTTTTCGCAAGGATGTGAGCTATTGTGAGAATGTGGTTGGAGAAAAAATTCCTTTCGGACTTCAGGCTTTCAACATACAAAACCGATTTCGGGACGGATAAACTACTAGAACCTAACATCTCCGAGCCTGAGCGGTTATATCTTACTGTAGCAAGAACATAATTTGGTAGCAGGAAAATGCACCTAGATTAAATTCCCGTCACAATCGGAACGATTGGGACAATGGAGACATAAACTCATTACTACTGATGGGCTTCGAATTCCACTGCTGCTAGGAGTTATGTTACTCACTTTCGCCAATAGTTACTATTTTTACCTGAAAGTAAAGAAACAAAAAAATACAATTAGGATTTTCTGTTGATTCAATAGTTTAACGTAAAGATTTACACTAGCAATACCTGTGACCGACAGAATTCAGGATCTTAGTGTAATAAGGACAGAAAATGGTAAGTTAAGTGACTCCAGCCAGAATTTATTGAACTTTTAGTCAACAAATTTTGTTGTAAACTAATAATTCAATTTTTTGGTCTTTTGGCTTAAGTGCCAATACCTTATTTAGGACTGGTGGTATCCAACGGGGAAAAACGATCGGAAATGGTGAGTGAAGCTAAGCAATCATGTGAAAAAAATTCCACCCCCAGAGGCGAGACTCGAACTCGCAACCTTTGAGACTCCAGCCCAATGCACTAACCCTTATGCTATGCCTGGGTATGGTGACATCCCAGAAAGAACATATGATTATCCCATTGGCGACGGTGATCGTACCCTGCCTGCAAAGCGAGGAATCACACACAACGGCAGCTGATCACCCCAACACATTTGATCTATTTAATTTCCCCGCTAGATACCAAGGCCCGGGTTTTTATAATCGTCTGATGTCTAATTTTTAGTTCATTACCCATCGTACTTCGGTGGGTGACAGAGCTAATGAAGACTGTCGATTTCTGGTCCCTTGCCCAGTGAACAGAGGTATGACGGGAGCTTGGATACCACCAGTCCTAAATAAGGTATTGGCACTTAAGCCAAAAGACCAAAAAATTGAATTATTAGTTTAATTCGAACTGGTGGGTTCGCTCCCGTCATACCTCTGTTCACTGGGCAAGAGACCAGAAATCGACAGTCTTCATTAGCTCTGTCACCCACCGAAGTACGATGGGTAATGAACTAAAAATTAGACATCAGACGATTATAAAAACCCGGGCCTTGGTATCTAGCGGGGAAATTAAATAGATCAAATGTGTTGGGGTGATCAGCTGCCGTTGTGTGTGATTCCTCGCTTTGCAGGCAGGGTACGATCACCGTCGCCAATGGGATAATCATATGTTCTTTCTGGGATGTCACCATACCCAGGGATAGCATAAGGGTTAGTGCATTGGGCTGGAGTCTCAAAGGTTGTGAGTTCGAGTCTCGCCTCTGGGGGTGGAATTTTTTTCACATGATTGCTTAGCTTCACTCACCATTTCCGATCGTTTTTCCCCGTTGGATACCACCAGTCCTAAATTTTGTTGTATTCTGAACTGTTTATAGAGGGTAGGAAGTTCCTACTAGCAACACGTAAGGAATGTCTCTACAAAGAATTAAGGAAAGCTGACTAACTAAAGCGTTAGTACACTCAGGTTTTTTTACGCGGGGGACACAGGCCGCGTAAATGAAAACCGCGTAAATTTCACAATCCGCGTAAATGAAAACCGCGTAATTTTCACAATCCGCGTAAAAACATGAGTATATTATAATCGGTGTGTTTATAAAAAAGCGAAAAATTTCGCGCTGATGTCTAAATATTGAGAATAAAGCGTATTGAACGAAACGAACGTTATCCGAATCAAACGCGATGAGCAGCATCAGAGTAACAGCAATGCTTGCAGGATGAGACAAGGTTAGTGAAGTTACCTCGAAACCACGTTTTTAAAACTTACGGATGTGATGAATTCTATTCTTTGGTAATTTTTTTAAGTAGTCCAACTGGAGCTGGATGCTCGGAAGGGCTGCTTGGAAGAATCACTCACTACAATTGCAGACGAGACGAGAAATTTCATCTACTAAAACACGGCTCAAACCTTTCTTTTGTGTTTATTGTTGCACAAATATCGGTAAAATTGGTGTTGAAAAATTCTTTTGGCTTTACAATATGGAATAGGGAAATGTGGAATAGAAATTTTGTGTATTTCTACTATTCTACTAAATTTTGAGCTGAAAACACAGTTTTGGGTCTATTAATCAATTATCATTTAAGTATTTGACTTAATTAGCTATGGAATTTGTGTATCGAATCCGACAGGACAGGACAGGACTAAACTAGTGCCGGTTTGACGCTAGCACTACAGACGGAGACACGATGTGTTCCTAGTGAAGCGTGATGTCCCTCAAGAATTAATATTCTGCCAAAGTTGATGATAGCGATAGTGAAAGTTAGTGTTAGTTAGTAATGAGACAAAGTCGAAACAAATATTCCATAACTAATTTCATAATAGATTTTTTGGCCTTCAAGCACAAAAATGGGTTTAACCCACTTTACTGACTGGAAAAAATTAGTTTCCTCTCAAAAATTTTCTCCATATGTGAAAAAACCTGAAGTAGCAGAGCATTTAACTAGAATGTACGAAAGATTGAATTTCAGTTATGTACCTGATAAATGGTAAAACTAAACTAAACTAAAGAATGAAGAAGTGAAAAAAGAGCAGTGAAAAAACAACTAACCAAAAAATAACAAAAAGAACAAGGACACCAAAACTGCAAAAACGCAAACCAATCGAAATATTACCAAAAAGATAAAGAAAAGAAGAAACAGGCATAAAAAGAACTCAGAAGAACTCATAACGAAAACGGACAAAAACCATCCTAAACAGGCACAAAAAAACAAAGAAAATTTTCAAAATAAACAACAAAGAACCAATAAAATGCTGATAAAGGTCTAGGCTATAAAAAACGGCAAAAAAAAGTTAATACACAAAAGAGAAAAAATAAAATTGGATGAACCAATTAGTGCACGAGGGAGCGCAAAACCTAACTTAGAAAAAATGGAATTTAATGTTTCGTGTGCCACTCGTCAGTGTCAACTTGGGGCCAGTTAGTTTGAACTTGAGCTTGGACGACCACCCTTGGTTGCTACTCCGTTATTGTTCGGGACTAACTGAAATGGCGAATAACGAGATAATGCCCAAGATTATACTTAATTCAAATACTACTTTTTAAGAAGACAAACTAGCAAAAGACGAAATTCGCACCAACTCGAACAAAAGTTGGCAACGGCCTCTCAGATTTTAATCAAACTTTCTGTACAAAAACCCACTTTGCATACTTTGTTTTGCCAAAAATGATCTTAACTGTATTTTGAAAAGGGACAAACATTTTTAATCAATTTTTTTCAAATGGCTATAGTCTAAAAATGACTTATCCTACAAAAAAATGTTGGAGGAGTGGTTTGCACAAAATTAAATTTTTGAATAAAAATATTGAAAAAACTGTTTGACTCCTACACTGAAAAAAATCGATTTTAAAAATTTAAAGCCGATTTTCAAAAAAAAAATCTTTGACTTGGATGAAATTTTGTTCTAAGATAGGTAATTATGTTCCCTACCTACCGTCAAAAATTCAAGTTGGACAGGAAAAAAAGTTATTTGAAAAAACTATTCCTTGTCCAAGCTGAATTTCTTTTTCAGTGTATTTTTATCGAAAACTAAACCAATGAAAGTCATAATCATCTCAGAATCCAATTTTCCAACTGGTAGTTGCCTGATACATGCAAACACCTTCTAATGCCTGAATGTCAACCTTCTCATTATCATTTTAATGCATCTGTCCGCCTTCTCATTACCGGGAGTGAAGCACTGCGAAAGAACCCAAACTAATGTAATCTGCTATTATTCTTCAAATAAAGTGCCCAGAAATTCCCATATTTTCTCTAGGAAATACAAAGAGTGCTTTTCATGCTCCATCAAACGGAGAACCTCCTGTACCTGAAACGATGTGAGCATGGTCGTTAATAGGTAAACATAAAATCATTAGTTTGGTGGGGAGAATGTTGGCAGCACAGCCTCTTTTATAATTGCACTCACCACTACTGTCATAATAATTTGCATAAAAGCGATGCATAGCTGTCATCATATGACGAACGTTCCGCGTATTCGAATCACAGGTTGAATCGAATAAACAACGTAGGCCCAAGCCACCAGACGAAACATTGTTTCTCTGATGATCCGTCCGTTAATCCGTCGACGAACCGGTGCCAATGATTGCGTTTTCAGTCTGACCTTTAATCATAGTGTAAATGCATTGTGTAAAATCTGGGGGAAAATTTAGGGACTGAAATATAGACACACTTGGGTTTTTTTATGTGGATAATAATACCTGATAGTTTCTAGGATTACCAAGACCAGAAACCACTTACTTCGGTTCTGTAACAGCACCCTTCAAGGGACATTCTCAGGCCTTTACGAGGAAGCTTAGAAGAGAAAACTGATTTTCCTCTTTCGGAAATTTATAGGCACATTAGAAGATGTTCACACAATGGGATGGTCAAGCTCTCGCTCTTTGGTGTGCAAGGAAGTGTAGAAATTAGTCGCTGTCGGTGGCGTAGCGCTCTTTTGCATTTCTTATCGGAGCGTTCCTTAAAGGATAAGTCGAGAAATCATGCGGAGTCTCTCCACAGTAGGGAAACTTTTCATGTTTTTCTCCGGATTTTCCACAGCGTGCCTTGTTTCTACTATAAGTCATTCTAGGCACAATTGTTCATGCCTAGCGGCACAAAAAGGTGAACAGGTAGACTAGCCCCGTCCAAAAGATTAAAGTTTGGTAGAGCAGATTCGGCGAAAGGTGCGAAGTGAGGCTAATGGAAAAAAAAGGTTTTCATATATTCCTTGGTTTTTCCTGAACGAAATTGCTTGCGAACCAGCATTTTCACTGGCCGAAGCAAAGGGTTCTTGAAAAAACGAACTCCATACTTCGCCCCTGTTAGAGGCTACACCATCAATCTCTACTTCCCGGGCAGGTACATAGACAAGATACTTCTTCGTACACGGCCAAGTGGTATTTAGTTAAATCTTGCATTTATCGATGATGTTAAATGGCTTTTCTATGCCCTCATTCAAGTTTGTTATGAATATATGTCAAATTCGTTACTGATACTTTTTGCATGTATCAGGCAACTAGCAGTTGGGAAATTGCATTTTCATTGGTTTAGTTTTCGAAAAAAATACACTGAAAAAAATCAGTGTGGACAAGGAAAAGTTTTTTTCAAATAACTTTTTTTCCTTGAACTTGAATTTTTGACAGTAGGTAGGAAATTATCTATCTTGGAACAAAATTTCATCCAAATCAAAGATGGATTTTTTTGTAAATCGACTTTAAATTTTTAAAATTGATTATTTTCAGCGTAGGAGTCGATGAAGATTTTTTTCAATATTTTTATTCAAAAATTTAACTAATTTTGTAAAAATCACTCCTACAACATTTTTTTGTGGGATTTGTCATTTTTATACTATATCCATTTGAAAAAAATGGTAAAAAAGTTTGACCCTTTTCAAAAGACAGTCTAGATTATTTTTGGAAAAACAAAGTATGCAAAGTGCTTTTTTGTGACAAAGTATTCATGTACAGAAAGTTTCAGTAAAATCTGAGAGGGTGCTGCCAACTCTGAATACGATTTAGCGCGAAATTCGTTTTTCTTTTGGTGCCAAAAAAATCTCGAATCGAAAGAATGAGAGTGGAAAACGAACTGTGGCTAAAACTGGAAAATATCGATTATTTTCTCGGCAAGGATATGACATTTTTTTGAGAAGTAAAAATTAACTGAACTAAAAACCTTACTTCGTTATTATCCCATCTACTAAAAAGAGAAGCAAGTATCGCGAAGCAATAAGAATAATGCACAGAGTTAATTTACTAATTTAGTACAAAAAACTAGAAAGTCTAAAAGCGCAGAAGATAAAGCATAGAGTCTTGTTTTAGTCGCTTCTTTCAACATGGAAGCAGGAAGAACTAAATTACTAATTTAAAACAACAATGTTCCAGAACCAGAAAATACAGAAGATGCAAGTAATAAAATAGGAACTCCTGGCTTTGTCCTCTTTCAACATAAAAAAGCTATTATTTTATTATGCTCATGAAATATGATTTACAAGACAATTATTAATAGAGTGTATGTACTACTTAAAAGTACATGAAATTAATCAATGCAATGAGAATAATATATAATGAACATGATTTATTGAACTAAAAGCAAACCAATAAACATGACACTACAAAATTCGTTCTTCGTACTGATATGGCGGAACGAAATTGGTTTTTGATCCTTCTCGTGAGATGTCGATTCTCAACGCCAAATATATGATTGAAGTCATCATTCCACTCAGACAAGACCATGCGATTTCCCCATGCACATTTAAACCCATGTGGATTAGTTCCCTGGTTGGTAAAGTAAACAATAAGCAAACACAGAAAATAGTTTGAAATATCATCAAATAAACCGACATTTAAGATTGCCTTTGAGTAATGTACCGACTGGAACGGGAATTTCTGTGAATATTTACAGCTTTCTCAGTCAATGTAGCTTTAGCAAACGAATCGTTTTGAAAACTGCCCGACGTTTCGACCATTTTTGGTGGCCGTTTTTAAGAGAAACTAAAATACGAACGACATTATGATCTCTTATATTTACACTTTAAAGATTCAAAATATACATAAAATTGAAGTAACCTATGGATTCTTCAATATATTACCCACCCTATTAGGCACAAGTGAGTGAAACAAAGATGCTGTTTGACGTGTTGCTGTTACAGAATTCTACACATTTTTCGACACCAGTCGATAAGAAAATCGATGGCATCCAGTCATCTATCGAGTAAACAGTAGTGAAGTAGTGAGTAGTGAAACTTTTAATTTTGCGGTCCGTGCATATTTGAGTTTTCCAGGATAAACCCAGCTGATGGTAGCAAGGATGTCGAACAAGATTCGTCATCGATGACCCCGGCTTCCCCCATAAAATCATGCACACTGGACACAGTCAGAGTGCAACCACATCAAATTTTCTATCGGATCAAAGATAATCCACTAAGTATTCCAATGATTTTGAAAGAGCGCAGAAATATGCACCCGTGACAGTTAACACAAAAGATCAACCAAATAAACCTAGTATTATGATATCCTATCTAAGGCAAGCAAATAACATTACTGATGGCAAGCTTTTTATGAAGGACTACCGCATATACATTAGGGCATTGCAAAAAAAAAATTTTTTTTGAGTTCTCAAAGGCCCCCCCCCTCTCATATTGTGACAAATGCCAAAGTAAGCTCAGATGCCAAATTTCACATCATTTGGACAATTTTAGACCCCCGCCCACCTCGCTTGAAATTTTTTGAAATTGGTGGTATGGGAAAATATGGAGGAAAAATACATTAAATGCTATAACTTTTGAAGTAGCAATCAGAAAATTACAATTTATACCTCTTTTGAAAGGAAATAACCTTAGAATTTGAATGGAGAAAAAAAATCTCAGAAATCGAACGGAACCTTTTTGACAATTGTCCGAATACGAGAAGTTGGGGTTATAGGGTCTTTTGTCATTCATATTAAATTTCATCATTTTCTCGTGCATATATCTCTAATATTCTTCACTCAATTTTCATAAACTATACCTTGTTGAACGTGGAAAATCCTTAGGATTATAACAAAAATAGATTCGTTACCGGTAAAATTCAGGAACATCAAATTATCGGACATATAGTGTCGATTTCACATTTTTGTCATAAATTGCACATATTAACTCTATTAACCAACAAAATTCTTATTTGATTTACTACTTTTAGTGTAAAATATGCTTAGGAATCACATGAGAAGTTTCATTTCTGGAAAAATAGGGGAAGTTGAGGTATTAGGACAAATAATGAAAAAAATGAGATTTGTAGAGGAATTATCAAAAAGTTTGATGTTTCTGAATTTTAACTCCAGCGTTTTTATTTTTATTTTATTCCTCAGAATTTTACACATTTTTTTTTTTGATAAAATTTAATATGAATGACAACATGCCCCATAACCCCAACTTCTCGTATTCGGACTAAGGTCAAAAGGGTTCCGTTCGATTTCTGAGATTTTTTCACATTAGAAAAACTACAAAATATGTATGATTTGTGTAACGGACCAGAAAAATCATTAAAAATATGGAATTTTGGGGCAAAAATGACCCAGTTCCCAAATTTCACGTATTTTCATAGAAACGAAAATAACACCATTCAAATACCAAGATTATTTCCTTTCAAAAGAAGTATAAATTGTAATTTTCTGATTGCTACTTCAAAAGTTATAGCATTTAATGTATCCTTCCTCCATATTTTCCCATACTACCAATTTCAAAAAGATTCAAGCGAAGTGGGCGGGGGTCTAAAATTGTCCAAATGATGTGAAATTTGGCATCTGAGCTTACTTTGACATTTGTCACAATGTGAATTAAAAAAAAAAAATTTGCGATGCCCTAATATACATGCCCGCCGACGAAGTAGAGATTGACAGTGTAGTCACCGATTCGAGTGTTTCATGCGCGGATTTACTGAAGCATGGAGTGGACTGTTTCAAAAGCCCCTTGCTCGGGGCAGAACTGTATATTTCTTCATACTCGTCTCGGGTGATTTTTGGTACCTATACGTCTTGGTCGACAAGGTTCATCTGTCTATTCGGCTATTTTCATAGTGCGTCATGCATTGCACTAAATACAAGTAAATGGGTCATTGTAGCAATAATGCCCAGCGGGGCAAGTGCGTAGAGAATCATTAGGATGACTCTTGAATTGTGATTCAATTGGCGCTCTATGCAGCCTTTTTGTAGAAATACTAAAGAGAGGTGCGCCATTCATCACACCACTATACCCTCTTGGTTCAGGAAGAATAGGACTCTGATGATCCCCTTGTGGGGACATCCGTACCGAGAAAACTTCACAATACGGCGTGGAATTGTCTTCATAATATTAATCGATCTTGCTTACTCCCCAATTTTTGCTAGTTTTAAGGAGGTAGCCTACATCACTGCTTCTTCTAGTTACAATTTGTACTTCTGTTGCAATATATTCCATATGGTTCGGTTCTTCATTCATAAAAGAGGAAGTTTTGGAAAAAAATATAAATTTTGCGCATATTTCTATTTAACGATATACGCAACTTTAGGTATAAGGTTAAAAAAGAAACAAGATAGCCCCATCAAATCAACTAACATTTGTAAATGTGTAACCTATTCAAATTGCAAATGAAGTTGGGCCATTCGCAAACAGATTGCAGATAATCATTTAACAGTTTAACTTCAATTCAGTACTTGGCTAGTTTGTGAACCAAAATTGTTTATTATATACGTTCAAAAAATAGAAAAAATCACTTACAGGAACAAATAGGCTCATTTCGGGAATTTTTCTTGACGCAATAAAGAGATGAATCGAGATCTTGTTAACATAAGTAATGAATAACAAAAAATAATTTTTTTGAGTGATTTCTCCACGTCTGCATTTTCCCCATGCGTTTTCCGTGAAGGGGAAAACTATCTCCCGTAATTTTTGACCGAGAGCCAACATTTTTTTCTGATTTCTCATGACAATAGCAAGCAACGTACGTAGGATTTTTTATTTTAGATATTTTGATGTTTCACGAAATGGATCACTTTTGAGTGGAAAATCGCAGAAAATGTTAAAAATCGACACAAAGTGGCGCTTTGTGTCGGTTTTTAAATATTCAAATATGCCATGAAAATTTCAAAGCGATCAAAAATCATTTGTTCGAGTTACATTTCCGGCCTGCTCAAAAAAAAGTGATTTCGAGAAAAACGCGGTTGAAGCTTCAAGTATACATAAGAAGCGATGCGGCAGAATTGAAAATTTGAACATTTATGTATTGTTTTCGTCTTCCATGTTTTGGGTTATCGTTTTCAACATCCTAAAGTAGATAAATAAATAAAAATCATTTTTTTCAAATTCTACTGTTGTGTAACCCCTAAATTACCGAAGTTACAACTGGTACTTTTTAGCTTAAGCACGGGGTTTTCCATAGAGTGCAGCCCGCGCAGTACTTGACATGTTGCGGTTTCATACTCGTACGCAGATAGTGTTGCTTGAGCATTGAGTGTACGTGGAGCAATGGACGCGCAGGAAGGAATGGCCCGGGCTATATTACATTTCACCACATAAGAAGAATCGAAATCCTGACAAAGTTCTCTTCTTCGAATTGGATAAAATGATTTTTTTTCGTAGCGCCTACGATATTATGCGATGATATTGACTCGTTTCGCGTTATTGACATTTTTAAGAATATGAATACAAAAAGTAAACTATCAAAACATAATCTAAACATCAGGATGTTTTGGCTAATTATGAAAGGTTTGGGAAACGCTATTCTCTTATATAAACGCTTGCTTTCGAGAAACGAGGGAGAAAGAGCTGGTGGGTCGCTCCCAGATCTCTGACTCTTGAGAAAAGCTCTATTCAGTCAAATTGCCGAATTTTCACTTCTATGGGTTATTTCAGTTAACATTTGAATGTTTTTTTGGAATTGCGATTCAAATTTGGATAATCTAAATTCCGACAATCTTGCTTTTGAATGGCAAATCAAAGTATGGTCCTCATTTGAAAAATATCAGAACTTCTGCACCACCGGGACATCATTTCCGAACAGTTGTTTCAACCGTACGCGTAATTTGTGTGTAATTTTGGATTTAGTGTCTAATTAGCGGCCCCGTTATAAACATTATAACGTTGCCTAATATCTGCTTTAGATCCACATACAAAGCAGTTTTAAAGAGCCGTGAAGCCCTAAATACTGATATAATGCTGGTATTATGCCAGAAAAGGCAAAATATAGTGCTATTACTGTGCAGAGATTGACAGATCGTTTCTGCAGTACTAATGCTATTATATAGCACCAGCGTACAAATGTCAAATTTGAAAGCTTAATATTGGCACTACTAATGCTATTAAAAAACTTCCGTTGGCTGTGATTGTCTGCCATGATTTTAAAACCATTTCTTAT
Organism: Topomyia yanbarensis; assembly: GCF_030247195.1. NCBI lineage: Eukaryota > Metazoa > Arthropoda > Insecta > Diptera > Culicidae > Topomyia > Topomyia yanbarensis. The sequence goes on along the minus strand of NC_080671.1, from coordinate 406,417,526 downwards.
GTTTCCTTTCGGTATGATGAGCAAAAAGGAAAAATTTTAAAATAAAATGTTCTGTTTGACTCTCTTCTAATGCATTGTAATGAATATCCTTAATGGGTTTTCGTTCTCACATAATATGAATGTTTTACGAAAATTACCTTCAGTAAGTCTCGAACTGAGGTACCTTACCTCGTCCTTCATGGTAAATGCGCTGCGTTTGCTGCCTGGACTATATTGCATATATTCGATTGAAATGAAATATACCGAATATAATATTTTAAAAGAGTTGCATAACGAATAAATCCACAATAGCATTATATCGGCTTTATATTTGCTCTAAAATGGCACTAGATGCACATGTAAAGCTTACATGCTTTAAAGATCCTTGAAGCATGTACGCGTTATATCAGCTTTATATACGCATATAGAGCAAGCGATAATGATATATTTCGGCTGTGCATTTATGCATTATTGATGCTAATATAGAGCTTTATTGCATTGTTAATGTTGTAATGTAGTTTCAATGCAACATTAGTGCAAATGTATAGCCAATATAATTCAATGGTTTAATGCTTACGATTACCTGGTAAGTTAGCTGTTAGATACTAACGAGAAGAATCCGAAACACGAAAAACCCAACTAAATTTTAGTGTCAGAAAACATTATTCAGCATTAACAGAGCAGCATAGCATAGTTGTTGGAAGCTACTTTGTGCAGTTAAGATCAGGCAACCTTTAGAAGTAAAACTTAAAACCTTAATACAATGACTGAATTGATTCTAAATATCCCAAAAATACAACATTTTCGAAAGTTATTGCCACAGTTTGTATCCAAATATCCAATATAAAAAAATACTGGTCTTCGGGAACCGCCACTGTTTGCCGGAGATAATTTCCAAGAGATTACGTTATTCGCATTTCCGCTCCTCCGTATCGCCATAAAGATAAATTTCTACTGGTGTTTATTTGAATCAGTCCGATGAAGCAACGTCCATAAGTCATAGTGATAGATGAGCTGCACAGTAAAAACAAATAATGAAACGCAGATCGTTTAATACTGCTATTCATCAATTCCATAGCTTTTTGAGGAAAATTTGTTTTTGCGTGGTTCTGCGCGAAAAGTTTTTTTTTCAACGCGGATTTTTTTTTTACTGTGTACTGGTAAATGTTTTCTCGCCAAAGCAAGACAAACAATAATGCAAATACTGAGCCTGAAACGTGATAGGAATTATCATATATGTCACTGGCTGCAATAAATAGTCAGTGCCATATCTAACGCTCGCTTAATATTACCTTATAATAGTCAATATTCGTAATATCAAACACCTGCTGCTTTGTTTACCCGATTCCGTTACGTTCCTGTCGCTGGTAGCGTTAAACCAAATAAAATAAAATTGATTAAAGAAGCGGATTGCCAAACCTCGACACAAACCAAATACCACCGGTATTCGACCCCCTGAGTATCACGCAAAATTTGCACAAAAGAAAAAAAACTGTTTAAAACTGTTATTTCCTTGTCACGATCCAGTTCCTATAATCCCATCGACCAAATAAGGAAATAACAACCAACCTAGGTAGCTCACACAGTGGCTCAGTGTCAAAGGCAGCCAGCTAGCTCATTTACGTTCGTGTTGGAATTGGAATATCAGGTCCGAAAACCACTCACCGGTGCGGCGGCGACACAGGGTCCGTGTGTACTATGTGAATTACTATTTCACATTCCATTGCCCATAAAGCAACTTAGCAGGTGGCATGACCGATTCTGGTTAAGGAACCGCTGCTTGGCTTATTAGGATGGAAGTTAATCTTTGTTTGGGTCCGTCCCCGTACCAACGTAACAACCGATCAGTTGACATTGCGCTGTAAGCAATGCTGAGGAAGTTCAACAGGTTCAAGTTCAAAAATAGCAGCTTTTTTCATTCCAATCTGCCATGGGTCTTCGGTGTTGGAAAATTGTCCAATACTTATAATGAGAGAAACGTCCGATTTTGTTAGTGAGTACATGAGAGTAATGAAAATACGAGTACGTATATCATGGGATAGTCATGGTTGGGCAACAGCTGGGAGTCTGTAATGGCCGAGCATTCGGATTTGAGTAGGACCCTCTTCTTGCCAGTGTGAAATTGGAGCATTTTTTTTTATATAAAAAATTCATGTAATTTGTTGAAAGTCATTCCTTAGTCACATTTCAATAGATCTTTCCATTTTTCAGACAGTTTTTTTTAAATTTCGATTATAGAGGTTGTAATCTTAGTGTCAATCGTCACTTTTTTCAGGTTAGCAAAATCTCTTCAGGAAAAATTTCTAACCCTATGTGCGAGGTTAGGAATCGAAACCAGGTGAGCTGCGTACAAGACAATCGATTTATCAACAATGCTATACCCGCATCTACATTTTTATTTATTGAAACACGGGCTTTGCGATCGCGTGTATCATCGCGAACGGTTCGAGCATTTGTACGTTAACGTGTTCAATTGCGTATGCGTTTGTATGTCGCATGTGCTAATGTGTATGTAACTTCGCGTGTATAAATTCCATTTTATAACCATGTGTCCTTTCGTATATTCCCGTAGGTTCTTGGAAAATGATCCAGCTTCAATGACAGTCTACTTTCACGGGAAAAGTGAGGGTGTCCCGAAATTGCTGAATGTCACGAAACTTTAGACATCGCCCTCTAAATGCGTTCATAGCGAAGGATGTTTTGAACAAGCTTACAGAGATTAGAAGTTATTTCAACTGATTCAACGATCATTCGTGTGAGATTAGGTCAGTGCAGTGGCTACATATTACTTCAGTAAATTTTTCGACGCGAAAAATTGTATGTTAAGAATTCCCAAATGGAATTATTAATATTACAACCGTAGCGACAGATACCTTGCCAAATATTATACTTTCATTCACAGCTCCATATTGTCATTTCAATATACACCCTCCACAGCAGGAAAAGTAATAACGGTTTCTACACAATAAACATGCGCACTTAATTATTGATTTTTGTTCTTCCCACATTTCACCACCCAAAATAGTCGATCGAAAAAAGCTCAGCGGTTAACATTCTCACCGAAAAGTACCACCCCGTCCATATCCATTACTAACGAAACGTAATTTTACAAGCCGTTAGCTCTCTGCAACTGCAACCGGGCGACCTCCGTGTCTGTCACCTCCATCACCAGCAACTAGCCAGCAGTCAGTCAGTCAGTCAGCGAGCCGGCTTGGATCAGCGCCATGGCATAGCATAAAAGTGGTGTGTTTCGTTTTGTGGCGATTACAGTGCGAATTACGTGCTTCATTCACATACGAGTACCTCCTAACTAACTAACTAACCGACCCATGTTAATGGAGGTACCATAGCCCGAATCCAATCCACCACCAACCAACATTGGGAGGTCGCTAGCCGGTGCATGGTCAACAGTAATTGAGTTTTTTTTTACTTTCGCTCTGGGCCTCTGATGGGGGCATGTCTAACAATCTAATACATATGTCCAATGTTGATCCCCGAATGCATACATATTGCCGCGAACCACTTACCGATATGTGTTATGGTCGATTGTGGTTGATTCGAAGAGTGATTTGTTATGCGCGGTGCATGCAAATTTGCACAACGCCGCTTGACAATTGCGTACCGCGGTGGTAACAATTCAATCTGCGTAAGGTACTTATGCTACGTCGTTCGTTGGGATAAGCCATGATTTTCCCCCCATTTGACGAAATAGCATATTTTGTACTTTCTCTTCAATAAGTAGTAAATGTTATGTATGCAAATTGTTAGTGGGAACCTTTATACAATAGGGAATTTAATCTATCCGAAGAGTCGTATCCATTAGTTCACTCTTCCTAGCATCGTCGATTTTATTTTCTGACAACGTGCCAAGTTACTTTGAATAAGACACACACTAAGCAGTAAAACTAGATTCTTTTTGCATTGAAGTATAACAACATTGTGTGATGGTTCCGATTTCAGCTCAAGAAAAACAGCGAGAACAATAATAAACAAGTAATAAAGGAGTAAAGGCGCTTACAATTTAACGACCTTCAGCAAAAAATATATTAGTTCCGCTTCGAACGGTTGCTGATCGCAGTCCAATAAATAGAACGAACCAGCGGCGCGCTCTGCAACATGTTCCATTAAATGAGGACTGATTACTTCATATGTGTGCTGGCTTGGTAGATATTTGTTACTTTTTAATCCAGGGTCAGCGTGGATTGGTTTGCGAAATGTGGATTTTCCGCCATTCCGAACAACTCGTTAAAAAATTAATTATTCTAACGAACTCGTTTCCTTGCATCGGAACAGAAGGGAGAGGAAGTTCGAAGTAATTGAAAGTAAATACAATAGCAGGAAGATCGGACAACAGTTCTATTTGGCGGTTTGAGTTGGTATATTTAGTATCACTTATACTCCGCTTCGTGCAGGTATGCGAGTTGACCTGGCAATATGCAATAAAGTGGCGACTACTAAATGAGTTCCCAACTGTTTTTGGGAAGTTGTACGTTAATTGATTTCTTTGTTTTTCGAGAGTTGTCCTACTGGAGCAATAGATGGTCGTCAAACGGTGGGATAACAAAATTTCCACAAGTTTCCTATCTCATGCCTCCACGCGAGTCTAAGTCTATTGATGACATTTGGTCCTTAGACCGGCGACGACTGTGTGCTATCAGCCTTCTTCCGATAGTAGCAGAATGAGAGGGTGCGAACAGATCTAGTCTAGAAAACATTGCCGTAAAAATGAATAGTTGATCGGAAATTAGCCCCAATACGACTAATCTGACTAGTATCTATGATCACGGGTCAATACGTATTGAAAATTCGCCGCGTCTGTTTTTATGAACCTAATTTCAAGCTACGCTATTGCTAACAAGCCCGTGCATCAGGTTAACAGTCCTTTATATTTCCCTTCAGTGTTCGTTATTATCGCTTGTATACTTGTATTCCACAAACAATCCGATATGGAAAATAAGTAATACTTTCCTTAATTTATAACATCTCGCGCTATTTTTGCCTGTATAATGTGTTATCACACGGTAGTTTTCAGGCCAATAAATATATCGTAGAGAAGAAGTAGCGAATTCTGTCCAAATACTGGTGCAATGAATAGTGATCCGGCCCAGTACGCAGATAAGATTAGCTTTTCTAGGCAATACTCCCACGGTCGGCTGTGTGGAGTTCAAATTGCTTTTGTTTAGGGAACATAGTATACTCTCGGTAACCGGCTGCCCAGAGTTTAAAAAGAACCAAAAACTAAAAAAAGATCTTCTCTTTTTCGAGTGATCGTGCACTCGAAGACTAACTAAACAACTAATAACCTAATAAAATATGCTTTACAGGTCGCATCGCTTGCTTGGAGCGAATCCTAGACCTGATACCCTTCCAAACTACCAACTCCGCGACCCCTATGGAAGAGTCTGATGAATCGTCGTCCTTCCGTTAAGTAAGTGGATCATCAACACTTCCTGTCTACCTTATCCTTTATTCTTCCCCGTGAACGATGGAGATGGGTGCGGCCGGCATGATGGCTATCATGCTGTTGAGGTTTCAATATGGGTCGGATTGGTATGAATTCCTACTTACCATTACCTAAGCAACTCTTGGTATGAATTCCTACTTACCATTACCTAAGCAACTCTCAGCAGTCAAACATGATGAAGTCAGTGTGCAATCCGCCAAAATCATCGTCACAACGCAACGTAACGCAACGCAAGTTGTCCTACTGGAGCAATAGATCTAGGTTCTCGGAAGGGCTTCCCGTCAGAATCACACACTACAATTGCAGACAGGACGGAAATGTCACCCACTAAAACACTGCTTAAGGTCAATTGCAGCGGACCGTGATTCTGAATGTGATATTCATTGTACGGTTCAGGTATGCGCGGGCCTAGGACAATCACGATCACGTGTATCATTGCGAGAGGCTCGAGCGTTTGTGCGTTAACGTGTTCGATCGCGTGCGTATTTGTATGTCGCGTGTGGTAGCGTGTATGTTACTTCGCGTGTATAAATTCGATTTTATAACCATGTGTCCATTCGCATATTGTGCTCTTGGACGATCGCGGGTGGACCGTGGATCTGATACCGTAAACCGGGGTAATTTTGATCATTCGAAACTTTTTTCGTAGATTACTTCTTTAGCTAGAATAGTCTATCGAATCGTTCAAATTTGAAATGAGTTTTACTCTAAACTTATAAAATACTGATTTGCAATACTTTTTGAGTATATTGTTCGATTTTAGAGTACAAAATGTACAGAAACCCCAAATTTTACTTAATCTTATTTTTAAGAAGTTTACGAAGCTGTGTCCATTTTTTATACAACAACTAAATCTTATATTCTAACAAGAATAATAATTTCCAAGCAAGTTTTTATTTTTATTTAAAGTCCGATGTGTGAAATCTATTTTTAAGAGCTTGCTTACTTTAAAAATAATCTTTTGTGAAACTAGTTCGCAATTACTTCAAGCTTACATTCGCAATATTACTTTATATCTAATACTACAACGTATTAAAGCGGATAAACTATAAATAACTCTTTTATTAATAAACTCAATTTTACTATTTTAATTAACTATTAATAAACTATTTATTAATTGATTAACAGCTGAAATAAAACAAATTTACCAGTTTAAAAAGTTTACAGATTCTTCTATTCGAGTTGAACTCGAATGAAACGACTTTTGGTCCCTCGAACTTTTCAGTATATTTAAATACTTTGTGCTATACCAATTAACATCTTTTTAACAATGAGTATCTTTGCAGAATTAGTTTAGGCAAAAATTTGAATGAAAAACATTAACATCAAGAACTTAATGTGGGTACAACATAAAACTGATCAAAGACATCCTGGAATACGAAAAAACGGACTTCAAATTGTAATCTTTTTTGGAAAAATAGCAGTTAGCGGACAATTCCAGGTAAAACCATCCAATCTGGTTCTTCATATATCGGTACATGGTTTAAAAATATTAAACTTGAAAAAAAAATGTGTTGCGTTTAAAAATAAGGAATGATTTCTCCGAAAAATGATCAATGTCACCCCGGTTTACGGTACTTAACCCATTCATGCCCATGTTGTTTGTGGACAACAACGTTTTTAAACAGTTATAACTTTTGATTGAGACGAGATTTGCTCACAAAAACAAGTAAGGCTCATTAATGTGATTATTGCCTTTAATTTGAGTACTAACAGTTACAAGGATCAGCTCTAGAACTGAAGTTATTGCAATTAGTCTGATTGGATTCCGATGGAGCAGTGCTGCCAGGGACAGTTTACGTTAACGACGGAAAATGATTTTTTCATATATCTTCGTTATGGTGCAATATTATTGAAAACTGGTGGTCAATTTAGACTGCCGTTGGCTACGTTTTTCACGTAATTGGACTGTTTTAATTATTCTAGGAGAATTGTATTGAGCATTAGAAGGTAAAAATTGACCACCTTCTAGCACTGCCATGTAGGCTTTATGAAAATAAGCTTTTAGATGTTTCTTGCCCCAACCGTTTTCAAGGAAAAATAGTTTTGAAACCCTACATGCACTAGCAAAAAGTTGGACATGAAAGGGTTAATTTTCGATGTACGGTTTAGATGATAGAAGAGTGTGAGTCCTTTCATATCACTATAGTTCCCAATTATGTCACCATGGACCGTGTTGTCTAGTGGACATGAGCGTCATTTTTTATTAGTCATTCGGACGGATGTTTTTATTGGACTATCGGACGTAACCGATTCATGAATACGCGAACAAGGTGTTCGTAGGTACACTCTTGAGACCGCGTTTGTAAATTTATAAATGCTAAAATGTTCACTTAGTCATCGGGGCGTTATTCTGTTTGTGAGATCGCGGGCGCAAGTGTGCGTAGATTATCACGAAGGGCTCGAGTGTTTGTATGTTAACATGTTTGTCGCGTGTACTGTCGTGTATGTAACTTTGCGTGCATGATTTCGATATTATAACTGTGGCCATTCGTATATTCGCGCGTATTCGCGACCGTAAATCTGATACTTAATTTTTAGTATATGGTTCATATGCTATAAGGGACTACGTTTCCTCATATCACTAGAGGGCCCGGTCATGTCGCCGTGTGTTGTCTAGTGAATATGAACGTCTTTTTTTGGTCCAATTGAAGGCATGGATCTAGGCTGTTAAGACCGAAGGAAGAGATTTCCGGACGTGACCGAATGCCATTTCGTCGAATGTGCTATTTCGCCGAATGGGTCATTTCGCCGAATTATATTTTACTAAATATGTAGAGTAGAATGAGGTCGTATAGGTATGGGGGTTCAATAGGTATAGGGCATTATCTTTGCTGTTGTTGTAGTGGTCGCTCATGTTGCGTGAGTTAGATACATGGTAGAGAACATCGTTGACGCATATCATTTCGGTTGTTACCGTGGTTCAGCTGTATTAGTTAAGGCGTTGTTCATGTTTTCGCGTGTTGCTCTGCGAAAACGCTTTGTCTCTTGTCCTCAGTACAGTATATTAAATTAATGTAAAAAAATGTCAAGTGAGTTTTTTCTTATGTAAAAATTAATGCTGAACACGTGGTTTGTCTTGGTTTATCGTAATTTCTGGCTTTGAACAAAAAATCAAACATCAAAATGAAACATACGCTTGAAGACACGATAGATCAACGGTTTATGAGCACTGTAGGTCACTACTATAATGCAAATTCAAATTTTTCGACGACAAATTGCAATTGTATATGGGTCATTCCATGCGAAGTGATCAAGGCACGTGTAACGACCTCCACGGATTTGAACAAAATTTAGAGGAATTGTTCATCTAGGGCCAATATATAAAAACCCAAATTTTTGTGACAATTGAACCACCCCTCGGGTCATGGGAGCACCCCCCGTTTTAGCAAATTGCCAAAACCCTTAATTTTCTTTTAATCATATTTCCGGTTCTATTTACTCTAGAATAAAACCACCAGATGGCTTTTAAAGAAAATTGTTCAAGGAGTCTATAAAAAATATTATTTTTTGCCGACAGTGTTGCCAACTATGCAATTTTTTCAGTTAAATATTAAAAGTTAATTTTTCTCTCAATACGTATATTTTAATTTTGAAAATTTTAATGCCATCGCGTTCCTCAGACATTTTTACATAAAAACACTTATCATCCCAATATAATATAGGCGCATCCTGAGATACACCGTTTTGAAGAGAAAAAACCGCAATTTCCCATATAAAATCGCAAGCGCACAACACTAAAAAACCAACTTGAGTATTCTGAGTTCAAACATAATTTTTCGTGAAGTAGACGAGAAATGATGAAAAACTACGTATTTGGTTTGCTTCTAGCAGTTCAGGGTCGATTTTTATGACAGTTTGAAGATTTTCTCAATTTTGGCCAATAAAAATGGATTTTTATATGAGAAAATCGGAGGTATATCACGGTATATCTCAGGATGCGCTCATATTATATTGGGACGATAAGTGTTTTTATGTAAAAATGTCTGAGGAACGCGATGGCATTAAAATTTTCAAAATTAAAATATACGTATTGAAAGAAAAATTAACTTTTAATATTTAACTGGAAAAATTGCATAGTTGGCAACACTGTCGGCAAAAAATCATATTTTTTATAGACTCCATGAACAATTTTCTTCAAAAGCCATCTTAAGGTTTGATTCTAGAGTAAATGCAACCGGAGATATGATCAAAAGAAAATCAAGGGTTTTAGCAATTTTCCAAAACGGGGGGTGCTCCCATGACACGAGGGGTGGTTCAATTGACACAAAAATTTGGATTTTCATATATTGGCCCTAGATGAACAATTCCTCCAAATTTTGTTCAAATCCGTGAAGGCGATTTCAAGTTTGCATCTTTTATTGATCACTTCGCGTGGAATTCCTTATGTTCATGATGGCGCCAGCATTCGATCAGTCTCTATACAATTCAAGGTTCCGTTCGAAACATTACGTGCTCGTGTGCAAGGAAAGTGCTCGTCAACAATGAAATCGCGTCAGATATTTCGCGTGTGTTAACAATATAATAATTTAAGATGCTGTTGAAGTAGATAGTTAAAAAAACATTATCGAAAAGAGAAGGAAAAGGAATCCAAAAAAGCTCCGAAGCGCAAACGTGCGTGTCCCACAGCTAAGCAACCACATGAGCCGGAATGCACAACTTCCATTCCACATTCTGGCGACGAAGAGGACACCAAAGAAGTCATTCACAGGTACAAAAACAGACGCAGCTGCTGAAAGATACGGCTTTCATTATTTTTCACATCATTTGCCACTTCCTCCTTTTCTTATCTGAATGACGTCTGCAGTATTCATACTCTTCAAATAATAGTTGAACCGCTGATTTTCTAGAAGTGTACATTGTTTAAATTAACCTCGACTATAGTGACGTATCGTACCCCTCAGATTTTTAAAACAGCGAAAAAAAAGTACATTCCCTTATTGGATTTAACTTGAAAAATATTTAGTCAGGCATAAAATCATTATTACCGAAACGTTGCCAGATGTATAACTTTTCCAAGAAGTGTTTGTTTGTCAAAATCAGTGCAAAAACATAATGACGTGAGCTCGCTAAAAACTGATCTACTTGATCCAATTCTGCTCTAATGGTGGTAAAAAAATAAGAGGCCAGTAGTGAAAAAATAACCAATGAAATCGCTTTTGGTATACTTTGGTATACTTTAAATTTAACGTGCCTTTAATTTAACATGACCAGTTTATTATTATTTCAGAATTAGTGTAGCTGATGTAATTAAATTAATAAATAAACGCTATCAATTATTGTGCATCTCTCCTCCTATCAACTATAGGATTGACGGTACATACTGTAAAACAAAGACAACAATTAAGTTCACTGAATATAAGCCATTTCACCATAGGTCGATTTGCCGAATATTTTTTCGTCGAAGGTCATTTCGCCAACTGCGACGTTTCGCCAAATTTGATTGAATGATTGTGTACCAAAAACAATTTCAATAATTAAATAATACTAAGGGTGAGTCAGTATTTGAATTTAGTCTCATTCAAGTATCTATACTAGCAAAATATATAAGCAATATTCAAGTCATGTCAATGGATTAACTGCATGTAAAAAAAACTGAAATTTAGTATAACAATACTATATTTTATATTTTAACTTTTTAGCAAACCAGATAATTCATTATTTTTTAAAGATTAAGTGTAACTGATATATAATGATGCCGCCTAATGTGGCTACGCTGCAGCGACACGACATGACATCACTCCATTGAAATTGTTTTTGGTCAACAATCTGTCAATTAAAATTAAATTCGGCGAAATGACCTTTGGTGAAACGACCCATTCGGCGGGATAACCTTCGGCGAAATAACCCGTTAGACTAAATAATCTTCGGTGAAATGACCTTTGGCGAAATGACCCAGACCCTACTTAATCGAAAGGTTGTTTTCATGTTTGCGAGATCGCGGACGTAATTGAGCGTGGATGGAGCTCAAGCGTTTGTATGCAAACGCGCTATAAACATTGTGGTCATTCGCAAATTCGCGTGTGTTCTGATGTTTAAATGTACGATTCAGATATTTAAAAATCAGATCCCATATCACTAGAGTTCCCGGCCATGTCGTCATGGAACGTGTTGTCTAGTGAATATGAGCGTCATTTATTTTATTGGCTGCTAGGACCGAAGGTAGAGACTTCCGGACGGGACTAATTCATGATCGCACGAGCGGTGGGTTTATGCTTAAGACCGCGTTTGTAAATTTATAAGTGCTAAAACATTCACTTAATTACCGGGATGTTTTAATGTTGGCAAGATCGCGGGCATAAGTATCCCAAGCAACACTTGCAACATGTAATGGCCGTAGTCTGTTGCATAACCATTCACTGGTGCGCTTTTTGGGTTGCTGAATCAGTTGAATAATGGTTGATGTATGCTTCTTTTCAACAAATTATGTTGCAGAAACTGCTAGTCAACAAACGGTGTTGCTCGGGATGTGTGGATGATGGCAATTGCATGTTCGTGACCAGGTTTGTGTTATCGCGAAGGCCACGAGCGTTTATACGTTTTGAATGAAAGATTTTGAATGTATATGAAAGAATATGCAATTGATTGTATTAGTGAGTGTTTGTATGATTCTAATTCAAAATACAGACAAGTAAAAATAACACCCCAAATAAAGAAACAAAAGATGCAAAGAGATCAAACAAAAATGTATAAATTGCCCGATATTACTTTTGGTAACATAAGTAGTGGAAAAGTAAACTAATAGAAGTACAACAAAAACAGACTAATGAAGTAGAAGAAAAGACCACATGTAAAATGCAATCAAACTATTTGAACTCGTCTAAATGCCAGGATATTATGTTTATTTACCATTAACGATAATTGCATTCTGCTAGAACTTTATCATTCTATGCTGAGCGGGAATGGATGATTCACGTGCGTCGGTAAATTAATCGTACCTCAATTTATCCAATCCGAACTTTCCGAATGAATCGAATCAAATGCACGAATTAAACACCGGAAAAAAGACACCAACGAATCCTAGGAAGGATTACCCATTATTCCATCATATACGCCACTTCTGCATCCATGCATACAACTATTCGAAGAATTTTTTAGCGAATTTTACGCAGACGAGCATCAAATCAAGTTGACGCTTATGAGCGGCTTTCACATATAAGTATACAGCAATTCTATGAAAAAAGTTATACGATCTCTCAGAATTCTGTAATATTTGGTAGGATCGTTCCTTACCGAAAAATATTAGATACACATATTTTTGTATTTCGTCGTTAGGGTGTCTCTTTCCACGTTAGACTGGTCCAAAAAATCGTGATTTTTCAAAAGTTGAATTTTGTTTAAAATTCATAGCTTCTTAACCGCCGAACCGATTTTCATTAGTAACAGGTCAAATAAAAGGTGTGTAATTGTAGCTTGAAATAAAAATAGTAAACATTAAAAAATATTGCATTTTGCATGAAAACAATACGAATTAATTGGTTTTTCTTGATTTTTACTGCGAGGGTCCTAAACTGCACTGAAGTCTTTTTTATGCGACTTTTTTATCCGGATTTTCAAAGTTATACGGTTTTTTATGCGGATTTTCAAAGTTATGCGGTTTTTTTTGTGCGGATTTTCAAAGTTATGCGATTCTTTTTATGCAGCTTCCTTTTAATTTTTAGGGAACCACCTGAAGCGACTTTTATCGAAAGATAGATCCACGTGAATGCACATGCTTAAACAAAAGACATAAAATGTTAAAATTTTTATTTTAGAGGTATTTAACGGCTTTGTCAGTCTTAATACTCTAGGCAAACGATTTGATTTTAGATTGCCCGACGTTTCGGCCGTTTTTGGTGGACTTTTTCAAGGGAAATTATTTTAGTTTTTTAATTACTAGTCTTTGGGTTAAGGATATGAGAAGCACTCTTGATGCAGTGAAAATAAAAACAGAAAATGACTGAATATCTTTTTACCTTTCTCATAATAAAACTTATGCAATCGGTCGGAATTTTTTACCCGAGGCCCACAGAGCCGAATCTCTTATAGCATTCGACTCAGTTCGGCGAGATCGGAAAAAAGTCTCTGAGCGTGTATTTTTTTTACTTGGTGGTAAAGCTTTTACACCGACCCGGCACACGTTCAGTAGTTAGACCATACATCCGATTTCGTCCATCATGTACCAGAGTAAGGGACTCTGAACAGAGAAGATAACTCTGAACCCTATTCCTCTAAACTCCACCAAGAACTCCGACATTTGCCTGATTCCCTGGATTCCATTTGAAATGACTACTTCTAATGCACTCAGGTCTAGCTGGTCGTGCTAGATTTCGCTTGTCTCGTCACCTCCTGCACGGCATGATATTCTACATGCCTTCCTCTCTACGTTGACCAGTTGGATGCCGTGGTCGATCCGGCGATTCCGGTTGGAGGGTGGCTTCCGGTTCACTGGTGCCCCAACGACGCTGGTGGTTTGTCGCGTTCGGTGCTACTCGGCGTAGTCCCCGACGGTGGAGCTAGCCTACCTCGGCGGAGAGTTCCCCGACGAAAGAATGTCTCCTGTAACCGTTGACGGACACGTTATTCTTCCTTAGATGCAGTCCGGTAGAATGTCCAGCGATTCCCGGTGGAGGATTGCGTCCGGTTCACTGGTGTCCCGACTACGACTACGGACTACTCGGAATAGTCCCCGACGGTGGATCTTTCCTACTCCGACGAAGGGTTCCCCGGCAGTGGACGATCTTCCGAAACCGATGCTACCCGGGCAGATGCCGAGGTCGGTCCTGCGATTCTGGGTGGAGGGTGACGTCCAGTTGACAGGCGCCCCAACGAGCATCTGCCGGAGCTACCTCCCGATCTACTCGAACTAGTTCCCGGCGGTGGGCCTAGTCTACTCCGACGGAGAAATTTCCCGACGTTGAAATTTCTCCCGAAATCGTTATCTCGATGCTGTTCGGTTAGGTGCCGAGGTCAGTCTTGCGATTCCGGGTAGTCACGGTTCCGACAGCATAAGTCATTAAGTGACTTTATGCTTGTCTGGACATGTCGCAGACTCAGGTGATTCGCATTTAATGCCAAAAGATCCTGACTCTTGCGTTGCAGAAGAAAAAGAGTTAAGTAGCCGGGAAATTCTAAGCTTGCTCATATGACTCTACTCCACGCTTTTCTAAACTTTCTTACTCCAAATCAGCGATTTTGAAAACATATGAAAGGCTGTGAAGAGGGGTTTTTACAATTTGAAGACAAATTTGTTTCGGTTGTCTGACCGATTTCTGGCAGAATTCACCATTTTTGAGCCAGAATTCTGCCAGAGTCTTTTGGCATTAAATGCGAATCACCTGAGTCTGCGGCATGTCCAGACAAGCGTAAAGTCACTAAATGACTTATGCTGTCGGAACCGTGACTCCCCGGAATCGCAAGACTGACCTCGGCACCCAACCGAACAGCATCGACATTTTTTCATGAAATGAACATTTGAAAAATATTCCTGGTATCCCTGCTCCAAATCCTTGCTCTTCCTTGACTACTATGGCTCTTAATATTGAAAAATATTTCACACCTTGTGTTTTTTATGCGGATTTTCAAAATTATGCAGTTTTTTTTATGCGGATTTTCAAAGTTACGCGGTTCTTTTATGCTGTACGTATCCCCGCATAAAAAAACTTCAGTGTACTCCATACTTTAAAATTTTTACTTGAAATATCATTTAATTCTACACAACATATCCAGAAATTAGGCTGCCAGCTCCAGAGGTACGGTACGGATTCTCAATTTTCAAAAAATTGTATCTCCGAAACCCTCGGGGATGGCAGCTTAATTTTTGGATATGTTGTATAGAATTAAATGATATTTCAAATAATAATATAAAAGCATGGAGTAGTTGAGGACCCTAGTAGTAAAAATTAAGAAAAATTATTTAATGCCTATTTTTTCATACAAAATTCAATATTTTTAAAACTTACTATTTTTATTTGAAACTACACTTAAACACCATGTTACCAATGAAAATCGATTCAGCGGTTCAGAAGTCATGAATTTAAAAAAAAACAACTTTCGAAAAGTCACGATTTTTTGGGCCAGTCTAACGTGGATAGAGACACTCTAACGATGAGATAAAAAATATGTAGTATTTTTCGGTAAGGAACGATCCTACCAAATATTACAGAATTCTGCGAGATCGTATAACTTTTTTTTATGATTTTCATTTTTTATTGCTGTATAAAGAAGCGGGTGTTATGATGCATGCACTGCACTGCCGCATTTTTATATTTGACTGCTTAATTGCAGTACAAAGGCGATCTCCAATTCCTAATACCTAATGGTATACCACTCTGCAATACGATGCTCTACTCGAACAACCCCACGTCGAAAATCACAACCGATAAGCCGTACACGCTGTTACGCAGGCTTTTAACAAATAACCCCGCATACATCATAATTGAATGCAGTTTACTTTCAATTGTTTCACATGCTCTACAATCTGCCGAGTCCAACTTGACTGTGTTGTTCAATTATACTCTTCTCATAGACCCGGCTGTTGGGACGTGACTTTGAGTGGGTTGGTGGTGGTGGTGGATGCGTTTAAATTCCTACTCTATTAACACAATAATGAAGCACTGCGGTTTTGTTTTACCAACGAATCACGAAGTCGGTAGCCCGGTTCCACCGGGCACGGAAAGCAAACGGAGAGAATTAACGAATGATGTTACGGCATAGGCTATAAACCACACATAGTAAACCGAGAATCAGTTGGAGATTTAAATCGCATCTATGGAACTATTAGGTGGTTGGTTGAGTTTGAAATATGGTAACCATTTTCAGACGTTGTTGAGGTAACAATGCGGAATGGTCACTTTCACTCAGAGATGGCATCTAGTTGATGCAAAAGTGCATCGGTTGTGCCTCCTTCGAATTAGAATTTTAGCAAACTGACTACAGTTGTTCAAATATTATTTAAACCTTTCAGTGAAGATCACAAGCTTCGCTTGTTCAACTATAAATGAGAACGGCTCACTGATGGAACGTACAATCCCCAACCGAGATGACTAAAGCTAACTTGTACCTCCTGTTCGGCATCGGCTTGGCGCTGGTAAATTCAAACTTCTTCGGTTGTAGTTCATCTTATTTAAAACGGTCTCATTTTACAGCTCCCATCAATTCTTGGAGTGCCAATCTTCTGGTATCTCCCATGGAACAGCTGGATCCCAACGAGTACAACCACCAGCAGAAGCAGTGCCAGTTCGTCATCACCACAAACAACGAAAGCCCCGATAAATGCTTCAATCTCGATTGGGAACCGGATGAACACTACCGCCCTGGATGACATGGGAACACTGATCGAAAACCTAACCATCAATCGTGGCCGAAGAGCGTTGCCATCGAACGAATCCATCATCCAGATTGGGAATCAAATCATTCGGCTGCCTCCGGGGAACCTCTCCAATTTGACTATCAGCATCATCGACGGAGTGCCTTACATTGGACGGTGGCCTCCGAGCACGACTGAGAAAACCGAAGAAGGCCCCTCGCCAGGACTTTTTGGGCGGATCCGAACTTTTTTGGATGAGTTATTTAAATCGAATTAACTTCCGATCGTAAAAGCATGGAGAGCTTGCCGGTGGTGGTGGTGGTGGAAGCAGCAACGGCAGCACCGGCGGCGCGTGCTGTGACATCACACAACAAAACAACAAACTTAGAACGAATCTATTTTCAGCGGTGAAACTTGAATCAAACCAAAAATCGCGGCATATCGTCGTGTCAACCAGCTGTGGGTTACTGTCGCCCCTAGAGTCCCGGTCGTCAGCGGCAGCGACCAAGCTATTTTAGGGAGGACGCTTTTTTCAAAACCATTTCATTCGGCACTAGTAGTAACTACCTATTATGTAATAAAGAAAAAGAAATATATATGCCGCAAACCAGCCGTAACGATTGTGCTAGGATGTTTTCAATTTTTTTCAACTGTGGTATGAGTATGTGCCGTATAACTAGCAATAACAATAGCTGGCTTGACTTTGGTAAGACGCCTTGTTTCTTCTTACTGGTACGACAGTTTTAGACTTCTTATTTCTTCTACTAGTTAGACAAAATTTGAGAACAATGCTATTGAACTAATAAAAGCTTTTTTTACATTTTAACGGCGTTCAATTAGCTAGAAATTACTGGGTAGGGAAAGTTATGAAAATTTAGAGCCATAGTACTCAAGTGAGAGCAAGGATGTGTAGTATACAAATCGGAAAATTAGAAGTGGCAAGGCTAGTCTTTTGCCTTCTGTTGGCAGGGGTCGAGCTTAGGCAGCATAACTACGAATCACTTAAGTCTACCAACATGCCTCCTGGTAAAGACAGACTTGTCCCTCTTTACCGTGGGAACCGAAAAAAAAGCCACGTTAACTTACCAGTAAAACCGGCAACATATTCTCTATTGACATCTCCATGCAAACCCACACAGGGCCGGCGAATAGCGTGGGTAGCATGGGTAGTACTACCCACTCGAAAATAAGTTTGGGACAATCTAAAACCTGAAATTAACCCCACATTTGTCTTGCGCACAAAATGCATGCGTCTGAAATTTCCAGATTCACAATAATTTCAATATGTCTTTTGGATTACAATTTTTATTTAAATATGGTACAATAATTAGGATTTGTTTAAAATTTAAGCTTATTTTTTTAGTAATACTAAGGCGAAGACTCCATATCAAGAAGACTGATATCTCTTTCCTTCCCCCATACAAACGAGAAGCGACAGAGGTTACAGCGCCTCTATTGGAAGAAGGGAGGAAGCTTTATGTAAAAATGTATATGTGTGTGTGCATCACTATGGAAAGTACCACCTTTACCCGCAAGTGGCGTTGCTGTTACTGTCTCCGGATTCTGGACAGAGTTGCCAGTCTTCTTGATATGGAGTCTTCGACTAAGGGGAATATATTTTAACACATCTACATCTTAAAACAAGGAATTCAGATCTATATGTAGAATAACACGAACTATTATTTGATTAACGATTGAAACAAGGAGAAACACAACTAGGCTTATTATAAAGAAGGCAAAAGAGGAATTGATTTCAGCATCAGAGTAGAAGAAACCGTATCAGGGAAAGTGAAGAGAGTCCGGACAAAAATATTAGGGAAAAGAAGAAATTAAATTTTCAGCTTTTTAGCAACCGGAATAATACTACAGGACATCATGAACCGGCTCGCCGACTGTCCTCTTTGGATCCGCTGGGAACTTTGTAGCTGATAGCATATCAACTAAATAAGAAAAGATAACTAAATTTGGCTATCTATCGTGGTTAAAAATCTGTATATGAGAGACATATAGGGAGATCGATTATAGTCAGCACATCTCGGACTGGAACGAGGCCGAAGGGATTCGTTTAACAGAGATCTGGCGCTAGGGCACTAGGCGCACGACCAGACAACATGTTTAATGTTGCGATAATCGTCATCATAAGCGCAGAAACCACTCTCCACGACTCCACTACACCAGAGATGCTCATCCAATGTATAATGACTGGACATGACCCGAGATATCATCCGAATGAAGTCACGAGCCTTATCCATCCCCTTGAACCAAAGCTTGTTTGTGCCCTTGGGATTCCTAACCTTCCATTGTTCCACAAAATTTCGATCGTCCGCTGACAAGAAGTACTGAAAAACTCATTGAAGCTACGTGATCTTTCATGAATATCATCTTCTAATGCCTAACTGTACGCCTTTTCTCATTACCATTCTAATCTAAGTGTCCGCCTTCTCATTATCCGGAATGGAACAATGCAAAAAAAATCAAACTTAGGTAATCTGATATGATTTATCAGATAAAGAACTAAGAAACTCCCATGTCTTCCCCAGAAAATACAAGGAGTGCATTCCACGCTACATCGAATGGAGAGCATTCTTGGAACGCTAACAATGTGATCGTTGATGGGTAAATATAAAACCATCAGTTTTGTGGGGAGAATGTATGTAGCACAGCCTCTTTTATGATCACCCTCATCACTACTGTAATAATAATTAGCATAGAAGCGATGCATAGATGTCATCATCAAACGAACGCTACAGTGTATGCGCACTACAGATGCGCGAGCATCTTTACTGTCAGATAAATTTGTGTGCTCAAAGAGCATTACGTTTAAATAAAGTATTATCATTTCATCGCGAAACATCAATTGTTTGAGTGTGGATCTATATGGAATGCTGTTGTCGCCGAAAAAGGATTCTTGGTTCCGTGCATTCTGGTTGAATAGAATACACAACGTAGGACCTAGCCATCAGATGAAACATTATTTCTCTCGTTAAACCTTCGACAAACCGGTGCCAATAACCGCGTTTCCAACATTGCGTATATTCGGAAAAAAAAATCAGGTGTTCTGACATTCAAAAAATCCTTATAGGAGCCTTTCACGTACAATTCTGAGAGCGAAACGAGAGACCGTCCACTGCTGTTTGCACGGATCTCGTTTCGTCTGATCTTTAATCGCAGTGTCGATAATCAAATCAGTTGAAACCTTGTATGCTTCCACCGGAGGAATTTCTTGTTTTGATGCGATTATTTTGGATATAGTGGACGCGTAGCTGTTCCAATCACTAATTGAAGTCGAATACAATGATAAATTCAACGTGCTTGGCTGCGGTGGTGGAGTAGTCATGATCATATTGAAATTATCGCGAATATCATGCAGTAAGATAGATCGGTTATCAACGTGAAGACAATCCTACGGCATACCGTGGGAGTCGTCTTGAACCAACTGAGGTGCGATGTATAGGGGTACAATGTCTGTCTTTGATTCGGACTGGTACCAAGGATTAACTTGGCCCTGGCGAATAATGGAAAAAATTTGGAAGATCTACGTCGAAAGTTAATCGAATGCTTCGTGTTAAACCTAGGAAAATCATGGGAATGAAATATAGACACTTGGGCTTTTTGGTGTACCATGAAGAAATCCCTGTTAGTTTCTAAGATTTCCAAGATGAGGAGCCACTTACTTCGGTATTGGCACCCATCAAAGGGCACTCTCAGGCCTTTACGAGGAAATGATATTCCTTTATCGAAAATTTATAGGCACATTGGAACATGTTCCCTCAATGAGATTGTCAGACTCTCGCTCTTTAGTGGACAAGGGAGAAATTAGTCGTGCTACGTTTATATATTGGGCAGCTGTATGGCCCAATCGTTCGTAATGACGGCATGCCCTGAGGCACAAAAAGGTGAACAGGCTGACGAGCACACTCCACATGTGCGGTTAGAAATTTTCCAAAGAGAATTTTCTAACCCGAATACAGATGGTGAGGTTAAAGCCTCTATAATCGAAATTTGAAAAAAATAAGAACTCAACATAATTTTAATGACGTGTAGCAAGTTTGAGCCAAAAATCCTTTTGGTTTCATATTTCATCCTTTTCTCACCTCCTCCGAACCTGCACTTCTTTCACTGAACACGAAATTATTGCAACACAGTAGATGTACTACCAAATCTGCTGTATTGAGCGAGTGATACTCAATTGGAAGAGAAATTTTGAACATGCATTAAAAGGGTACACCACTGCAGAGCACGAGAAAATAAGCGGAGGAAATTATTGGAGTTTATAGTACTGGTTGTGATGAAAATCGGAGTGTTTCGGGCACAGCTTCAGATTCCTTGCCAAATCATCAGATTACCGTCAAACTTGTCGGCAACAACAAATTAATATTTTTTGGGAACATTTCCGCATCATTTCTGTTCCGGAAGTTAATTGACGTCAATTTTTACATACGTTTCATCGTCCATAAGGACGAATGCGTTGAATTTCGTCAGAATCTGGTAATACAACTTTCGCGATCGCGTTTGGTCGTAATACTGTGCTTTGCGGACCGTTTCGTTTTGTCTAATAGCCTTTCCGAATACGTTTATTTCGAACTGCGGCAAAACATCTCCGCGTTCGTAGGCTACATTCACGCTCAAAACTCCTGGATTTGCATGTTTTAATGACGTTTAATTAGCAAGGGACTGGAAGGTGACGTATATTTTTCAATATTAAGAACCATAGTACTCAAGGGAGAGCAAGAAGTTGAAGGAAGAAAGTTTGGAAAGCGTGGAATAGGGTCATATGAGCAAGCTTAGAGTTTCCCGGCGACTTAACCCTTTGTCTGCTACCGCAGGGGTCAGGATCTTTTGGCATTAGAAATGCGCATCACCTGGGTCTACGGTATGTTCGGACGACCGTAAAGTAACTTGGTACTTCCTGGATTTGCTTTGTAAACCTCCATGGCACTGTTACTGATTCAGTATCGCACTTCGACACTCTAACTGCCAACTTCAAGGAAATGGAGAAACCTCCCTTGAAACGTTCCAGCACTGCACAGACGATGGTTCTGGCCATTTTCAACACCTTTGCGCTCCTCGTATCCATTTCGTATCATTTCTTTTGCGCAGAATTATTTTCCTACTGTTTTCTTCCATCGGGTGACAAATGAGAAAAAGTTACCTTAATTTTTGTGCAGGATTTCTAGAGAAAGACTGTCAAAGAATGGCTTTCAGAGGATGCCAAAACCGGACACTAGGTTGTGACACATTGAACAAACAAGAGCGTAACGAAAAAACGAGTTTTTTGTCATCTTTTTGTATGAATTTCTCGCTACTTCTTTATTCTAGAAACTTTTGGAACTGTTATTGTAGTACATTTTTATCAGTGTTTTAGGTTCTTCTAATGCGCAAAGTTTTCCGTAGTGGGCAGATTATTTACAGGAGTGACACGTGGGAGCCTGATTGTCATAAGTACACAGCGTAGTTTGAACGAAAAGAGAACCAGATCGCAGGATTACAAACGATGGAATGGGTTGTCAGTAGCAGTCTCACCACTCAATGATCGTTGCTTCATTTATTTATTTATCTTCTCCTGGGATTTTCGAACCCGAGAATTTATGTTAAATTTTTCCCTGGACTTCTTTTTTTCCCAAAAGAAAATTTGTTCATGAACCGAATTTTGCAAACGAAAATTGTGCTGATTTATTCAAAGAAATGCATTTCTTGAGTGGTGCAGCTTCTCGGAAAGAACGTCTATAGAAAATGGATTCAAAAGCTTTAATTCCCTAGAAAACTGATGCCATGTGCTCCGTACAAGAATCTACAATTTAAAATTCTATTGATAACAATGGAAGGTAGCAATCATTCGAGCCATTGTTTTTTTTTCGGAAGCCAAATTGAGAATCTGACAGAAAGTCAATTGTTACGAGCCAATCGCCAAAGCGGAACAAGATGCTTTTTTCAAACGATTTCCGGACACAGGAAAGCATTTCAATAGGCCGATTCGAATTGTGATCGGAGGCTGTTTTTTTGGTTTTTGGAAGGCGATGACTCGCACTTACCTCCAATCGTGTGGGATAGTGATACCCTCAAGAATATTGTTAAGTATATTTACAAATATTCGAGCATTAAAAAGTTAACTTTCATTCAAATTAAATTTTCTTCGATAAGGAACTAGCATTTATAATATAGTCCTAAAAAACAGATCATTGGAGTGGTTATGGAGATATCGTTAGAAACAAAGCGCGATTGTAACCAGTTACGTGAACTGTTCGCATTTATTGATAGCTCTGGTGACGGAAGGTGATAGCCCCACTGTTAATCCAATTACCCATTTCAAGAACGCAATTCTAAAGTCGCCTCCATATACAATAAGCTCATTGATTGAATACATTCACATGGATACGTGCAATGTTTTTGCAGTCTCCTAATTAAAATTTTCAGTTAAAGATTTTAATTTCAATATGGAAAATATTAAACATTGCTACCTCCCCTGGTTGACGGTATTGCAAACATCATCAAGCATATTTGTGCATGTTTCAAAGTACCTCTGACAGACAATTGCTTTAAGATGGTTATTGTATTACCATTGTCGAGAGGTGCATCGAGGAGACCGAGAGTGTTTATGGGCCTTTTTTATGTTTTCTGTTTTTTTTTCTCATATTCTGCCCTAGCCCAAATTAACGGTCATCCAACAGCCTGTGCACGCTGGCGTGGTCGTTTGATGGGTCACCGTGGATTGACTTCTTTTATGGGCTATGTTTGCGAACATTTTTCAACAGCTAATGGTGTTTGTGAGCATGGCTCGCAGTGGGAGTCATTGTGTGTCGATTTAACGGTCGACTTCGTCAACGTGTGCAAGCGAATTTAAAAAAATATAAAAGTTGAACCCTAGTAGTTGTGTTGTGTTGTAATAACTGTAGATTTTAGTACTAGTGTACCATTGTTATTCGCCCGTGATCTAAACAACATTAAAACACTCCGGTAATTAAGTGAACGTTTCAGCAAACTTACAAACGCGGTCTCAAGCATCAACTCACCGCTCGCGTAGTCATGAAGCTTTCACGTCTGGAAGTCTCTGCGATCGATCCTAGCAGCCCAAACTCATGCCTTCAGTTGGATCAATTAAAGAATGACGCCAGTACTCACTAGACAATACTCAGTAGAAAACATGGCGACACGACCAGGAACTCTAGTGAAATAAAAGAACTCACTCCCTTCTAGTATCTGAACTATATACCAAAAACTAAGTATATGTACGGTTCGCACACGATCGTTCAAGAACACGTGAACGTGTGAATGAATGATCGCGAAAGACTTGAGCGTTTGCATGTTGACGAATTTGTAGCGTATATGTAACTTTACGTGCATACATTACTTTTTAAAAACGTGTGGCCACACGTCCAGAAATCCCTATCCTCGCCCTTAGTAGCATAGGCCCAATGCCTTCAGGTGGACCAAACAAAATGATGGCCCCCATATCCACTAAACAATACGTTCCTTGGCGACATAAAATCGAATTCATACAAGCAAAATCACATACACGTTAACATACAAATGCTTGAGCCTTTTGCGATCATCCACGCGACCTACACTCGCGTTCTCGCTGTCATGATAACATGTTCGTCTCAGAACTAATAAACATTCAAACACGGTCTCAAGCGTGAACCTACTATCTCCCGCGCTCGCTCGATAATGAATAGGTCGCTTTCGGATGTCTCTATCCTCAATACCAGAAGTCTAGGTCAATGCCTACAATTGGACAAATTAAATAAAAGAAAGCTTTGATATCCGCTGGATAACACGTTCCGTGGCGAGATGACCAGGAACTCTAGTGATATGGGGTAACTCACTCCCTGTCAGAATGTGAAGCATACAACGAAAACTGAATATCAGAATGACGGTCCGCGTGACTATCCAAGAACACACGCGAATATAAAATAGAATTAATACACGCAAAGTCATACACACGCACGCACACGCGACAAGCACGTCAACATACGAACACTTAAGCCATTCGCGATCATCAACGCATACCTAGAGCTGTAATCACGCAAACTTATTAACACCCCTGCAATAAGGTGAACGTTTTAGTACTGATGAAGTTACAAACACGGTCTCAAACGTGAACCCACAGGCACCCTTCGTCCTAGCAACTTTGGTCCATACATACAGTTGGATCAATTAAAAAATAACGCTTATATCCACTAGACAACATGACCGGGAACTCTAGTGATACGGAAGAACTCACTTTCTTTTAGTATCTGAACCGTACACCGAAAATTTAGCATCAGATTCACGGCCTGCGCGCGATCATCCAAAAACACACGTGAATATGCGAAAGGACACATGGTTATAAAATCGAATTCATACACGCGAATCTACACACACGTTAGCACACGCGACATACAAACGCACACGTGATCGAACTCGTTAACGTACAAACGCTCGAGCCTTTCGCGATGGTACACGCGATGACGAAGTCCGTACACTGAACCATATAATGAATATCACATTCGGAATCACGACCCGCTTCGATTGGCCTTAAACAGTGTTTTGGTGGTTGACATTTCCCGTCTCGTCTGCAATTGTAGTGAGTTATTCTGACGAGGAGCCCTACCGAGATCCTAGCTCTTCAGCTCCTATAGGACAACTTAAAAAATAAACTTTTACAAAGCTCATTAATAATCTTCCTAATTTGTCACGATCTATGGATCAATCACATAAAATCCCATACAACCCTGATACCTTCTCGTCACCATCATTCCGAAAGGAATATTTTTTAGTTTTTTTAGTTATCTGAAATTGACAACTTGGATTTAGAAATTGAGTAAAAAATCCATCTACGTCACCCGCTCATCAGACTCATTCCGAAAATAGCCATATTGATTGGGTTATAGCTAATCTTGCAGTTCAAAATGGCGTCAAACATCGATTTTGAACACCCACCCGTCAAGACCATTATTGTTAAGGTGTTCAAGATCTGTAATGTTTCAAAGGTTTTCTTCCATTTAATTCCACTATGAAACATAGTGGAATTAAATGGAAGAAAACCTTTGAAACATTACGTACATTTCACTAAGACCTCTGTTCGCTTAATTG
The DNA here is from genome assembly GCF_030247195.1 of Topomyia yanbarensis. Taxonomy (NCBI): domain Eukaryota; kingdom Metazoa; phylum Arthropoda; class Insecta; order Diptera; family Culicidae; genus Topomyia; species Topomyia yanbarensis. The sequence goes on along the minus strand of NC_080671.1, from coordinate 406,391,724 downwards.
TTCAAGATCTGTATTTTCCATTTCAAGTCTTGCATTCAAAAGGACTTCTATTTTCTAAGTTGTTTGTATTCAAAAGCATTTGGAATATTTTGTTCAAAAGTTTAATCGCGGTAATTGGAATATCCGCGTAAAAATCACATTAATTTGATAATCCGCGTGAAGGTACATGAGTGTACGGCTACTATTTATCGTTTTATGACTTTTCCCATCAATCAATGTTTCCTTGTAAACTAGTATCCAAAATTTGAAACATTTTACATGATTAAAAAAATGAACCCTGATTGGCTGTGGTTGATTAGAATCAAAACTGAAATCTAGTTTCAACTGCATCTTGCCGCCTTCTATATTGAGACCAAGAAATGAACGATTTCGAGTACACTTATATAATTTAAATGATTGAATATGTCCTGAACGAAAAAAGACTAAATAGCATCTATTCAGATTATCGATAACCAAATGTTGTATTCGGACTCACCAGTTCAATACCGTGTGGGCTTATGTTAGCTCCGAGATTGTTTATTGAATGACATTGACACTATTACCTGAGCTTAAAAAATTGACATCCCTGCGTGCGCTTGATAGTTTCCCTCGTCATTCGTTCTTTCGCTACAGCGCATTCACGTTCGCATATGTTCGGTTTCAGACGCAAATTGAATTTCGTTTCAATGCTAGCTCTGAGAGGGATTAACGAGCAAAACTGCACCAGATATAGATTATGCAGGGTACTTATGCTCGACAATGTAGCCTATGCCAACTTTGCCTTCAAACTGTCCACTAGAGTGACAGAAAAAAAATTATCCATATCCACCACCCCTGAGTCGAATCCTAGTCCCAATATGAGTACTTGTTCAAATCTGAAGCACATCGGACAAGTCTAGCTACCGGACCAACCTGCCTGTAGGGTTGGGAGTACCGGTTTTACCGTTACCGAAAACCGGTAAAACCGCCCAAAAATCAATACCGAAATTACCGGTTTTTATACCCAAAAAAACGGTATTTTCGGTAAAAAGAATACTGTTCAATAGTGTTCGAAAATTCGTTTGAGAAGAAACAAAACAATTAAATGCATATTGAAATACTTGCAGAACAATAGCGGGTCATTCAAGACTGCTACTCTTGTTTCTCACAGGCTTATTAATCACACAAAAATATTGCTGTTGTTTTATGTTATTTCGGCGAAGTATCAATTCTTTCACAGAGAATTAAACTTTACACAGATAAATGCTTCTTCATGTTATGATTGAAATTTACAAAACTGATTTTACGTCAAAATATATTTCAGTGATTGAATATTTCTCAAAAAATAATATTCTGTTCAGTTCTAGAATCAAACAACGATTCCGACGAATAACACGATTGTGGATATTTCGTGGAAGATGGTGAACATATGGGAGTCGATCTTATCATAGATTTCGCTGTTTTAATTAAAAAGATTCACAATATTGTTAATTGTTTCAGATGGTCTCTAACTAAGAACAAAATTCTTCAACGATACGTGAAGGTTGAGTTTGGAAAGGAAATCAACCTAATGCTGAACTGTACGACAAGATGGAATTCGTTGGTTACTATACTCAAGCGATTTGATGAACTGAATAGGGCTATTCAAAACGCGCTTCTGGACAAGGGTGATAAATTTGATTTGGATCAACCTGATATACAGCAAATTAAGAATGTTGTTAATGCACTGGAGACTGTTCAAACTTCTATTGAGCATCTGTGTCGTAAGGATATTAATCCCTATGAAGCAAATATTGCCCTTCAGTTCATACTGGAGCATTTGGATGAACAGAAAACAACGATTTCAGGTCAGATTTTCAATGCACTTGTGTTTCGAATCTCTGAACGTCGACTACATTTAGCTGACCTTAATGCTTATTTTTAAAACAAGCGAGTTCAACAACTTAACGACATGGACACTTTCGGAATATTTTTCCAAATGTCAAAAGCTGCGATGTAGAAACAAGCTGCTGAACTGGAACGGAAACAGCCTGTTTCCGACGTTGACTCAACAGAAAGAGAACACGAGCTACATCACTCAAACTTAAATGAGTTTTCCATCAAGAAACTCTTCGAAGAGCGGCTGAATGAAACAAGATCTTCGCAATCTGCCACAGATTCGAAATCAAATAGTTAGGGACTGGTGGTTCATTACTCAAGGCATTCAAATCGGAATTATTTTACTATGAGGCCAAAGGAGAAAAAGGAAAATATCTTAGCTTACTATATGATAACATGGGAGTAATAAAACCAACGTCCGTTGATTCCGAACGAGCTTTTTCAATATTCGGGCGTTTTGGAAACAAAATTAGATACCGGTTGAATGACGAAACACTTAATACTCTGTGTGTGCTTAAAGATTATTTTGTAAATTCTGTAAATGGTACTAAATGTAGTTGAATCAACCTACTTACCTACACAAATTCTTTGTTCTCATTTTTTTAAAATACCGGTTTTTATCGGTTTTACCGGTATTTATTTTTCCACTACCGAAAATACCGGTTTTTTAAAATGCCACGGTTTTCCCAACCCTACCTGCCTGAAGTTTGTATGGGATTTTTCGACAACCATGCACTGCTAGGCCCTATGCAAAACTTACTCAGAATCCCTTTGCTAAAAGTTTAATATCTTCTTTTAACACAGCCGGATATACTAGCAGTCTTCGACAAAGTTGTAGACAATTAAATTATCTTTCTTATTTTCACTTACATTGGTAATACGATGCATACAGTGCCACCTAGCGTCGGAAAAGCAAGCTAGTGGGTTTTCTCCATGTAAATTGTCGAAAAAACCCATATAAATTTTAGGCTCGTTGGTCCGGTAGCTAGACTTGTCCGATTTGTTTCAAATTTTGTGCAAGTACTCCTGGTAGGACTAGGAATTGACTCAGGGTGGACCGATTAGGCTTCCAAAAACTGATTTTTCTGACCAGACTCGATGTGATAAATTCGAAATATCGCGGAAAAAATGCCGTGTCTGCCATGGGGGTTTGACATCAAGTGGTTCCGTGATCACTAAAGCATTTCTCGGAAGGTTCAAACCAAACGTCCTGCTGAAACTGATTGGTGTTAAGATCGATTAAGAGAAATTCAGGACAACGTTGCTGAAGACCATGATGTTACCGAAAATAGGGTTGCGTTGTGTGTTAGTAAACAGCCGAACAGGGCCACGAAGAACAATATATTGGCTAAAACAAGCGCTTGGAAGTTGTACGAAGGGTTCTGTCGAAGTACAAAGAATCCCTTTTTCTGTATGACGTAACCTTTAATGCCAAGATTCAAACAGGTTTCCCCACAAAAAGTTTAGTTGGCCACAGCATTGGGTAATGCCCCCAGCAACTTCAAGATTATTTTTGCCTATGAATTGGCATGGAAATGGACGATCTGGCAAGGAATCTGTAGCTTCGAACTCAAAACCCAGCAATTTAACACCAATGGATGGAGTGGAAGCTGTGTCCCGAGAAGTACTATTTGTTGACTTGCAGCTTCTTTAACATAATTCGTTGGAAATAAGCATACACTTCAACTGATTTAGCAACAAAAAGCGTACCAGCAAAAGTTTATAGTTAAGCAATCGTGGACGTTACTTGTTGCAAGTGCTGTTTGTGATAAGCAAGAGTGCAAGGGAAAACATATACTACCTTTCATTAAGGTTGATAAATATCTGGCAAGATTTGGCAACCTGACACTACAGCCGAGAGGTGATATAGTGCTACCACCACTATACGGTGGATTTCTCGGACATAGATATCAATCCACCCAACTGCTCGCCATTTCGCTATTCACATCGGAAAACAATTCGGGCGTTTATTCTACTGCATAAACAAGCCCAAAAATGCACCTATCATACTTAACTGTACAGCATTGTTCACCTTAAATAGCGCCTTTGTTCAATAAATTACTGTTATACTAATTTGCTACCGTACACTGCACCGTGAACACTTTGCGAATGAAAAATTCATCATTTTGGATGACAAAAACATTTTCTACATTTTCACGCTATAAAATAATGACTATTACACTGTCAATATTGAAGCAACACTAGATAAGGTTAAATATGCCGGAAATTCGAGGCGAAGGTGTCGGTGTGGGTAGCTATTTCTGAGAAAGGTGTTTCAAGCTGACATGCAAAAAAAAACTACGGAATGGTTGAATACACAAATAAAATAAATTAAATGAATAAATAAATAAATAAAGCACAAAGGACAGGCAATATTCATCCATCGAGCATGATTACTGTTAAAAGAGTTGTGCTTACTCATATTTATAGACTCGAGTAATTCCAGTGCATTTTCGAATAGTTTTAAAAAGTTTTACGCGCACAATAAAATAGCAACAGTGATCGAGTATGAATCATTCGATTAGTGAAAAAAATTAGCGAATACTTTGTCAGAGACAATCATGACAAATCGAATTTTATTACGAATTGTTATAGATTTACCGTTCAAAAAGCAGCAACTATCTATTACGGCATGTTTAAACTTCCTCTTTGTTGCTTTCGCTTGATTGGAGGATCCTATCAAAATTAAAAAGGATGGGCAGAGAAAGTCAATGTTGTGTAGTTTCTTTGGTTCGATGCTCTAGCTCTTATGCTATCTCTGGGCTATGATTTTACTGGAGGAACACGTACCTATCCCTTTGCCGACATTGATACGCGTCCGTTTCTCATGCGTCAAAGGTTACAGGTTCGCGTTGTGCCTCTGGAACAATTCTTCCGCATGAAGGCTCCCTAGACTAGTCAGTAGAGTGCCCAGAAAAATAATAAATTTTTGAAAACTCAATCGGCCCACCCCCGAGTCGATTCCTAGTCCCATCAGGAGTACTTGCTCCAAATTTGAAGCAAATCGGACATGTTTAGCTACCGGACCAACGCGCCTAAAGTTTGTATGAGATTTTTCGCCAATTTACATGGAGAAAGCCCACTAACTCGCATTTTCACCGCTAGGTGGCACTGTATGCATCGTATTAACACTGTAAATAAAAATAAGAAAGATAATTTAATTGTCTACAACTTTGTCGAAGACTGCTAGTCAATCCGGCTGTGTTAAAAGAAGTTATTAAACTTTTAACGAAGTGATGGCTGAGTCAGTTTTGCATGGGGCCTAGCAGTGCATGGTTGTGTATCAGTACTCGACTCCCACCAACTATATATATTTGTGAAATACTCGTTAGGTTTAGCTCAATAGTATGTGCAGAAGAACTATAGTAAGTAACACGAGTCATGTTTTGGATAGAAAATTTTAGTTCCATCTGTTACCGCATAGATGGCGCCATAACTATCTTTTCATAGAAGTGAGATAGAATATCGAGATGTTGAGAAGAATTATTGCAAAATGCCTGTTCTACAACTTTGTGAAAAACACCTAATCTCTATCTCTTTCCGTTGAAAAGTTAGTGTTAGCGCCCTCTGCGCGATAAAATGTGGAACTAAAATTTTCGAATCAAAACATGACTCGTATTACTTACTTTAATTCTTCTGAACATATTATTGATCTAAACCTAACGATTATTTCACAAAAATGTTTAGTTCGCGTGAATCGAATACTGATACACAACCATGCACTGCTAGGCCCCATGCAAAACTGACTCAGCCATCACTTCGTTAAAAGTTTAATAACTTCTTTTAACAAAGCCGGATTGACTAGCAGTCTTCGACAAAGTTGCAGGCTATTAAATTATATTTCTTATTTTCACTTACAGTGATAATACGATGCATACCGTGCCACCTAGCGGTAAAAATGCGAGTTAGTGGGTTTTCTTCATGTAAATTGTCGAAAAATCCCATACAAACTTCAGGCATGTTGCTCCGGTTGCTAGACTTGTCCGATTTGCTTAAAATTTGGAGGAAATACTCCTGGTGCGACAAGGAATCGACTCAGGAATGGGCCGATGGGGGTCATTTTTTCCTGTCACTCTACTAGTCAGTCAAAAAAAGGATTTTTTGAGAAACCTAATCGGCTCACCTTTGAGTCGGTTTCTAGACCCACTAGAAGTGTATAACCTGGACAAGTCTAGCTACAGAACCAATAGGGCTTGAAATTTATATGAGAATTTTCGTCAATTTACATGAAAAAAACGACTAGCTCGCAAAAATAGTTTTATAACTATAACTTTGTTGAAGACTGCCCATCAATCCAGCCTTGTTAAGGAAGTGCAATATCTGAGTCGGTTTTGAATGTAGCCTAACAGCATATGGTTGCGAGTCGATAATCGATTCCTACAAACTTTATTATTTGTCAAAAAATGGTAGGATTTAGCAAAATAGTATGTTTGGAAGAATTTTAGTACATAATATGAGTCTTCTACAAAATTTTAGTTACACATTGAAGCTTTGCAAAGAAGAGATAGCATATGGACATGATAGAAGAACACCTGTATTAAAACTTTATAGAAGACAGCGAATATGAATCTCTCTTTGAAAAGTTAATGTTGACGCACTCCATGTGGCGAAATGTGGAACTAACATTTTGTAATCGATGTATGACTTATATTATGTACTAAAATTCTTCCTTACTATTTTGCCAAATCTAACTATTGTAAAGAAAAATTATAAAATTCAATTTGCAGTCTTCGACAAAGTTGTAAAACCAAGTATTGGATTAATAAGCATCAGTTCATGGCTATACAGAGTGGGTTTATAGTAGATCTAAAATCGCTCATCAAATCATTCACACTTTTACTGCTATTGAAAGGGGAGCAAAGTTGTGCGAACTCGTAAGCAGAAATACTTACGCGAATTCTGCAGAATGTTGTGAATGAACATTGTTGATTTGCAGAAATATTTCAACTTGGGGTATCAAATCGATATAAGTATTAATTTCTTGTCAACCCCTTCCTGCCTTCTTTCTTCCTGCGTTTTTTCAACAACTATAACATTTGGTTTAGATAAGATATGCTCACCAAAACTAGTAAAGCTATTCAATGTGACTATTACATTTTATTTGAGTACTAGCTGTTATAAATATTATCCATTGAACTGAATTTATTACAATTCGTCTTATTAGATTCCGCTGGAGCAGTGCTGCCAGGAAAATTTTACGTTAACCGACCAAACATAAAATTGTGATATATCTTAGTTATTTTTATTATTATAGTAAACTGATAAAACCTATTAATTTAGACTCTCTTCGGCTACGTTTATATGCATTAAAAAATTGGACATGAAAGAGTTAAACTGTTTTTTTGTTTTGTTGTTCGCATTGTTGTTTTTCGTCTGTTATTCGTATTTTGTTGAATTTGATAGAAGGAAAGAGACTTATCGAAACATTTGATATGTAGATTTGATATATTTGAGGTAGTGAACAGAACAACTTGGTGCACACAGAACTACATTTGAAAAGAAACCTAAAAAATTAGAAGTTCCATTCTTTTTTCACTGCCAACTAAGCGAATAAATGCGAAACTTTCGACAAAAAGAATAACTAATTCAATGACGCTTTTGTAATACTTTACGGAACCATTCGACCGCAAAAAACAACAGTTCACCGTGACTTTGAGATTATACAAATCAAAAAATCTGCAAATTATTTTGGCAGTTCAATCAGTCTGAATGCAAATACCACTTTTTAAGAACAACTTGACAAGACTGACACCACCGACCGAACAGCGATTGGGGCCGCTCGTGTAGGAGTGGTGAATCTAATTGAGCGAGTTCTACGAAATCAGTCGTACGCACCCTCATTAGAATCGCGCTAAGTGTCAACCGTAGGCGTAAGGTTTTTGTTAGCGGAGATCCATACCAGAAATGTCAGATTGCCCAATTTGTTTGCTTGTTTGTTTATTTGCGAACAGTAGCAATCATCGGTAGCTAAATTATACACCTTCAGCACGTCGCTCAAGGTACGCGAAATCTATTATAGCTCTACCTAATACAGGAACTAACATTAAGAATTTGTTTGCACTACCGCCTGTCTGACCAGCCTAACCGGTAAAAATTTAAGCATATTACGACTTTATACCTCAGAACTAATCCGTACGTTGGCTTCAAGCCTATAAAAACTGTACCTTCCAAAGCTATTATAATTATCCAGTTCTCGAGATCCGAGCACTCGGTAGGTACTTGCGAAGTTACGTGCCGCTCACCGGAACAGGCAAGCTGCCTACAAAACTGGTAATCTCTATTCCCTGATGCAAAGATTGCTAGTGAAATAGTTGTGTGCTGCTGATTATGTTTAATTTCCATACCAGCTCTTCGTTGAATAGCTAATGACTAATCGCGGCGGTACAATACAACAGTCCCTTCCGCTAGCAGCGGAACAGTTGATGGGCTGATTCTAAGAATACGTTTCTATTTAACTCATCTCTCCCCATATCAGGTAAGGAAAAGTTATGGGTTTTTCCACCCGCCCTTATTCTGTACGGCACGATGACCAACCGTATGCAGATTGCTATCACCGAACGTCTTTCTCTTTTTAAACTATCGTATTGGCATCGTACAGGTTGCCAGTCGCCAGATTTGCTATGACAACTGTGCCGTCTGAGACTAACTGATATGTGTAAACAAACAGCTGACACTACCGGGGAGTAGCTAAACAGCAAGACACCCTTTCTCACACAGAGTTGTGATTTCTTGTTTGTAAAAGGTACACAAAAGTCTCCACCTCGAGTTCAAACAATGCAATGTCCGAACCCTTTTTCTTGGAGTCTTTGTGCGGCGGTGTGGCGATTCAATTGGTTGTAAAAGCGGCTGTGTAGCGGAAAACTTACTATTGGTGCACTTTCCTACATCGCCGATTGCAGCAATTTGTTGACACTTTCATCCGCAAACAAAAGTCTTAGCCGCGCGGGTTAGGACGCGATTGAAGATGTTTGAGAAACTCACCTGGAAATGGGAGAAGAAGAAATAACAATATTAGTAAGATGATATTTTAATATGGATAAAGAAAGTGATTAATCTTTTATTTACGGGATCGACAATAAAAATCGGTTCAGCGGCACGGATATAACATTGGAAAAATTGCGAATTTTTTGACTAGTCTAACGACGTAACAAAAATTAATACGCGCTAAATATTTTTGATAACGAACGAACCTATCAAATCTAACGAAATTCTAAGATATCATAAAGCTTTGTTTCGTGGAATTAATATATTTATATAGTTGAGCCGGTGGTAGAGTGGTAAGCGTGACCGCCACTCACCCCAATGGGTCAGGGTTCAATCTTAGCCTAGGTTTTTTAAGAATTTTTGAAGTGAAAAAGCTGTGGTCACGTCTTCCTTCGGAAGGAAAGTAAAGCCGTTAGTTGGATTTTTCTATGAACAATGAAGAATAATAGAATCCCACTAACATTCACTGCATTAAATAGATTCAAAGTGTAAATTCTGTAGGTTAGGTTACTTTATATCCAATTTGATAAATGAAACACACACCCTTTCAATCTCGTAAAAAGCCAGACAGACATCTCACTCCCTCGTTCTCACATACTATTCACTTATCTGTAGACGAATGCAAATGTTTCATCGTTCAACTACAGTTCAAAGTCAGCGAAAGTATTATGCAATTCAGTGTTGCACTGCTCGGAACATGTCACCTTTGCCAAACAAAACTTGGTTTGAATTTCACGCTATCTCTACCTAGATATTGGCAACGTGACAAAGGCGGGCACCAGATGCCACCGATGGTGTTCGTATTTTGTTGAACCCTTCATCGATACCGGGAGGTGAACACTTACATCAATCAATCCCCTAGTGCACCGGTGATATACCATTCGATCCGGTTTGATTGATTGAGAATGTTTACTTTTCAGGTTTAATAGTATGTGTGTGTGCATGTAAACAACAAAGTAATAGTTTTTTTTTGAATATTCAGTATAGCTCAGTCGCAGTATTTTCACTTTCTCTCGTCATTTTCTGAAGGTTTTGAAGTTACATTTATTTCACAAGTAACATAAGATATACATTAGGGAGGCACTGTTGTATGGAAAAACGTAAGCTTGGTCAAATCAAGTCAGCACAAAGCTTTTTTGATTTCATTCAGAGCCACAAAAACTTTGGGGTTGATTGGTTATAACCCGGCGTAGAGCATTTGAAGTTTGTATGGGAATGTGTATGGGAAAACATGCTTTTTTGTATTTTCGTTTCTAGAGACACCAGATTTACCTGAAGAAGGCAACCTATAAATGATGCATATGAATAGTTCAGTTTCTGAAATTTTTTATAGCTTTTCAAAATCCAATGGTTTGAATTAAATGTAAAATCACAGGTTGGTAGGTAGGCGCTATTTAAGTCCTGTCACTAAGTTATTGTCGGATTCTGATGAGACGAAGTCAAAACGAAAATGCCATGACTTATTTACTGAAATCTACGATATTTTACTAAATAATGATGCAATGCGTTAATGAATACATCGAGAAGCCGCTGTGAAAACCAATGCGGCTCATTGTGGGGCTTAAGGGATGTTTTAGACACATATTTGCAATATGTGAAAAATATACTATTCAGCGTTCATAGGATCTCGTACACGTAGCATGCTATTGCGTGTGGAAGCTGTATTTCGCGGCGACAAACATTTATTTGCATTTTAGGTGTGGTCCACTTTGTTCATGATGACGTTTTCGTCAAAAACCATCAGCATTAAAGCTGTCTCGGCGTTCGCGATCAGATGTTCAAATGCCTCTTATACTTACGGAAGCCGAGGATAAACTGTGTTTTGGATTTGAGAGCCGTAGATGTTGTATAATCGGTTTGGACTTATTCTCCTCAATATCTTCCGAATACGGTATGCCGTTGGATTACAGTATTGTCACATACTAATCTGTCCTTGATAGGTGTGTAGTGTAGTTTGTGTAAACTTTGAATCCTGTGTTTTGAATAGTATTATCAGGTAGCAAGGAATGCGTCTTTCGACTCACATCTCCACCACAGAAACACCGTTAGGAATATCTGAGTGGTAGCTATTCCAAGTATCAGGTGTTAGAGATCTCCTTAATCGTACCGTGACATGCATTTTTTAACAACTTTGGACAATTACGCGATGTCAGATTGCGTAATCGTACCTTGTTTTAGTTGCCTGCTATATACACGGGAATCTGTAGCACAAAATTTGAAGTCAACGACTGCGGTATTGGACTGGAGCAGAGGGTATTCGTCAATTGCACTCATGTCAGCAAGAATAAAGACAATGGTTCCTTTGTCATCGATTTTAAAATGACAGTCACTATTTTTTTCCGAATAATGAATTTGATCGCATGCACTCTTAAGGGTTTAGTGAGGCATTGTCGCGTACGGTGGGATTCTATAACTATATCTGTTGTTGTTTGGAATTTTTGTTCCAGTTTTAACTTCAAAGTGTATACACATACTTTTGAATATATACGTAATTACGCAGAAATAAATCGATTCCTTGGAAATTTTATATGAGACATAAAAAAATCATGCAAGCAAGATTTTAATTCAGGAAAAAATCAATAACCTAGGCATTTTTCGAGCGATTTTGATGAATTTGAATATTACCTCCCAATTTTTATCGAAGCAAAGATGATTCTTTATAAAAATGTTATTTATAAAAATGTTATTGAATAGTTATTAGACAGGCAACAATTTTGACTTTTTTTTGTAACACTCTAAAATCGAACGGTAATTAGCTTCACATAACATTTGTCAAATATGAGCTTTTTCCGAAAACTCTAGCTTCAAGTTTGTATATGAAAAATAAGCAAAAGAAACAATAAATTTAATAAAAATGCCAGTATCATCTTGTGAATCCCAAAATCTGCAGATATATAGCTTAAAGTGTAAGAATCAACATTGCCGAAGACTGCAAATTGATCCAATTTTTGGAGTAAAAAGATATTCTCATATAAAGTAATGTGTTGCCTCTCTTTCTCGCACATGCATAGAACAGGAAATTTCAAAAAAATCCATTGGTCTTCAAAGTTAAATAACTTTATCGGGGATCCTTCAATCAATATGCAATCTTCTACAAAGCTGTTCGTTATAAAATAAGCTACGCGACCATACATTTTGAGGTAGGTAGAGTTACTGTGGATTTTTTATTGGATTTTAAGTTTTTATTTTCGAGTTTCCATATATATAATACTATAGAAACTTGAAACCTCTTGTGAATAAACTAGACCTAGCGGAAACAGCTCATATTTTGCATATGATTTGTGCATCCAATTACCAATTGAATTAGCAGTGTTCCGAAAAAAAGTCAAAATTGTTGCCAGTCTAATAGTTATGCTTCACTACGAACTTCAGATCCAATAAGAAACTTTTAAAAATCCCAAAAATACAAAACGAGACTCTGGCAAATCTTGCATCATTCAGGAAGCACCAGGTAACTCTAAATAACAATTGGCTGGCTCAAAACCTACCATAAAACCTCAATCGCTTCCAGGGAAAGTATTTCACGCACTCAATAAGGTGGTGCCAATTGCGGGAAATACTTCAAATTACAGAAAATTTCTGCGAAATCCAGGGCATCTTCTGGCAATTTCAACGAATCGCAGAAGAGCGTGTAGGAGCTTCAAGCATATTCCAGCAAACTCATGTTCGAATTTCAAGGTAGTAATAATAAACTTTAGGTTTTTTATATAAAATTGAATTAAGTACAGTGGATTCTGTACGGGCTTCCCGTCAGAATCACACTGCAATTGCGCCCAGTAAAACACTGCTTTAGGCCAATTGTAGCGTGCCGTGATTTTGAATGTGATATTCATTATGTACAGCTCAGGTATGTGCGGGACTTCGCGATCGCGTGTATCATCACGAATGACTCGAGCATTTGTACGTTAACGTGTTCGATCGCGTGTGCATTTGTATGTCGCGTGTAGCTAACGTGTATGTAAGTTCGCGTGTATAAATTCTATATTAATATCTTGTGCCTTTCGCATATTCGCGTGTGTTTTAGAATGATCGCGCGCGGACCGCGAATCTAATACACTCAGGTTTTTTTTTACGCGGGGGATACGAGCCGCGTAAATGAAAACCGCGTAAATGAAAACCGCGTAAATTTCAAAATCCGCGTAAATGAAAACCGCGTAAATTTCAAAATCCGCGTAAATGAAAACCGCGTAAATTTCAAAATCCGCGTAAATGAAAACCGCGTAAATTTCAAAATCCGCGTAAATGAAAACCGCGTAAATTTCAAAATCCGCGTAAATGAAGACCACTTAAATTTAAGAATCCGCGATAAAGGGAACCTCATTGATAGATACCGCGTAAATTGCAAAATCCGCGTAAATGAAAACCGCGCAAATTTCAAAAACCGCGTAAATGAAAACCGCGTAAATTTCAAAATCCGCGTAAATGAAAACCGCGTAAATTTCAAAATCCGCGTAAATGAAAACCGCGTAAATTTCAAAATCCGCGTAAAAAAAACCGCGTAAAAAAATACCGCGCAAAAAAAAACCGCGTAAAAAAAAACTTGAGTGTACTTGATTTTTGGTGTACGGCTCAGATGCTAGAAGAAAGTGAGATCTTCCATATCACTAGAGTTCCCGGTCATATCGCCATGGAACGTGTTGTCTAGTGGATATGAGCTTTATTTTTTGATTGGTCCTACTGAATGTATGGACCTAAGTTATTAGGACAGAGGGTAATGGTTTCCGGACGATTCATGATCGCGCGTAAACGGACGTTTGTAGGTTCACGTGTGAGACAGCGTTTGAAACTTCGTAAGTGCATACCTTATTACCGGGGTGTCAACAAGTTTGCGCGATCTTGAGCGTAGGTGTGCGTTGTTAATCGCGAAAGGCTTAAACGTTCGTATGTTAACGTGTTTGTCACGTGTATGTGATTACGCGTGTATAATTTCGATTTTGTAATCATGTAGCGTGTATTCCTGAATGATCGCGCGTGGACCGTGAATCTGATGCTTAATTTTTAAAGTACGGTACAGATTGTAGAAGGGAGTCAGTTTCCCCATATCACTAGAGTTCCACGTTATGTGACCATGGAACGTGTTGTCTAGTGAAAATGATCGTCCTTTTTTATTGGTTCAACTAAAAACATTAGTCTAGACTGCTAGGACTGCGGTTACACTTCTGGACGTGACCGTTTCATGATCGCGCGAGTGGTGGGTTAATGCTTGAGACCGCGTTTGGAAGTTTATAAATGCTACATTTACTTAACTACCGGAGTGTTTTAACGCTAGCGAAATCGCGGGCTTAAGTATGTGTGGATTATTGCAATTGCATGGTCGCGTTTGTGACCAGGTTTATGCTATTGCGAAAGCCACGTGCCTTTCTACCTATATGAGTGTAGCTAGCGTATAGTAGAGATATGCTAATAAAGGGAATCATAACATGCATAAAAAGGCGCATAAGCCCTCTCGGTCTCCTCGATGCACCACTATCGAGGCGTAATGCAATAACCATCTTAAAGCAATTGTCTGTCAGAGGTACTGTACCACTGATAGACGCAATATGCTTGATGATGTTTGCAATACCGTCAAACCCCTCAACCTTGGGGAGGGCTTGTGCTAGTGAGAGTGATTATGAATATAATTTATGATATAGCAATAAAAGGAAAGATAACATGCCGAATAAAGGAAAAATATGCAAAGAGATAAAGTAGAAGCGAATAAATAGACCGCTATTACTTTTGGTATACATGAGTAGTTGAAAAGAAAACTTCTAGAAGCACAACAAAAACAGATTGAAGAAGTAAAAGAAAAGAAGACATGTAACATGCAATCAAACTGTTTGAACTCATCTAAATTCCAGCAAATAATATCTTTTTACCATTAACGACAATTGTATTCTATTAACACTTTACCATGCTATGCTGCTGGAAAGGGATGGTTTACGTACGTCGGTAAATTAATCGCACCAAATGAGTCGAATCGAATGCACGATTTGAAAACCAGAAAAAAATTACCAACGATTACTAGGAAAGATTATTCGCTATTCTATCATATGCGCCAGTTCTCCATCGATTCCCTGAAACAGCTTTCACTCAGACGAACACATACACAGATAGACATACGACTAGCACATAACAATTGGATATCAGTACTAAAACTATAATTATATCACACTAACAGGCTTCTACTTTAACATTTCATTAACTAACCTGTGCACGATTACAAAGTCGACCGATAAATAAACACACAACGTTGTCATCAAACTGTGGAACAATGTTTCCAAACACGTCCCACACCAAAGTCAATCTACGTCCACCCGTCAGCGTGCAATCGGGGAGCAAAACGAAAAAATGGTGAAAGTTTGGTGTTCCAGAAAATTCCTGGTGAAGAAATTTTTGAAAAAAAAAAAATAGAACGGGGCTTCACAGTTCAAAACCATACTTTGTATCAAGAACTAGGGTAGTTCTACAGGGCAGATATCAATAAAAATGGTCATCTTAAATTTTCGCATAAAGTCTTACATAATATGCTTATTACATCGAAAAAAGAATCTATGCAATTTTTTAGCTCAATCGGACATAATTACGGGGTACGGAGTTTGAATATTGATTTCATATTATTCGAAAAAATCCATCATGAAATGTTGAAAATCGAATTTGTTTTTGTCGGAATATGTCTAAAAGTAGCATGAAACATCTAGTGTCAAAACAAACGAAAACCGCTTAAAACAAATTTAATTTTTTTTAGTTCCAATGATTTTTTTCGGCAAAAAATTCGAGTAATGCCTTATGATTTCAAAAAAAAAATCTAAGCGAGTTAGGCTTGGGAGCAGAACAAATAAAAAGATGGCGGGGATTTAGGGTTCCAACTATATCATTACAAAGAAATTATTGAAAAAAATTGAAACGAGACTTATCAATTTAAATCCAAAGTTTTGTGAAATTAAAAAAAAAACATTTTTGAGGTTAAATAAACAAAAACAAATTTTAAATTTAGTAATTTTGTTAAAATTTCGCAAAATTTTGGTTTTGAACTGTGAAGTCCCGTTCCAATTTTTCCAAAAATTTCTTCGCGATGATTTAGTTGGTACCCAAAATCCCTGCCATATTTTTATGTGTTCTGCTCTCAAACCCAGTTCGTTGGGAAATTTCGAAAGTTTACTTTTACTCATTTTTAAGGAGACAAAGTAACACTCGAAAATCAAATTTCAATAGTACATGCGCTAAACGAAGCGCAGGTACCATACCTGTAAACGTTAACCGGCAACCGTTTACGGAGATGTACAGTATTTTCAAACTGATTAAATTATTTTGGTTTGAATTTTCTCTGTAGTTACTATCAAATAAACTCTTCAATAACGTATCTAACATGCGAGGGAAATACGTTGCGAATTGGCTTATGGTGTAGTTGGGTGCACATTTCTCAGGATAATAAGAAAATATTGCTTGCGGAACCAGATCGGTTACATGGTGACAATTTGTTTTTGTGATCTAAATGGAGCTTGGCTCTCGGAAAGGCCCCTAGGGTGTCGACTCATTTCTGAAAATGAAATTGCCTGATTTTCCAGGTTTTTCCAGACCTTTTTATAAATTTTCCAGAGTGCTCAAACAAATCAAATTAAATTAACATTTTTCAATGTCTATCGTTTGAGCTTACACAATTTTTTCATTTTTAGTTAGTTTTAAACTTTTTATATCTTCCATTTCAATTAAACCACTTTTGGTCTTTTAACTGCCATGTAATTTAAATCTAAAAAATTGTTACCAGGCCCGAAGGATGACAAGCAAATGAGTGTATGGGACCGTGTATAAAAGGAGGAGCTAGTGTTCTGGAAAACTAAGCGGATTGACATTTTGGGGATGAATTTCCTCACAGTGTTATGTATTTTAGTCTGTGTGGAAATGGTGATGGGTCTGGGATCTTCCGTTAACCTTCTGGCAGTCGCAGTGGTGCACTGAGTGCACGCTGCTCTGAAAAGCTAGCGAATTCTTTGGGCAACTGCGGCTGTTCATTCAGTGTCATGCGCGACTTCCGGAGGATTCGATAGTGAGACAAACATTCTGTTCGTACACTAATAAAATAATAATAAAATAAAAACGTCAAATATGTTTGTGTATAATTCGAAGCATCATTAAGGAACGAAGTCATTGAAGGTATTGATTATTCCGAATTATAGTGATAGGCAGAATATGAGGGCTGAACACTTCTTCGAAAATTGTAACGTGGATATTCTACCAATTTTTCCTGTGTGGCAATGGATTACAAAACTTGGACGTAGAAGACTTCAACCATGCTTCATGATATGTAACGAAATGAAGTATTGAAGTAATTCTGAGCGATAGAGAAGTCTAAGTTTATCAAGAAATATTTGGTTAAGCAGGTCTTCTGCAACAGAGGGTGAACCAGTAAAAACTTCATACCAAAAGGAAGGTATCCCAGAATATGTACTAAGTAGGTTGTTTACAGAAACGTTTTTAACCACTTATGTGCAGTAATAATCCACTTTTTATGTTCTGGTTAGATTTGGATTCTTCTTTTTAACCTTCCGGAAGTCACGCTAGTGCACTGAGTGCACGCTGATCTGAAAATCTAGCGAAATCGTCTGAGCGCACCAGCGGTTGCTCGTTCAGTGGGCCATTTGCGCGACTTCCGGAGGGTTAATAAGGATTGCGTTGTTGATACAAAATCATCCAGCACTTTTTCACAACTTTAAAATAGGGACATAATTCAAGAAAATGTCGAATAATCACAAGAAAAAACAGACAGGTCTGCGAACAAATTATAGAAACCGGTTTTTGGTAAGTTTACTTGTGATTTGAGACAAACAGTTTTTTAGTCTCTCATTTGCCTACTTATGATTTTCCCCACCAATTCGTCATTTCAGAAATTAAGTACTCTCTAAACTGCCGTTAAGATCATATTCGTCCCATGTTCTATGAGATTTCCTCTATACATAAGACAATTATGCGTTGAACGGCAGTGAAAAGGTTGGAAATTCCATCTTTGAATATAATAAATACAAACAAATAAATAAATAAAGCGATTTTTAATGCAATATGGCAATAGCAGCACACAAAAAAGGTCACTAGTGTATATTCTATCTCTGCTCAAGCTAGTGCTATAAGTTAAGCAATCGTAACAGTCACCACGATCTATGGTGAGTGATAATACACTGCTGATTTTATTTTTGCAATGATCGTTTGTCTGTTTGTTGTGAGATGAGTGAAACTTCGCAGCAAAAGGGAGGCAAACTTCGGTTAAATACACTATTTGTTGATTTTGAAGATTGCGAAAGTCATCTTCATACAGTTCTATTATACACGGAAACCCATATTGAAAACGTTGAATTTTTAAGCGGAGTTGAGTGTTTAACTGTTAGGTAACGACATAGTACGCGAGTACCTTTCCAGATTTCAATTAAAATTACTATGTGCTTTCCATAACTAGAACCTGAAACTTGGTGACATCATTGTACATCACTAGGCACAAATTTTAGTGAGATAAAATTGTAGATGTAGACCTGAGCGAACGTTTTGGTCGTTTCTACCGCATAGCAGACTGACAGGGTAATGGTCATTACTATTATAATTTTAAACTTATTCAAATATTTGTAGGTGGTTTGGAATCAGGAAGACATCTTCTTTTTTAAACCTGCTATAAGGAATCGTATGAGATCTTGTTTCCGGACACCCGGTCCTGGAGGTGTGTCCCAGCTTTGAAATACTATTTGTAAATTTCAAAGAATACTAGCAATATGGATGTCAAAATTCTTGGGTTTGCCACAGAGATTGTTGACAATCGTCATGGGACTATTTGATAATTTGACCCCGGATAGGTCGTCACAACTTTATTTAGTTTCTTAATAATTCTGTCTGTCAGTGAGCGGAGCAGACATATGACTTCAGCTGCAGACAAAAAAATAGGGGCAGCCACCGTGCGCGAATAAGAAGTATGAAAGTTGTGCGTTACCTAATGCCGCTATGGACTAGTACTGAACACGAGTGGAATTGAGTTGCGCTTAGAATTAACTCGATGACTAGTACATGAAAGAAATTGAATAAAACAAGTTTACGCCGTTGAGAATTAGTTGATTACAAACCCCAAAATTGGTCATATAAGCAAAAAATAAGCTGCCGCAAAACAAGAGATCAGCTACAATGCGATATACTGTTATACGGTCATGAAGATTTATTTCAAGAATCGGCAATTTTTTGACGTAGGACTACGTCTTTGTTTTCGATATGGGGGTGCACTTTGCAAATTCTACAAAAATGGTACATAACGAAAAGTGGTCCAATTTTAAACGCAAATAATTCAGCTATCTCACGATAAATTTTCAATTTTTTTGCACGAATCGCCCCGAAATACTTTTAAGAATAGATTCCAATAGATAAACCCAAAGATTTTTGATATCATGGCATTAAAAATTTAAATAATATACAACCTTGTCAAGATATCGCGCAATTACACACAGAAGATAACGCTTCCTAAGTCCGGTACGACAGATTTGTGTACCTAGCGCGCTACGCTTCTATGAATGACGTTATCATCGACTATTTAAGGTTGGACAGAGAAAGAGTAAAATTCGCAAATGAAAAAAGCAGTTTTTTCCACAGCATAATCAGATCTTCATAAAAATCAATCAGCTGCACTGTAACAACATTCTACATACGCTGATTGATTTTTATGAAGATCTGACATACGGTGTGGAAAAAAAACTGTTTTTTTCGTTTACGAATTTTGCGCATTCTCTGTCCAAGCTTAAAGAACGGATTGGCCGGACAAGCTCAGTTGCCTGTTGAACGGCAGGCGGAGCAGATCACTGCGCTGTGTGTTTTCACAGCTAGTGTAGCTGAGTGAGAAGTCCGTTACACTGCTTGTGGAGGTACGCTATCCAGTGCTATGCTTTCTTTTGTGTTGTGCTCGTTTCCAGCAAACTTTTATGTACAATCTCGAACACAGTTATTCCTACACAAAATCGCTTGTACATTTGAGCCCCATTTGCAAACACGGTTAACATAGTGTCGTGATACTAGTTGTCTCTTTCGCTCTACCCATCATTATCAGCGTTGACTCATTTTGCTTTGTTCGCTTGGGTTCAATGTTTGAGGCGAATGTAGGTATATCTAATTTGTTGGCAGGGTTACTATATTTACAGATTTTTCTCTAATGTCAGAGATTTTTTTTCACAATTTTTGATCACAGATTCCTCTTTACAAATGGTAGATTTTTGACATTTTGATGAAAATTTGATAATTTTTGGAAATATTGTGATTTTTCACAGATTTTTCGGAAATTTATCACAGATTTTTTCCTGTTTCAGTTATCACAGATGGTAAAATGATATTTTTGACCGAAACACAGATTTCAATGTGGCATCCCTGTTCGTTAATGGATGCATGCGTAACCTGCATGATAGCAATCTCTGCTTTCATTGCGCAAAGACGAAAACTTTCTTAGCAACAAATTTACGCGGATCGATGGAAAGCACAGATATAAGATTAAGACCACTGCATTCGCTACATTTGTATACGTACTTTAGGAAAGTTAAAATGATGACAAAATAAAACTAGAAAGCTTGGTCTATACATGAAATGTGATTATATTGTCTAAAATTTGATTTTTCTTCACCGGTCCAGGTTTTTTACCACACACAATCGAAAAGTTTTTACAATTTTTAAAAGCTGATCTTGTGCTATAAAGATTTAGTTTCAGGTATTAGTTCGGTCACGGTTTTCTGTCTTCTTTCTTCAGATCTTCTCAGATAAGTTTAATTGGATTCTATCGCCTACTAGAAATGAAATAACTTGATAACCAAGAAGGTTTGGGTTCAATATGTAACATTCGATGTTGATTGATTGTGCTTAAGCTATTCGTAAGAAATAGATTTGATTTATTATTACTCTAAAAGTACATAAAAAGCATAGTCCTACGTCTACAGTTCGTGCAAACTCATAGGGCTGCCCCTTGTAGTTTTTAAAGAATTTATTGCTTTATTATTTTGGAAATGCAACTACATTATCAACAATATGTTCGATTTAATAGGCATAATTACTCTACCACTCTGTATCTCTAACATTATTGACCCATTATAGGCACTCAGTATCCGCTGGAATCAAAGAATCTTCTACTCAGAAACTATTCAATTTGTAGAAAAAATATTAAATAATAAAAGTTGACTTTTCGCACGAGCTCACCGAAATTGTTTTTGCTATACATATTTGTTTTTGCTATGTAACTTATGTATTCTGCAAATACTAGAAACAAATTTTGTTATTTTTTGAAATCATTTATAATTATATTGCGAAGATTAGGTAAAAGTTTCGGAATGGATCTCCAACTACTTCACGAGATAATACAATTGTAACATGTCTGTCACTGGTCTTTAGTGTAAATTTGGCTTGTTTTCAATTTATAACTGTAATATCTCGCATAGTATTTTGATATCCACTCCATATTTTTTCACAAAGAAATATTAAACATGATTATTAATATTTAAAATTGGCCAAACTTTAAAAAAAATCAATTTGTTTATAATAATTGCAGATTTCATAAGTTACATAGCAAAAAATATTTTTTTATGTTTTTTTTCGGTAAGCTCATGCAAAAACAACTTTTTGTAAATACTATTTTTTTTCCATGCATCAAATAATTTTCGAGAATGCAAGAAAAAAAATTTGAAAAGGAATTCAAATTTTGGTTGTAAATCTAACGGGGGATGACCCATATAACCATTGTTGTGAGAAGTTTATGAGATGGATCGAATATTGTTATTCTCCCTAGTATAAAATGTGTTGAGGGGAGTAAGTGCGTTCAACCGAATATTGAGCCAATATTTTCCAGACGCAGCAAAAAAAATATTAACACCAGGTCGAAATTTCTCCCTGATTTGAATACAAATTCCCTGAAAATTCCAGGTTTTTCCAGGTCAAATAGAATTCCCTGATTTTCCAGGTTTTTTCCAGGAATCGCCACCCTTGTCAGAATCACTCACTACAATTGAAGACAAGACGGAAAATGTCACCCCATAAAACACTACATAAGGCCAATTGCAGCAGATTGTGGCTCTGATTGTGATATTGAATGTACGGTAAAGATATGGGAGCGTGAAAAGGAGCGTTTATATGTTCACGCTTTGTACCACGTTCATATATTTACAAGTGTTAAAATGTTCACTTAATTACCGATGCGTTTTCGAGAGCGTAGGTAAGCCTGGATGATCACGAAGGACTCGAGCGTTTGTATGTTAACGCATTTGATCGCATTGGCAATTATATGTCACGTGCAATAGCGCATAAGTACCTTCGTGCGTATAAATTCGATTGTATAACCAATTTGGCCAATTGCATATTCGTGTGGGTGATTGAAGGATCGTGCGGACCCTGAGTGTGATGCGTAGTTTTGAGTGTCCGGTTCAGATGACAGAAGAAAGTAGAATTCCCGGTCATATCACTCTGAAACATATTGTCTAGTGTATATGAGCAATTTTTATTGAGAATGATCCCAATGAATGCATGGACCGAGGCTGCTAGGATCGACGCTGGCGGATTTCGGACGAGATGGATTCATGATAGCGTGGGAACTTGCGTTTCTATAATTGAGCACTTGAGATTATGTATGCGAGATCGTGAGGCGTAGGTGCGTACGGATGACAGCCATTACATTATCGCATGCAAGACTGAATGTGTATTATCGTGAATGGCACAAGCGGTTTTCGGTTAACGTGTTTGATTGCGTGGGCATTTTTATGTCACGGGTGCTAACGTGTGAATAATTTCGCGCGTTTGGTTTTGTTTATAATACCGTGTAGTCAACGAAAAAATTGTTTTTCTGAGCCCTTGATACGCAAAAGTGTTTTAGCCCAATTTTCTCCTCAATGGAGAAAAAAATATTTTAGCCTATTTTTTTCTCCTCAGGGATAAATATAGCATAATGAAGTATTAATTGTTGATAATTGATACACTAAGTTTATACAAACAAATACATGTAATATTGGTTGAAAATTTTTGTAAGAAAACACGTCAATCCAATCCAGCCTTGGGGAGGGAAATAACATTTACGGTGCCAAATCAGTTGCTTGCTGACAATAGACAAATCTAAATTTTGTGTAAGTCATGGATTTTCATTTCGATTTCTTCTCATCAGTATCTGGCAGACCGACTTGGCCACCAAAACATATTTGTTTTCTTTATCTTTCTAATGATTTAGATTTCTTAGTAGCAGTATACTAATTTCGATAATACCGGCGGGTACCAGTTGAAACGGATGGTTGCAAGAATCGTTAAAGTTTTGCCGTCGTCATTCTCCACAATTGATGAAACTTGCTTATGTCATTCGGTAGGTGAAAAGCGTCATGAAAAATATCATCAAAACTCGATTTACCGGCAACTGCCGGATGACAGACAGATTGGTGCAAAAGTACTGCAACATGACAAATGTAATTCACCAGCGACTTTAACTACATTATCGTACGTTCGGTGCCAGCAGTTGCTGGTTATTTTTCATACGACGAAGCAGTAATCGCGTCATTGGTTGCGTTTCAACTCTTGTAACTGGCAAACTGAAATCGTGTCGTTTGAATAGCACGCCCGGTAAAATTTAAATGGCTCCTTTTAGCAGGAAGAAAATTGAAGAAAAATAAATAACGTTCAACCAATTTTCTCTGAAGCCTTTGAGATCCCTTGTGGCTGGTTGAGGGTTAAATAGTCGCGTTGCACGAATAGTAGAACCGAGACGACGCAACGGACCTGTCTGGAAAATTTCCATCGGAAATTGCTTGTCGACCTGCCGCAAATCCACTTAACTTGTTCGCATCAAGGACTGTCCATCAGAGAATAACAACAAAAATAACTTCATCAGTGAAATCGAATAATAATCAATAGCGGAAATGGTTGTCATAGATTCAATTTGGCAAATAAGTGAATTGGGAAGCTTAAAGCCCCAATCATCCACCGAGATGCTTAGAGATGTTGAAAAATTGACAATCTCTAGTTCAATAGCCGACACTGATCGAACTCAAAAAATGTAAAGTCGATGTCACTACAATTCGTAATTAAGTTGAGCCCTTG
This sequence comes from Topomyia yanbarensis, assembly GCF_030247195.1. Lineage (NCBI taxonomy): Eukaryota > Metazoa > Arthropoda > Insecta > Diptera > Culicidae > Topomyia > Topomyia yanbarensis. The sequence goes on along the minus strand of NC_080671.1, from coordinate 406,367,856 downwards.
AAAACACCCAACCTGCATCTCCTCGCGACTTGATGGTGGATACACTCAAATGAATCATTATCGTTGTTCAATGTCGGCAGGTACCCTCCAGCTATCAAGGTCACCGAACGCTTTTTTTCGACTCGACAGACGAAAAAACGGGTTTACTGACGATGACATTCACCCTCCCAACGGTACATGCAAATTAAGGTGAAAGAAGCCAAACTGGTCGTAAACTTCATTCAAAATATCGCATATCCATAACACTCAATGGAATCTTCGCCGTCTTTCGGCCTATATTTCACCATTGAAGACGCAGCACGTAAGCCACCACCCACATTTCGAACCGCCGGGCTACACACTTTTTGGCTAACGTAACTTTCGTGTGCGCTATCGGTGCCTCCTTACCTGGCGGCAGCCAGTCAGTCACTCTGTCAGTCAACAGTAACCGGAGACCTTGGCCCCGATTTTCACTTTCAACCAGTCAGTCAGCCACCGGACCACAAACAAAAAAAAATCGGACGTAACCGCGTGTGCGGGGAAAGGAAAGGGGACCGGACTTGGATATGGTGTGGGCATGCTGCGGTATGACGGCGAAGAGTTACACGGCACACGAAGGCAGGGCGGTAGCGATGAAGCTGCAATTCATCGGTTGTTGTGGAGTCGAATATGTAAACAAAACGGTAATTAACGGTTACCTTCCCCCGGGTCCGGTCTGGTCCTTGGTATATGAAACGGCCGGTAATTTTATCGGTAGAGGATTGCCTGACCTGTACAGACTGTTGTAGATGGAGTGACCTTTTTGACTGCAACTCTTGCAGACTGTGAGGTACCTCATGGAACGGAATTGTTGGCGAACTTTGAAAGATTCGCTGGCGGACTAAGGTTAATCGTGGTACTGACTACGATTGGGACTAATCGATGGCGATGTATTGTGATTATCCAATCTACAGCATTTGAGATCTCTAAACATAAGCCGTTAGCTATGGCGAAAAATGAGCTTTGTAGATTATGTCACGTATTAAGATTCTTCCAAATATATTCGCCTTGAAAGGCGTGATTGGTTTTAAGCACTAACACGTAACCGGAGTATTTTTTATGTTTTCGAGATCGCAAACGTGTTTTCGTGAATGATCGCGGTTGCATGTTCTCGTTTGTTTTATTCCTGCAGATTATATCTAAATTTAATTCAGCCAGCAAACATTACGCATGCCACACGTAACGCACCTTATTTCATAAAACCGAGCATAATCTGCGGGCAAAGTATTGTTGTAAAATATGACCGAATTGATATCGAACAAACAAACAAACCAATTTTGACCGTCGGCAATGAAGAATTGTTTTTCCCCCGGCGAACAGAGATCTACCACCCGCCCTCACCCCCATCAATCCAGTCACGCAGAGTATCATTAGCGCGTGGATTGCATGTGGTACCCCCGACAGGGGGTAGATAGGTGTTATTAGAGGCTAGAAAAGCCTATATATGAGTGAAAAATAAAAACAAAAACAAACGCGACGATCCAAACGCACAGATATTGCGTCGGTCTTCTTTTTCGTGTGCTGCGCTTCACCATTTGGCAACCACATTTGGTTCGCACAGTCTATTACGAAAATCGACGCCACCCCCTTCAAACAGTCTCGGCTACCGTATCCACCCACCAAACAAATCCATCAGCAGACAAGCTGCAGTTGTGCGCTCTCTGTCAAGATAGAGAATGTGAGTGTGGAAAAAAGTGTCGGAAAATCAACTGAAATATGCAAAATCAGATTTCAACCGAAACACGATTGTTTGCTGTGGTAACCGGGTACAAGGAAGTGACCCAGTTTTCCGCAGACTATTTTGCCACTTCTTTTCCTACTGCTGTACACTCCTACGTCGGTAAAGTGATTGCCGGTGTGATCTTTGAATCTCGGTTTAAAGAATTGAACCTTGGTAAAGCGAAAAATTCATTTGGTTGATGCTTGTCCGGGTCGTTCGGGGATGGGGTGCAAAAGAGGAAATTTTGTAAAAATTGAGTTTTGTGTTTTCTCTTTACTATGGAAGAAAATTGATGGAAACTGATATGCTCAATGATTAGAACAATGTTTGGTCACACTATCAGGGTATCCATCTGAGACCACTGATGTTCTCCATTTACGTACATAACACTGGACCAGAAATTCCTTCTTTTTCGTAATTCGAGGTTATCCATCAAATCTAAAGATATTTGACTCTTTTTATCCGTTTAGACAAATCTCTAACTTTATGTGCGGGGTTGGGAATCGAACCCAGGTGAGCTACGTATAAAGCAATCGAGTTACCAACTACACTATATCTAGTCCAGGAAAAGGGTTTATTTTAGAACAAATTACCCCGATCTCACCCACACGCACCGGCTACAGTGAGAACAGTCAAATGGGAGGTGAGCAAATCACTCTTCTTTAAAAAGTTACAGTCGCTACTTTAGTCACAGCAAAGCGAATTGAACTTGTCATATTTACATAAGAACAAAAAGTTCGATGAAAAAAATGTACTTCCACCGAAAATATCGAGTGTTGGCGACGATATTGAGTTCGTGCAGTTCGGCTCACTGGAGACCGACGATAATGAAACCAACAGAGAAATTTACCATACTTCAAGCACCGAAAATCTCTTCCGCTAAACAAAGTAGGCTACTGCACGAAAATAACCATCTACCAATCGCTCATTAGGTCGGTTTTGTTCTATTACTTCGAAACCTGGACCGAGGACCAACGTACCCTTAACTACACGATAGTTGAATGTATATAGTATTGTGATGTATTTTTTGAGAGTTGTCCTACTGGAGCTCGGATGGGACCCCGTCAGAATCACTTACTACAATTGCAGACGAGACGGGTAATGTTACCCACTAAACACTGCATAAGGCCAAATGCAGCGGGCAGTGAGTCTGAATGTGATATTCATTGAGTGGTTCAGTTATGTGCGGGCGTACGGATTTCGCGAGTACGTGTATCATCGCGAACGCCTCGAGCGTGTGTATGTTAACGTGCTCGATCGCGTGGGCGTTGGTATGTCGCGTGTTTTTTTTTACAATGGAGAATACATTTACGTACTAACCCAGTACACGTGCTATTAGTAGATGCCAAGCTACCATACGGAGTGTTAGCTAAGTCCCAACATACTACGCTACGACCCTCCCATCTTGGCATGAGGCAGTCCACATATACGCCTATACACTCGCTCTTCTGCCTTGCTTTGGGCTTGGCTGGGTTTACCCTTTACACGGTTGCCAGACGCTGCGCCAAACCTGCCTCACCATGAACAGACCATTCACTCACTTTTCTGCGCTCGGCCTTTTTCGCTCCAACTAACCAATCACTAGTTAGTCGTGCCCGTCGTCTGTTGCTCGGTGCGCCAAATAACCTGTAGCCTACAGGCAATCTGGGTGGTTGCAGTCTAGACTGCTTTGCACTTCTCCACCGATTGACACATCCGCTGAATAAGAGTATCAAGGGTTGTGTCCCAGCCACAGACGTCAAACATTGCTCTTCTTTCGACGTCGAAACGGGGACATACGAACAGTATGGGTTCAGCAGTTTCGTCTACACCTGGGCAGGCAGGGACCTCCGCGTACCCGAACCTGTGGAGGTACTGTCGGAAACAGCCATGGCCTGACAGCAATTGTGTCAGATGGAAGTGATCTTCCCCATGGGGTCTGCCCACCCAGCTCGATATGCTAGGTATCAGCCGGTGAGTCCACCTACCTTTCGAGGAGTTGTCCCACTCACGCTACCATCTGGCGACCGAGGTCACCCTGGTGCGCTCGCGGGCTCCTCTATTTCCACGTAGCTCGAAGCACTCCTCATCTTCCCGAATGACCAGCCCGACAGGCATCATGCTCGCTATCACGCAGGATGCATCGTGTGATACCGTGCGGTAGGCAGATATCACTCTGAGGCACATCACGCAGTAGGTGTTCTCCAGTTTCTGTAGGTAACTGGTTACCCTCAGTGCTCTTGACCATGACGGGCCGCCGTACCTGAGGATAGATACGGCAACGCCTGCCAGTTACCTACGTCTACTGGCGCACACCTTTGAGCTGTTGGGTATCATCCTCGATAGTGCCGCAACAGCAGTCGACGCTCTCTTGTCGACGTGGCTGCCGAAGGTCAGCTAGTCGTCTATAATGACGCCGAGAGACTTCAGACTCCGCTGTGAGGTGATCACGACTTCTCCCACATGGATAACTGCATGTTGTGCCGACTTGCGGTTGTTGACGATAACTACCTCCGTCTTATGCTGAGCGAGCTCCAGGCCTCTCGCGCTCATCCATTCCTCCACCGTGTTGATCGCGTGTTCTGCAGTTAGTTCTACCTCAGGGATTGACTCCTCGTAGATTTCCAAGGTTACGTCGTCGGCAAAGCCGACGATTTTGACCCCAGGAGGGAACTTCAGTCTCAGAACCCCGTCATACATGAGGTTCCATAGCACCGAGCCTAGGATCGAGCCCTGCGGGACTCCGGCGGTAATCGAAACCCTTTTCTGACCGGCATCGGTCTCGTATAGCAATACGCGGTTCTGGAAGTAGCTTTCCAGGATCCGGTACAGACCCACCGGTAGGCTAAGCCGGTGTAATGAGAGCGCGATGGCATCCCAGCTTGCGCTGTTGAATGCGTTCTTCACGTCAAGTGTCACTAACGCACAGTATCGAATGCCTCGCCTTTTTCGTTGGATCGCTATCTTGGTAGTCTTTATCACTGAGTTGATAGCATCCACTGTGCTACCCTTCCGAAAGCCAAACTGGTTGCTTGACAGGCCGTCCGTACCTTCTGCGTACAGGGTTAGCCTGTTGAGGATGATCCTCTCAAGCAATTTGCCAGTCGTGTTGATCAGACAGATTGGTCTGTACGCCGATGGGTCGCCTGGCGGCTTCCCGGGCTTCGGCAACAACACCAATTTCTGCCTTTTTCATCTATCGGGGAAACGGCACTCGTCAAGGCATCTCTGCATAGCTAGCCTGAACATGTTCGGGTTCGCTATGATCGCTGCCTTGAGAGCGTTGTTTGGAACTCCATCCGGCCCTGGAGCTTTGTTCATTGCCAGGGAATTAGCCACTGCGAGTAGTTCTTCATTCGTCACCGGAGCCACCATTTAGACCGTGACCGCACTGTCTCGTAGTACAGGTGGCCAGAGGCTTGTGGCTCGAGACGGGAAGAGTACTTCGATAATCGTCACCAACCGGTCCGGAGACCGTTCTGGGGGTGAAGAGCCCCTTTGGTTTTGGCCATCACGATTCTGTAGGCGTCACCCCACGGATTCGCGTTGGCACTCTCACACAGGTTGTCGAAACACGCTCTCTTGCTGCTTTTAATGGCCTTGTTAAGGGCCAATTTCGCAGCTCGAAACACTTCACGGCGGTTCTCTCTTGCATCCTCGGTGCGGGCTCTTTGCAACCTACGTCTAGCTCTGAGGCTGGCTGATCGTAGAGCTGCAATCTCGGCACTCCACCAGTATACCGGGCATCTGCCGTTTCTTGGCAGGGATTTTCTCGGCATAGTGGCGTCGCACGCGCGTGATAGAACGGCTACCAGCGCATCCCCGCTTAGACTGTCGGTGTTGGCCGCCAGTCCCAGGGCCGCGGTGAAAGCTTCGCTGTCGAAGTGATTGGACTTCGACCCGCGTACCTGACAGGGATCTCCCGCCCTCGGATGCTGCACACAGTAGTTGATCCTAAAGCGGATTGCTAAATGATCGCTATGGGTGTAGCCTTCGTCTACCCTCCATTCCATGCCTGGCACAAGACTCGGGCTGGCGCGTGTGCTAACGTATATGTAACATCGTATATAAATTCAATTTTATAACCGTGTGTCCATTCGCATATTCGCGATCCCGCCCGGCCGTGAATCGGATAGTTAATTTTCGGTGTACGGTTCAGATGCTAGAAGAGACTGAGTTCACCCATACCACTAGAGTTCCCGGTCATGTCACCATGGAACGTGTTTTTTAGTTGATATGAGCGTCATTTTTTCTTTGATCGATCTAAAGTCCATGGACCTATGCTACTTGGGCCGAGGATAGGGACTTCCGGAGGTAAACGGTTCATGATCGCGCGAACACGGGCGTTTGTAGGTTCACTCCTGAGACCGCGTTTGTGAATTCATAAGTGCTAAAACGTTCACATAGTCACCAGTATGTTATCCTGTTTGCAAGATCGCGGGTTTAGGTATGAATGGATGATCGCGAAAGACTCGAGCGTTTGTATGTTGACGATTTTGTCGCGTGTACTAGCGTGTATGCAACTTTGCGTGTGTAAATTGTTTTTTATAACTGCGTGGCCATTCGCATGTTCTTGAACAATCGCGGGCGGACCGTGAATCTGATACTTAATTTTTAATACAGATGCTAGAAAAGAGTGAGTTCTCTCATATCACTAGAGTTCCCAGTCATGTCGTCATGAAACGTGTTGTTTAGTGAATATGAGCGTCATTTTTTTTGATTGGTCTAACTGAAGCCATGAGGCTAAACTGCTAGGACCGATGGTAGAGACTTCCGGACGTGAGCGATTCATGATCGCGCAAGCGGTGGGTTAATGCTTTAGACCACGTTTGTAAGATTATAGGTGTTACAACGTTAACTTAATTACCGGGGTATTTTAATGTTGGCGTGATCGCGGGCGTAGGTATGTGTAGCTGATTGTAATTGAATATTCGTGTTTGTGACTAGGTTTGTGTAACGGCGAAGGCTATGAGCGTTTGTACGTATATGAGCGAATATGCAATTAATTGTGTTAGTGGGTGTTAGTATGAATCTAATTTAGGATATAGTAATAATAGGGATCACAATATACCGATTAAAAAAAAATGATGCAAAAAGATTAATTAGAAGTATATAAATTGACCGATAGTATTTTTGGAATACATGAGTAGAGGGAAAGTAAACTAATAGAAGTACAACAAAAATAGACTAATGAAGTAGAAGAAAAGAGCACATGTAACATGCACTCTAACGTCTAAATGCAAATGATACTTATTTACCATTTAGTTAGAATTCTGGTGAATCGGTTCATGACATATTTTAAAAGTAACTTTTGTGCACATGTCAGAAAATTTTGTTTCACTCATTAGGGTGGCTCAAAAATAATTATTTTGGTTCTAATCGTTCATAAAATTATTTCATTGTAATGTTCTTGCGCTGAATTTGTTTTCAATATTAAAACATATTAGAAAAAAATCCGATCTCATTAGGGTGGCTCAAAAATAATTATTTTGTCGAAGCGTGCGTGAGCAGCGCGCAATGCTTGTCTTTCGTCGTTTCACGGTTCATAAAATATTTTAATAGTAACTTTTGTGCACTAGATGCGTTTTTGATATTAAAACATGTCAGAAAATTTTGTTTCACTCATTAGGGTGGCTCAAAAATAATTATTTTGGTTATAATCGCTCATAAAATTTCATTGTAATGTTCGTGCGCTGAATTCGTTTTTAATATTAAAACATATTAGAGAAAAACCCCTCTCATTAAGGTGGCTCAAAAATAATTATTTTGCAGCAGCGTGCGTGAACAGCGCACCATGCTTCGATCTTTCGTCGTTTTACTCCATCACAGTTCATGGGAAAATTCTTCTGTGGACGACCCAATTGCAACGGTTGCCTCGATTCAGGAGCAATTTAGTGGCTTTCTAGTCAGTCTTTGAATCTTGCCTCAAAATAGTTCGCTTTCCTCGATGCCTGTACATTTTTTTAAGCGGAGATTTCCGGAAAAATTCAAATTCCTGTTACCCTTTTCAGAAGTGCGATTCCAATGAGCGAACCACAGTTCACGAGGAGTATTTTTGCGCTCGCACAGGGTAGGAAGGTTTCGTGTAACTTCGCAAATCGAGTTTCTTTTTGGACATATTTCTGTTAAAGTATGTCAGCATACCTACATTCCCTAAAATATGTTTGATACGCAGATACACAAAAAGAGAAATTCTAAATTGAACCATTTTGAATTATTGATGTAATAGAAGCACTGCTTCACTCGTTTACTCGTAAGATGGAACAATATAACACAAATTCTGATCAAAACAGCGTTACTAAATGACTATAACGAAGCAAACGTGAACTCAGCTGGGTTTACTAAATTTGACAGTTACTGCGAAGGATACCATGAAATAATTTCAGACACATTTAATGACATATTTCAACATGTTGAAACATTTACTGAATTTTAAACAAACTGAATGAATACTATCAACACCTAAGTAACTACTCTTTCCACTCGGCTCCCCTCGTTTGTGCACTTGTATAAACATCGTGGATCATCCTCTCACTATTAATTGAAAGATTTGCATGTCTTCATGTCATTATTCTAGCTATAAAATAAATATTAAAATTTTATATAAAAAAAACTGCCACGCGTCTCCATTTTCCGTTTTTTTTATTTATTTTTATTGCTTATCGCAAGTTTTCGCAAAATTATCATGGGCTCATGTGGAAGAGAAAATTAAAAGCTTTCCAATTAGTATAGTGCGATAGCGGGCATTCGAGGACGTCGAAGTTGTTATGGATGTAGAAGTTCGTGCTTTATTAATTATAACAAACAGCTATTTAAACAATGAATAAACAAACTAGTAACTCCTTGTTGACAATTTTATAATGTAATTAAATCAAACGAATAATTATGCTGAGGTAACCTATGCTATAAAAACAACTGTTTCTTCGAAAAACAAAAATAACCGGATAAAGTTCCTGTGTTCAAATTATGCGAAAAACACTGGAGTTACGTACTTCTAAAAGCTGTGAAAAAATCATGTTTCATTAAAATAGCCTAACATCTTACGAAATTATCTCCGACGCACAAGCCACTACAAGAAAAATATTGATGAACATATCGCGTGACAATTATAACTGGACTTAAGTCCGGGTTCGTCCTACTGTGCGTCGGTATGAGTGCGGACAGCACGTCCGACTGAGGACCTTTACTAGTTAGAGATAATCTGTTTGAAAGTCACTCCATCGGTTTCGTACAACGAAAGGTATACAACTTTCAGCATAATTTTAATTTTTTCGTTTTTGTTTTTGTGATAATTCGTTTGCCGGACATGTAGATGGATGAAAGTAAGAACACATCCATCTTAGATTTGCGTCATGTTTCTCCCTTTGATGTTCCGGCGAATTTTCCCCTAACACTCTCGTTTACCTCTCATTATTTGTCCTTCTCGTGTCGGAATTCCCCAACTGCGAAACTGCGTAAACGCACCCTGCGTTGTTTTGTCTAACCTGAAGCAGTGTATCAGGTATATGTACCTATACGAGACGTAGAGATTGACGGTGCGGTTACCGAACCGAGTCTGATTATCAAAGACTTGCTGAAGTACGGAATTAGTCGTTTCCAGAACACCTTGCTTCAACCAGTTAGATATTTGAATGGGAACAAGTGAGTTCGTAGATGGAATAAAAACATATTCCCCATCAGTTGGGTCATACGGCCTTAAGATACGGTACTGGTAAGTGTCTCTATTGTGGAGTCTGATTTATCGACACGTCTCGCATTCAAACTGCACAGGGATAAAATCGAGCGATCTAGGCGCTCTTATACAAAAATTCCTATATTACGTGTTAAGACAAATTTCTTTGATCTCCTGTCTTGTAAATTGGGACTGATCTTCGGTCAATTATTAACTCTAGATTAAATGTTACCAATAGGATACACAGATAGGAACAATTTGGTAAAAACTATTTTTTCTATTAAGAAGAAAATTGTTTAAAACCATCTTTGCGTGTGAAGAGTACAAAACCTATAACTAAATTTGTTATGGAATTTGCGTTTCGACTTCGTCTCATCAGAATCCGACACTAACTTAATTAACGGAATAAGCTAGCGCCGGATTGACTCTAGCTCCAAAAAACGGAGACACAATTTGTGTTCCTGAGCAAACCCCTAGTCCTACGTTATGTCCCGTATGAAAAAAAGTTCTGATCGTTTTTTTAGGTTTCTGGCAAAGATGGTTTTAAGCAATTTAATAGAAAAAATAGTTTTTACCAAATTGTTCTCCACTAAGGAGAAATACAGCATAGTACATCTTGCATTGGTCTGCTGAACTTCCTTTCTTACGGGACATCATGTAGGACTAGGGGTTTGCTCAGGAACACAAATTGTGTCTCCGTTTTTTGGAGCTAGCGTCAATCCGGCGCTAGCTTAGTCCATTAATTAAGTTAGTGTCGGATTCTGGTGAGACGAAGTCGAAATGCAAATTCCATAACTAATTAAGAGATAGGAACTTATGAGCACTTTGCAATATCACTTTTTCCTTTTCAGTTAATTAGCACAATTAAACCGTCATTTGAAATCAGTATTAAATGCACCCAATGCCAATTCACAACCCAATCAGTTCCGCAGCTTGAGGTCTAAAAACAATATCGAAACAAAATCTTCACGCCTGTCTGTCAGACTACTAGGTGGTAACCCAATTTCTCACTGACGACTGCACATCGCGAATGTGCTAACCCACTTAAACTGCCCTCGGCGAATTATTGCTAGTCCGACGTAATTTTCCACAACTCCGACTAGCATAGAAAAAGTGTCTTTTCCTTTTCACCTAGTTCGGTTCGATATAGCAATAGATTTTTTACTCTGTCGAAAATTACTCAAACTTACGCTGGTGTTTGTGCCGTCAAAAAAAGAAAATTTATACTTTGCACACTGCAACGCAAGATTTTTGCAACGCCCGTTGACTGTGTTGTTGCGGACGACTGCTGGGTTCCCCCAATAGATCGAAGCAAGTGGCATTGAAGCGAACAGATAGTTGCTATTACTTTTTTTTCAATGCTTGAAGTGCGGGTAGCGGGCGGGGGCGAGGGGGTGTCTGTTGCCGGAGATTGCCGGTGATCGGCGATTGCATAATACAATAACTGCAGCCGCCGCGCACATAAACTTACACCATTTACACACCTGGTGGGTAGTTGAGTGAAACTCAATCTCGGCGATTGGCTGCACCCATAATAGACCCACCGCGCACTACTGGGGAGCCCGGCTTTTGAACATCGTGTCGTCAAAACAACCATTTTATTTATTAGCCTATTTATTTCAGCAAAGCGCCGCTTGATGGTCTATCGGAAAGCCGGCGTTTGGTCGATTGGGACACGGAGAGAAAATCGAATTGGTTGGGAGTTTTTGGGATTGAGAATCGATTGCGCCCAAAAGAAATCTGAAATATTACAATAATAATTCAGAAACGAAACATCTATTTTCTACTTTTTTCCCTCCCACCGTGTACACGGTGGGAGAGCGAAAGCGAGAGTGCACCTTCTCGCAGTGGCTACGCCAACAACAGGTTACACTCCACTCGATCGACCGGCTTGGCTTGGCTTGCGTTGCCGTCGTTGTGCTGTGTGCGCTCTGCTCTGTTGGCATAATTCGGCATAAATGAAACATATGTAATAATGTAACAGCTCTGCAATCACTGCTTGATACTCGTTCATTGGCAGGCAGGCAGGCAGATGTAGGTCTGTAAGGCATTTCGCGAGTTGATTGACTCGTGCGCAAGCTTCAATCACTCAACCACTTTTGGTACAAGTCTTTTTAGGCCCAGCTATTCGATGAATGTGGAGTATTTTTACAGCCATTATAGAGCAACGTTACGAGAACTTATAAGTTTCATTGCGCCAAGATCTCCTACTAATGAGGTAATAAGGGGATAAACTGATGTCGAATTGATAGCAAATTGGTTTAGACATGAACTTATAGGATCGACGGGCCAGTTTGAGTGAACTTGTTTCGCTCAGCAACCGCAAGAAACCAGTTCAATCCGGCTCTTGAAAACGAACTAACCTTTTTCAAATATTGCCAAATTGTCGGAAAAAATATATATAATTAAACAATTGCGTATTGCAAAAAATACAGCACATTTACCAAAAGTGAAGGTCTTCGTCGATTGCGAGTTTTCCCGTGGACTCCTGCTGCTGCAAAGGGTACTGTGCGCCGAGGCCAAAGGTAACAACAGCTTGCGGTTCGAATAATGCATCATTAGCTGTGCCTGTGCCTGCTGCTTTTGTACTGCTGCTGCTACCGACGTCGTAACCCGGTTATTTGGAGGAATAGACAGCAGAGCAAAAATAATAACAAAGCATCGAAAAGGCACAAACAAGTTACTACAATAAGAAGGGTAGCAGGTCAAATTAGGGGGGAGTAACTATTACAAAACAGTGCAATAAAGCATGCAATCTAAAGTAAACTGAAATAAATAAAATGCAGTCATTATTGTGTTGCTGTTGTTGCTAAGCGCGATACGAAACGAGAGTTTTATGGAGCGAGACACGACATCGTACTATTCTGTAACTATCGCTATTCCCATTCGATTAAAATAAAATTAACTAAAATTAAAATAAAATAAAATAAAATTAATTCGTATCGTGGGAGGTATTTTATTTTTGAACTGTCTATTAGTTGACCTTCGCTGGGGCGTGATATTTTTTTTCGAGAGTTGTCCTACTGTAGAGCTAGGGTCTCGGCAGGACTCACTACAATTGCAGACGAGACGGGAAATGTCACCCACTAAAACACTGCTTAAGGCCAATTGCAACGGGCCGTGACTCTGAATGCGATATTCATTGTACGGTTCAGATATGTGCGGGCATAGCGATTTCACGATCGCGTGTATCATAGCCAAGGGATAGAGCGTTTGTACGTAAACGTACAAACGCTCTATCCCTTCGCGGTGATAAACGTGTTTGATCGCGTGGGCGTTTGTATGTCGCGTGTGCTAACGTGTATGTCATTTCACGTGTATAAATTCGATTTTATGACCGTGTGTTCATTCGTATATTTGCCTGTGTTCTTGGATGATCGCGCGTGGACCGTGAAATTGATATTTAACTTTCAGTGTACGGTTCAAATGCTAGAAGAGAGTGAGTTCTTCCACATGTCATCATGGAACGTGTTGTCTAGTGTATATGAGCTTCTTTTTTGTCCAATTGAAGGCATGGACCTAGGCTGCTAGGGCTCAGAGTAGGGACTTCCGGACGTAACAGATTCATGATCGCGCGAACACAGGCCTTTGTAGATTCATTCTTGAGACCACGTTTGTAAATTGACAAGTGCTAAAACGTCCACTTAGTCATCGGGCCATTTTTTTCTATTCAGTTCGTTTATTTTATAGGCACAAATGCGATAGCTTGGCGGTGCCAAATTCTTTTGTTTTTTATATTTTAAATACTTAAAACTAGGAGGTTACAATGTTCAGATAATTTTTCATATTGAGAGGAAGAATTCTACAGCTATCTTAAGACTAGAAATACAGTTCTATATACAAGAGTGGGGACAAAAGATTTTTTTTTAGAAAAATTTTAAAACAAGGAATCCAGTTTGATATTCAAAAGGGGACGAATATTTTTTTACGAAATATTTTGTAGTTATCTTAAAACTAAACATATAGTTTGGTATATGAAAGGGGGAACAAATAACTCAGATATCTTAAAACTAGGGGTACAATTTTATTTACATTAGATGAGGGACAATAGTTTTAATGAAGAATAAAATTAACAGATATCTTAAAACATTCCTACAGAATACAAATTTGATTTTTTGAAGGAGACTTATGCTTGGTTAAGATATTCAAAGGGGGACTTATTTCCATCATCGGTGTAGCAGCAGTTGTATCAAGGACAGGGGAGAGAAGTCGTATAAGACGACATGGAGAGAAGAGCAGAGCTTGTAACTTTCGGGCAAACGGAAGATCAGCGACACAGTGCCTTGTCAGTAGGTCGTCGAGTACCGGGTTGGCGGATGGTATTCTTCAGACGCGGGGAAGTTATCAGACCATCGAGTTGCTTTCGCTTCAGCTTCCTTCTATGCAGGGCGATGGCGGTCGCATAGTGGCACTGGTCGGGTCTACAAGAAAGGACAGGGAGCTTCTGGAAGCGAGAAAAAAGAGAGAGGGGCTAAATTCATTGGGGCGTTATCCTGTTTGTGAGATCGCGGGCGCAGGTGTGCGTGGATGATCGCGAGGGGTCGAGCGTTTGTATATTAACGTGTTTGTCGCGCTAGTGTGGATAACTTTGCGTGCATAATTACATTTTTATAACTGTGTGGCCATTCGCATATTCGCGTGTATTTTTGAATGATCGTGCGCGGACCGTGAATCTGATACTTAATTTTTAGTGTATGGTAAAGATGCTAGAAGTGTGTAAGTTTTCCCATGCCACTAGAGTCCCCGGATATGTCGCCATAAAGCGTGTTGTCTAGTTAATATGAGCGTGATTTTTTATGACATTGAAAATGTGTTACTTCACCATCTGAGCCTAGGTGTCATTTAAAAATCTAAAATATCTCCTATGTAACGAAACTATTTAAGGTTTTCTCGCTTATAACTCCGCAATTACTTAATGAATTTAAATCATTCATACACCATCCGATTCCGAAACGACACCTAACTTGAATATGGGTAATAATGTGATATCTATGCAATAAAAGCGGTCTATTGAATATCGGTAAAATTGAAAAGTACTTTAGAAAAGGGAAAATCTCCATCAACGAGGCAAAGTCGTCAATAGGAAGCACCTAAATGGCTCAATCAAACACGCGAAGTTATAAGTGTTTTGCTCTCATGCCAATCGCGTAACATTATGGCTATAGTTTCTGGACGTTACAATAAACGGTAGACGCTATGGATTTGCGGCAACGGTGGCATCGCACACAGTTAAACCGCGTACGATTTTTTCGGGTACCCGTACGGTGACACAGAATGATTTACAAAGTGGGTGGGTGGGGTGGTTTAAAATTGAGGTCACGACTGTAGGGTGCGACGTTTATGTGCTGCTTGACAGTTTGGGTTTAATTTATTTTTATGCTTGTGTGTACGTTGCGTCAACATTTCGGATATATGTGATACGTGTTTCATCTGATGACATGCTTCTGTAGTTATTTCTAAAGCACGGGTGGACTCAACTGAATTTGCGTCTGCAGAAAGGTAGGGGTTTGGTGGATATTTTGCTGGGCGAAGACACTGAGTTATGTTAGAGCAGTTTTACTTTCAAAAAATTGCAAGGTAATCTATAGCGACTCTTGGTAGTCAACCCAAGAGTAATTCCATCTGATTAAGAGAACGTCCTGATTGGTTTTTTATCACAGGTTTGCAATATTATTTTATATCCATCGAATTTTTTAGGGCATACTTTATATGGCAGTTTCAAAGTGGAACGGAAACAAACACATTCCCAGCCAAGCTTTTAATTATTATTTGGAACAATTTTGTTTCGAACTTTATACTGGTATACGCTGCATTTCTCTTTGTTGCTTCGTTTGAAATACGTTTGGAGCTGAAATGTGTAAAGAGTATACAGTACATATACTCGATCGTTCGAGAGATTTGGTAAAATAATTTCAAGTCAAGTAACGATCTAAGGACACGTTCTGAAGTGGATCAATTATAGATTCATAATTTTGACGGCTATATAACATAAAACAAATTTTTTTAAAAGTAGACCAATCCTAGCTTTTTGCCTTTCTCAATAGAAAGGTATTGCAATTGCTCTGAAAACCGACTTTTTAACGGAGGCCCGGAGGGCCGAGTGACATATACCATTCGATTCAGTTCGTCGAGTTCGGCAAATGTCTGTGTGTGTGTATGTATGTGTGTGTATGTATGTGTGTGTGTATGTGCGCTGTGTGTGTGTACGCGAACACAATCTCACTCACTTTTCTCAGAGATGGATGAACCGATTTTTACAAACTTAGTCCCAAATGAAAGGTGCAACGTTCCCATAGGCTGCTATTGAATTTCTAATGGATCCGACTTCCGGTTCCGGAATTACAGGGTGATGAGTACGATCACGCAGAAAACGTCGATTTTAAGAAATTCTGCAATGAATGTATAATGGTGAAAAATTTTCCAAAATGTGACCACAACTGCTTCGATTTGTAGTACTAGGTCATTAACAGCCATTCAAAGTCTCTTTGGTCACATTGGCCACCATCATCGGTTCCGGAAGCCCCGGCGGAAGTATCCAAATTCAGACTAACAATCACATCGGTTTCTCGGAGGTGGCTAGACCGAATCAACCAAACTTAGTCTCAAATGAAAGATGTTGCGTCCCCGTAAATGGCTATTAAATTTTATCCCCAACCGACTTCCGGTTCTGGAGTTACGGGTTGTGGCGTGCGATCACATAGCAAATTGTGATTCAAACCGATACCCCGATGGAAGCAAAAAAGGTAAAAATTTCGCTAAAATGTCTCTCAAATAACTTAACTTTGCAGTTCTAGGTCACCGACGGCCAAACAAACTTTCGTTGACTACATTGACCACCATAGACGGTTCCGGAAGTGCCCGGGAAAAGCGGCCATCTTTCATAACTAGCAAACTCATATCAGTTTCTCGGAAATGGTTGGGCCGATTTTCACAAACTTAGTCCCAAATGATAGCTCTATTATCCCCACAGATGTCTGTAAAATTTCGCACGGATCGCTTGTATGGTTCCGGAAATATAGACTGAACGGTCCGGTCACACATGAAATTCCCATATAAGCCGGAACTCAAAATTTTTTTCAAAGGGGGGACCCCATGAAATTTCAAAAATCGAATTCGTATTTTTGATGCCAAACATCTTTAAAATGCATGAAACGTCGAGATTTTATGTTATCACGAAATTTTTTTTTTTTGGAAATCGACTTTTTGGGACTTTGCCGTTTTTGCACTTTTTTCAATGTAATATCAGACTAACAAATATCTCACTATGATGAAATTCTGCAATGAATGTATAAAGGTGAAATTTTTCCAAAATGTGACCGCAACTGGTTGGAATTGTAGTACCAGGTCACTAACAGCCATTCAAAGTCTCTTTGGCCACATTGGCCACCATCATCGGTTCCGAAAGTCCCGGCGGGTGCATCCAAATTCAGAATAGCAGTCACATCGGTTTCTCGAAAATGACTTTATCGATTCGACAAAGCTTAATCTCAAATGAAAGGTGTTTTATCCCCGTAAATAGCTATTAAATTTCATCCCGATCCGATTTCCGGTTCCAGAGTTACTGGTTGTGATGTGCGGTCACATAGCCGTTTCCGATTCAAATTGATACTCTGTTGAATCCAAAAAGGTAAAAATTTCGCTAAATGTCTGCCAAACAACTTAAATTTGTAGTTCTAAGTCGCTGACGGCTAACTAAAGTTTCGTTGACTACATTGACCACCATAGACGGTTCCGGAAGTGCCCCGGAAAAGTGGCCACCTATTAAAATTGACAAACTTACATCATCTTATTAGGGATTGTTGGACTGAATTTTACAAACTTAGTCCAAAACGATAGGTGTACTATCCCCATGGACGTCTGTAAAACTTTGTACGGTTTGCTTATATGGTTCCGGAAATACAGAATGAACTGTCCCGTCATATACGAAATTCCAGTATAAGCCGGAACTAAACTTTTTTTTCAAAGGGGAGACGCCATAAAATTTCAGAAATCGAATTCGTATTTATGATGTCAAATGTCCTTAAAATGCATGAAACGTCGAGATTTTATGCAACCTCAAAAGGAAAAAATATCGAATTTTTGCGCCTAACCGATTTTGTACCTTTTTTTTATTTGTACCTTTTTGTACCTTTTTGCCTTTCTCAATAGAAAGGTATTGCAATTGCTCTGAAAACCGACTTTTTAACGGAGGCCCGGAGGGCCGAGTGACATATACCATTCGATTCAGTTCGTCGAGTTCGGCAAATGTCTGTGTGTGTGTATGTATGTGTGTGTGTATGTATGTGTGTGTGTATGTGCGTCTGTGTGTGTACGCGAACACAATCTCACTCACTTTTCTCAGAGATGGATGAACCGATTTTTACAAACTTAGTCCCAAATGAAAGGTGCAACGTTCCCATAGGCTGCTATTGAATTTCTAATGGATCCGACTTCCGGTTCCGGAATTACAGGGTGATGAGTACGATCACGCAGAAAACGTCGATTTTAAGAAATTCTGCAATGAATGTATAATGGTGAAAATTTTTCCAAAATGTGACCACAACTGCTTCGATTTGTAGTACTAGGTCATTAACAGCCATTCAAAGTCTCTTTGGTCACATTGGCCACCATCATCGGTTCCGGAAGCCCCGGCGGAAGTATCCAAATTCAGAGTAACAGTCACATCGGTTTCTCGGAGATGGCTAGACCGAATCAACCAAACTTAGTTTCAAATGAAAGATGTTGCGTCCCCGTAAATGGCTATTAAATTTTATCCCCAACCGACTTCCGGTTCCGGAGTTACGGGTTGTGGCGTGCGATCACATAGCAAATTGCGATTCAAACCGATACCCCGATGGAAGCAAAAAAGGTAAAAATTTCGCTAAAATGTCTCTCAAATAACTTAACTTTGCAGTTCTAGGTCACCGACGGCCAAACAAACTTTCGTTGACTACATTGACTACCATAGACGGTTCCGGAAGTGCCCGGGAAAAGCGGCCATCTTTCATAACTAGCAAACTCATATCAGTTTCTCGGAAATGGTTGGGCCGATTTTCACAAACTTAGTCCCAAATGATAGCTCTATTATCCCCACAGATGTCTGTAACATTTCGCACGGACCGCTTGTATGGTTCTGGAAATATAGACTGAACGGTCCGGTCACACATGAAATTCCCATATAAGCCGGAACTCAAAATTTTTTTCAAAGGGGGGACCCCATGAAATTTCAGAAATCGAATTCGTATTTTTGATGCCAAACATCTTTAAAATGCATGAAACGTCGAGATTTTATGTTATCACGAAATTTTTTTTTTTTTTAGAAATCGACTTTTTAGGACTTTGCCGATTTTGCACCTTTTTGCCTTTCTCAATAGAAAGGTATTGCAATTGCTCTGAAACCCGACTTTTTAACGGAGGCCCGGAGGGCCGAGTGACATATACCATTCGATTCAGTTCGTCGAGTTCGGCAAATGTCTGTGTGTGTGTATGTATGTGTGTGTGTATGTATGTGTGTGTGTGTATGTGCGTCTGTGTGTGTGTACGCGAACACAATCTCACTCACTTTTCTCAGAGATGGATGAACCGATTTTTACAAACTTAGTCCCAAATGAAAGGTGCAACGTTCCCATAGGCTGCTATTGAATTTCTAATGGATCCGACTTCCGGTTCCGGAATTACAGGGTGATGAGTACGATCACGCAGAAAATGTCGATTTTAAGAAATTCTGCAATGAATGTATAATGGTGAAAATTTTTCCAAAATGTGACCACAACTGCTTCGATTTGTAGTACTAGGTCATTAACAGCCATTCAAAGTCTCTTTGGTCACATTGGCCACCATCATCGGTTTCGGAAGCCCCGGCGGAAGTATCCAAATTCAGACTAACAATCACATCGGTTTCTCGGAGATGGCTAGACCGAATCAACCAAACTTAGTTTCAAATGAAAGATGTTGCGTCCCCGTAAATGGCTATTAAATTTTATCCCCAACCGACTTCCGGTTCCGGAGTTACGGGTTGTGGCGTGCGATCACATAGCAAATTGTGATTCAAACCGATACTCCGATGGAAGCAAAAAAGGTAAATATTTCGCTAAAATGTCTCTCAAATAACTTAACTTTGCAGTTCTAGGTCACCGCCGGCCAAACAAACTTTCGTTGACTACATTGACCACCATAGACGGTTCCGGAAGTGCCCGGGAAAAGCGGCCATCTTTCAAAATTTACGAACTCACATCAGTTTCCCGAAATGGTTGGGCCGATTTTCACAAACTTAGTCCCAAATGATAGCTATAACATCCCCATAGATGTATATAAAATTTCGCACGGATCGCTTATATGGGTCCGGAAATATAGACTAAATCGTTCGGTCACATATGAAATTCCCATATAAGTCGGAACTCTAATTTTTTTCAAAAAATTTCAGAAATCGAATTCGTATTTTTGATGCCAAACATCTTTAAAATGCATGAAACGTCGAGAGTTTATGTTATCTCGAAAAAAATTTATTTATGAAAAACGACTTTTTGGGACCTTGCCGATTTCGCACCTTTTTTCAGTTGAATATTACCGTGGCTGTTTTTTCTTTTACAAAATTTTAGAACTCGAATAATGATTTATTTTCCTGTATATGGTTGTCATGTGATGTATAATAATAAAATGTAATATATGCATTTAAAAGTTTTTAATGAATATAAACAACGCACACATTCTCGTGATTCATGATTGAGAAAGGCACAATTGCACCGCTAGGTGGATTAAAATAGGTTTTTTAATTTTTTTTCGGCACACGCTGAGAAAATATATACCTTCGAGCCGCAATCGTTTATAGAAGACGTTGGGTGAGTCGATGAGTTCTATTAGTAGGTAATGAGGCTGTAGTGGTGATCACGAAACTGTTGGTACTATGTGATGACGTCATTACAATTGTTAGCGTACCCAATTAGAGACTGGCAGATCGCAGATTCGATTCCTGCTCGAGGGCATCTTTTCTCAGTATGACCACTAAAAACGAAATTTGCTTTGCCTCAAGCAGCACGATCCTACATATACTCAATGCAGGAAAGCGCCCAACATTTGCTCGATTTGGCAGGAAAGATTGTTAGATGTAACTCTTTGCTCCGACAGTATTACACACAAACAATCGGTAGATATCGTGACATATCGTAATCCCAAATCTGCAAACGGCGACCTCTAGGAAGAAGGATTGGTAACTAAGCTATATAGGTATTTTCCAATGATTGAATCTCCAAGTGACTTGAATGTGGCCGTGGATGAAACAAACTCAATCATAGTAGCAGCATACCACCTTCGATTTATGCGTGCTTTTGATGAAATGACGAAATTGTTAGACCCAATAATTTAGGTAGAAAAGCTTAGCTACTCGGCCATCTATGGATCCTGTCCTTCAGCTTCTTTCTTGGAGCAGCCTAGATAAGCCGTCGGTAGTGTCTGTTTCAACTGGCTAAGAATTGCACTACGGGTACCCCAATTCCATAGTATCATGCGACTCGTGTCATGATTAAAATTGTTTAGGGTTTTTTAAATATTCTCAATGGCGAACGAAGCCAGGGAAGAACCGGGCGAACTCGCGAGTATGCTGCATTACGCAGAGGGACGTTCATGCAGTTTGACGAATCGCAAGACAGGGTTCCACAAAGGTCCAAAAGCGTCCTCTTTGCCGGAGGAACCAAGTTCCCGGAATACCCCGGAGTGTGACTATTTCGTCCAAATGCTCTCAAAATGTCTGTCAATGTGTTTGTGTTATAAAATCGTGAGGTTTGAAGTTCCGCAAGACCCGGAAGATCCCGGGGTGTGTCCAATTTGACCAAAAACCCTCAAAATGGTCTCCAGTGCAAAATTAGAAAGTTTGACACCCCGCAAGACGGGTTTTATAATCAATCGAAAAGTGTCCTCTTTGCCGGAGAAACCAGGTTCCCGGAATACCCCGCGTTGTGACCAATTCGACCAAGAACCCTCAGAATGTTGGTTAATGCGTTTGTTTTACATAATCGTAACGTTTTGTGCGTCGCAAGACTGGTTTGAAGACTGCTATGAAAGTTTTTTTGTTTTTGGGAAAGGGGGGTAACCCCAGTACTCTTAACAATATATCCGGAACTACGGTCAGTCCTGGAAAGATGGCCTCGATTTCTAAAACTGGACAAATTTTGTGATCGTTTCCAAAAACCCGCATCAAATTTGGTTGGAACGTGGCTCAAAATAATGATTTTTGAAATTAAACATTATCAATATGATGGAGGTTGGGGACGGAAGAGTTAAGGGGGTCTGACAGCGCCAAATCAAAAAAAAATTTATTGCATATGTCGGATCTCTAAGATAAAAAATATGCTCAAGAATGGATTTACTCGAATTCAACTTGGTTCGTCTGCTAGAGCCCATCAAACTACCAACTATCAATTTTCATAGGAAGCTGATAAAATCGGGTCAAAAAGCTGATAAAATCGGGTACTGCTAAAATCGGGTTATCATTGTATCAGTTATAAAAATAGCTCCTAGTGAGATTGAAAATTAGGCAAAATAAAAACAAATGGGAATATTTATGCTATATTTTTGAGTGCTGAATTTAATGGCCTAATTAGATTTTGTATACAAGGTAGAATTCTCAAGCTATGCACTTTCGAGCCACGAATACTGAAATAAATGCTCAAAAATGCACAAATTTCGAAACCGTTAATCTTGGAGGCTTAATATCTTCGAAGAAATCTTTTAACATATTACAGTACATTTTTCGCAAAAATATAATTATGGAAAACCAACTCGTCAAATCTATTATTTAGAGTCTTGGTGTCTTCAACAAAGTTACTGAGACTGCTATTAGAAACAACTTTGATGAAGCCATGAAAGCTCTATGTATGCAGCATATCAGTGTTGACCACGAATACCCGTACTTGTCTGAATTACAAACTAGAAACAGTCAAGCTACACCATAAGTAATTAAGATGAATTTTTCAAATTTATATTAAATATAATCAGACTTGTAATAGCACATTGCAAAAAATTGGTTTTGCGCATGTGAACCAATCAGGTATATTAAGATACGTTTTGTTTTATCCTAGCATCGGGTATGTAGTACTGGGCGGGCCCCAATCAGTGAAAAATATCTGTCGCTATGATTGTATCATCAGCACTTCCAGAAGGAAGGCATCTAGGCCCGTATGTCTTCGTGTTATACTTGAATAGCGTCAATCTTTCGGTTAGCTGCCGCAAACTATCAAACATTTTCGATTTTTTCGTAAAATATTCTTACATGCTATCACGTGTTACATTTCAATCAAGTACAAACCAATGGAAATACTCCAAGCTGAGCAATTGAAAATAACTTCAAAGCAAACCAAACTCACAGTTTCCCATCTTATCAAAGCACATCATCATCGTCTTCTCGTTGTCAGTATCAATTTGTTCGAACCAGCAACGGAACGGAACTCATACGGTTGCTAAAATTAGACCATGCCACGAGCGTATGTGTGGCTGTGTATGAGAGTCTACCATCAAGTCTACGACCATGTCCGACCGCTTGCCATCCACAGCGGACCGGAGTGACCTCTATCTAGGCTGGTGAACCATAGTGCTTCCTTTTCCGTCCCACTTAAGGGCGGGTCGCACAGGAAAAATTAGCAACTCAGTACCAAACGAAAACTGGGCCATGTCTTGAAGTCTCCGGTACGCTACCGTACAGCCGGTCGAGCCGACACACCGGTTTGTTTTTATTTTTCACACTTTTCCACACTGGTGTGGAAAAACCGGCAGTCATAACATGCACTGTACGTCGTACAGACTGAAAAACACAGGGCAGTAGTGCAAACAAATTACGCGCGCGCACACACACAAACATAAATGTGCGCGCGTGTCTCGGCATGAATCGTTAGAGATACCGAGCTGGATTTGGAGCTTGAGCCGGGTGCTGTAGTTGTTTTCGGTGAAATTCTTGGAACGAACGCAATGGTTTTTTCTTTTTCCTGGACATCGGATATAAATAATTTCGGTGCAAAATATTGAACGTAATCGTAAGGTTTGAGAAAAAGTTTCGCCAGCTTTGCAAATCAGACGTCCGTAACCGATTTCGTGACCGTTAGTTACTAACAAAACATGTCTAATAGAGCAGACACATCGTAGATAATTTAATTATGACAGATAAAACCGAAATTTTCGAAACGCAACAGTTGATGGCAGATCGCACGGACCGAAGCCGACAACCGTGAAAATACAAAAGCAACAACGGTTCGGTATGTCTGTTGTGGGTTTTGAAACCGGGCATAGAATTCAGTTTGATTTCGCACGGTGTACAACGGCGACGATGACGACGACGACCACGACGACTGGCAGGCTGCATTATGCGAAATTGCAATTTTCGCGCCAAATAACACACGCCCGGTCGGTGCAACGTTTTTCCCAGCATTGATGCGTAACACAGCTCACTCCCTTTCGCTGCGTTAGGTCACCCCGCTCGAACATCGTGTTTACATGCCATTTAGCAAGTAGGTACGTAGTAACTATACGCTGGAATGAGTATTAGATGCACTTGTAGAACCGTACCGAGGGGGTTTCCAAATAAATTTTCGACGATCAAAATCGGCTATCTAAAGTATCGTTAATTTAAATTCCACAATTTTCATAAACATTACCGCGACGGTTTTTTGCACACTGCATCTTTGATACGATTATGGCGACGATAATGGGTTCCATTTGGTGTCGCGCTGCCGGTGGAGACGTCGTCGTTGTTTTTGCGCAAGCAAGCGCTTTGACGTACAATTTTCCCGGGTTTCAGCATTGTTCTTTTTTTGGTACGCTAGCCAACTGATTATAGACCCGAAACCCGATGAAAATGGCTGCTAAATCTCGTCGCAACAATGATTGATGATGTCAATGTTTTTTATCGATCCAATATTGCCAAGCAAAACCGAACTTACCTAGATGCCCGTATTTAAGTGGAGCCATGGAACGTGATACATGAAAAGATAGAGAGAGGAAGATAAGTAATTAGTTTAGGAGATCAATCAGAGATTGGTTCAGTTAACTCTTCGCTGTTTAGCTGCTAAACTTATGTCATAAACCGATTGTGTTTGGTGTGTCAGGCACATTTTTTCAATAGTCGCGCGCCTCAGTATAAATAAACGATGAAATAGTTGGACCGACGAAGGTTAAACAAAATAAAAAGTAACAAAAAACACAAGCGAAATAATGCAACTCCAGCCGGAGGTTTTTAGAGCTTGAAACGGCTGGGGTGACATAATCTGCCATTTAGGTTAATTTGTTAACAGTTGGCTTCGTTTCGATGCGGAGGGCAGGTGCAGCGACGAAGGTTGGTTAGCTAAATAATTAGATTACAGAATGGGCGTATTCTAAAAATGATTGGGAGATAAGTTAGTAATGTAATTAACCGGTGATTGTATTAGTGCATAACTATGGTAGTCTCAGGAAATTCTTGGAAGTAAAAGAAAAATTAAATATTAAATGGTGCAAAAAATACAGAAAAGAAGTAAACCCCACGGGGCAGGCATAGCGTAGTTGGTAAATCAATTGCCTTATAGGCAGCTCACCTGGGTTTCAAGTCCCAACCCCGCACATAGGTTTAGAGATTTTCTTAAGAGATTTTTCTAACCCGACGAGGTCAAAACCTCCATAATCAAAAAAAAGTATAACCCATATATAGGTCGCAAAAAATCGCGCAAGAATTGCCGAAAAGTCACTGGAAAGTCAAAGAAAATTCATGGAAAAATTACAGAACCAATTTTGGACTACCACACTAGGATTCCAGAAATTAAACAATAGGATACAAAAAAATACAAGAATGTCGTAGAAAAGCTACAGGAAAGATATTAGATCAACTCAGACGTGCGATGATACAACGGTATTATCCATTAGGGCATTGCAAAAAAAATTTTTTTTTGAATTCTCGAAGGCCCCCCCTCTCATATTGTGACAAATGCACATAATTTGGACAATTTTAGACCCCCGCCCACTTCGCTTGAAATGTTTTGAAATTGGTACTATGGGAAAATATGGAGGAAAAATACATTATAACTTTTGAAGTAGCAATCAGAAAATTACAATTTATACCTCTTTCGAAAGGAAATAATCTCAGTATTTGAATGGAGATATTTTTGTTCCTAAGAAAATACAGCAAAGTGAGGTACTGGGTCATTTTGTCCCCAAAATCCCATATTTTAAATGATTTTTCTGCTCCGTTATGCAAATCATACATATTTTGTAGTTTTTCTAATGTAAAAAATCTCAAAAATCGATCGGAGCCTTTTTGACCTTTGTCCGAATACGAGAAGTTGGGGTTAAATGGTCTTTTGTCATTCATATTAAACTTCATCATTTTCTCGTGAATATATTTATTTATTTATTTATTTTCATTTTTCATCTGACCCATGTTGGTCTACATGAAATTTAATGTTGTTGTATGGGAAAAGCCCATTTCAAGGTTCACTTCAGAAGCAGACCTGGAATGCGCGTAAAAACCCATAATGTTTTCGCATGTTTTTCCTACAATAACAATGAACTGACACTACAAATTAACAAAATTACATACAAGGTATACAGCATTTCAATAACATTACAGAAATATTTTCACATAATCTTATAAGCTAAGTCAATCTCCTAAGTCTATTCTTGAAAACATCACTAGAAATATAAAAATCGAAATGGTCATACACACTATTGAAAACATTACACATCGCCCTTATGGGTTCGTTCTGACCGTACTCGGTGCGCTGAAAGTCTAGTCTTAAAAAGTTACGTGATCTAAGGTTTCTGGGGGGTACGTTAATGTTGATTTGTGAGAGAATATCTGGGGCATCCATTTGGCCAGTCAATATTTTCCCAACAAATATCGCTCTGGATGTATTTCGCCTTTTTGCCAGAGTTTCCATATCGAGCAGACGACAGCGATCAATGTATGGTGGTAGCTCTGTTGGGTTACGCCACGGCAAATTTCTAAGAGCAAAGCGGAGGAATCTTGCTTGTCCTGTTTCAATTCTGTTAGTCCAAATGCTCATATAAGGACACCAAATGGCTGCGGAAGCTTCCAGGACAGACCGAACAAGTGAAAAATACAATGCCCGCAGACAATATGGATCAGTAAACTCGTTGGCGATTCTTATTATGAAGCCAAGGTTTCTATTTCCCTGTGCTATAACGTGAGAGTAATGGTTTCTGAATGTCAAGTGCGAGTCCAGGAGTACACCAAGGTCTCTGATAACTGACACTCTCTCTAGCAATTGGCCGGCGATGTTGTAGCTCCAGAGAATTGGATTTTTTCTGCGCGTGAAAGATATTATAGAGCATTTGGACACACTGAGAGCCAACAAGTTGCGATTACACCAGTTACAGAAAGCATCTAGATGTCGCTGAAGTTCGATGCAGTCCTCTATTGACCGCACAATGAGAAATAGTTTGAGATCATCAGCATATATGAGTTTGCACCCTGGGGGTATAACATAGCAGACGTCGTTGAAGAATAAAGAAAAAAGCAACGGTCCGAGATTGCTCCCTTGAGGTACACCCGACAAGTTGATGAAGCTATATGACACGTTACTTCCTAATTTCACAGACAGAGAACGATCTACGAGATATGATTTAAGCCATCCTGTAAAATTTGATGGAGCACCCAGTCGCTCGATCTTTGCCAGAAGAAGAGAGTGGTCTACACGATCGAAGGCAGCTTTAAGATCAGTGTATATAGTGTCTACTTGTGATCCATCTTCGATGTTTTTAATACAGTACGATGTAAATTGGGCTAGATTGGTGGTTGTTGACCTGCCCGCAAAAAAACCATGTTGGTCCTTCGATATGTATGCTTTGGTCTCACGAAAGAGCATATTTCCTACTAGGATCTCAAACAACTTTGATCCAGCGCAGAGCGAGGTTATACCACGATAGTTCGCAACATTTTGCTTATCACCTTTTTTAAAAACGGGAAACATTACTGATATTTTCCAACACACGGGAAACACTGATTGCGACAGTGATTGGTTGAAGATTAGTCGAAAAGGTGTACACAATGCGCTTGCGCATTTTTTCAGTATAATGGAAGGAATCCCATCTGGCCCCACCGATGTAGAGGACTTTAACTTGCTTATGGCAGCCATAATGTCTTCGTCAGTAAATTGAATGTTTCCAAAATTGATTACATCGCGAGGGACATCTTAAAGGCCACAGTCCACCTGAGTTGAGCTAGCCGATTCATTTTTAAACACACTCGAGAAATGTTTTGCGAACAAATTACAGATACCGCTGGGAGTATTGGACGTTCCACCTGCGAGGAACATACTGGAAGGAAGCCCATTTTCTTTACGTTTCCCATTCACAAAAGACCAAAACTGTTTTGGGTTTCGTTTTAGGTTCGATTGGGTTTGTGCTACGTGTCTTGAGTAGAGAAAGCGGTTATATGTTTTGTAGCTGTTACTGACTATAGTGAACTCCCTTTTTGTGATTGGGTTTCTTCGAATAGTGTAATGTCGAAGCGCAGCAGCTCGCAATCTTTTCAGTTTACGTAGCCGGTTGTTGGACCATGGTGGTTTTGTTCGGGGACGAGGTGCAGGCACATGTATACTGAAAAGCTGTTTTAACACCAGTGAGAGTTTTTCTACGGTAGCATCTACATCGATCGCGAAATTCAAGAAAGTCTCCCAGTCGATTGTTTGTAGTGAATTATGAAGCCTAGAGAAGTCAGTCTTCGAAAAGTTGAACTCCCTGACATCCTCCATCTCGTCATAGAGAACCAGCTGCGGACAAATCTGCGTTATCAGAAGTGGAGGATGATGTGCGTCTACAGCAACTAAAGGCTCAAGTGCCTCTGATACGGTACAGTTCATTGAAGCTTCTTCATTTATAAACAGGAGGTCCAGGATTCGATTTCGCCTATTATTCACTGTAGACATTTGTCGCATGTTCAGTACAGACATTCCGTCCAGTAAGATAGTACTCGCCCTCGAAAAGGTTGATTCAGAAGGGTCTCGGAAAGCATACCCGGAAGGAGTGCTCTTCCAAAGAAGTCCAGGCTGGTTGTAATCACCAAATAGTAGATGTGCCGTGTTGGGTTCAATGGAAGTTGCAATGTCAAGTGCGGAGTCTATGTGCTTCTGAATAATTTCTACATCACTTGTGGGATCGGGGGGAATATATACAACACCCACACAGAGATTAGTATAGGGGCCACGGATATTTACCCAGAGTTGTTCGAGATTGTGAGTGTCATTTTTGTGTTTGGATGAGAGTCGGTTGGAAACTGCAATGAGCACACCACCACCACGTTTCTTCCCTGCACTATTAGGATCGCGATCGTTACGATATACAGAGTACCTTGAGCCAAATAATTGGAGCGAGTTGATTTGATCATTCAGCCACGTTTCGGTCAGAACAATAACATCATGATCAACATCCGAAGCAGCGACGAACAGCTCATCAATTTTTGTGCGTAGCCCTCTCACGTTCTGATAGTAGATTTTAAGATGTCCCTGCAAGTTTTGTCCTGACGGTTGAACGGTGGTAGATCGAGTGATTGTGGAAGCAAATGCCTGTAAATGGGGTGGGCTTTCAACGGGGGCAGCATCTGTATGTTCTATTTCGGAAGGACATATACATTCATTGTATTTACCTGAGGAAACGGATACAGGAATTCCATGTCCTTCGAGTTGGTCTGACTTGTTTAGAGCGTTGTTATCTGACCGGAAAAGGTTGATGTCGTGTCCTTCAAGTTCTGTGGTAGACGGGTGGGTGTCGGTGACGGAGTTGACCTGATTACGTATGTTGGCAGGCTGCAATGGTGGATCAAACTCAGGGTGCACAGTATCTCGAGTAGCTTCGGGAGGACATATACCCTCTCTAGCTTTACCTGACCGGGAAAGGTCTCCGCCATAACATCCAAGTTCCATGGCAAACAGATGGGAGTCGGTGATGGAATCAAGCTGATTTCGTTCGTTTCTATTATTCTTCACTCAATTTTAATAAGCTATATCTTGTTGAACGTGGAAAATCTTTAGGATTATAACAAAAATAGATTCGTTACCGGTAAAATTTAGAAACATCAAATTATCTGACATATAGCGTCGATTCCACATTTTTATCATAAAATCGTACATAGTAACTCCATTTAACAACAAAATTCTTATTTAATTTACTACTTTTAGTGTAAAATATGCTTAGGGATCACATGAGAAGTTTCATTTCTGGAAAAATAGGGTAAGTTGAGGTATTAGGACAAGTAATGAAAAAAATGAGATTTCTAAAGTAAATATCAAAAAGTTTAAAGTTTCTGAATTTTACCTCTAACGTTTTTATTTTTGTTCTATTCCTCAGAATTTTACACGTTCAATAAGTTACATTTTATGAACATTGGTTGAAGAATAATAGATATATGCATGAGAAAATAATAAAATTTAATATGAATGACAAAAAACCCTATAACCCCAACTTCTCGTATTCGGACTAAGGTCAAAAGGGTTCCGTTCGATTTCTGAGATTTTTTCACATTAGAAAAACTACAAAATATGCACGATTTTGGGTCCATAATGACCCAGTATCCTACTTTCCCGTATTTTCCTGGAAACCAAGATATTTCAATTCAAATACTAGGATTATTTCCTTTCAGAAGAGGTATAAATTGTAATTTTCTGATTGCTACTTCAAAAGTTATAGCATTTAATGTATTTTTCCTCCATATTTTCCTATAGTACCAATTTCAAAATATTTCAAGCGAAGTGGTCGGGGGTCTAAAATTGTCCAAATGATGTGAAATTTGGCAACTGAGCTTACTTTCACATTTGTCACAATATGAGAGGGGGGCCTTTGAAAATTCAAAAAAAAACTTGTTTTTGCAAAACCCTAATCCATATAGGTGCACATGTTTCGCCCTGGAGATGAAAGGTGATAGCTCTACTGAGGGATTCCATGAGAAACTGGCCGACCGCAAAATATGACCATCGCCGATTCGAACGAAACTTTGCAGGTGTGTTCGCTGTATGAATCTCCATGATATTCTCTGGCACTTGGAATATTTTGATACAAGAGTAATTTTTCAAAAGGGCGTAAACGTTTCTACGTGTATGAATTTCAAAAAAATTTTGTTCGATTACTGTATTTTATACAGCAAAACTATCCGAGAACATGTTACAGGGAATGAATACTTCCGTCCGAAAAAAATATACACTGAAAAAAATGTCATTTTTCAAAAAAAAACAAAAATTTATGATAAAAATTTAAATTGCGAAAAAACCCATTTTTTTAAATTTTTTTATATTTTGTTACCAAAAACCTAAAGAGAAAAGAAACATTTTGATTGTTATTGCATGATGGAGAAAAAATCGGTAAAAAAGTTTTTCTAACAATAACTTCGTACATGTTTTTAAATTTCATACTAATTGACATACAAAATAGTAATTTTATTACAGAATATAATTCTAAGCACCATTTAAAATCAAAATGCATTTAACAAAAATCTTCCAAAATGCGATAGTTTTCGAGATATTGGAAATTTTGCTACTTCAAACAATCAATTCGTGTAAATATGCTCTTTTTAAAAGTTATTCGCGTTACCCCCATAAAAAAATGTCAAAAATTTAATGTTTATCGTTTTAAAGACGTAAAAGCAACCTTTTTAGTGTATTTGGATCATGGAGAAGCTTTTAATAAAAAAGTTTTCCCAACAACAACTTTTGACATTTTTTTATAATTCTTACTATTTGCAGTCAAAAATACAATTTTCTTTTTGAATATGATTCTAAACGCCATTTTAAATCGAAACGCTCTTAACAAAAAATTTCTAAAATGTAGTAGTTCTCGAGATATTTTAACTTTTGTTTTAACAACACAACTATTTTGTTTTATTACGACCTTTTCATAAGTTAGTCGCGTTTCTCCATCAACAATAATAGGTTTTTCAAAAGGCCCGTACTTCCCGACTTTCGTGCAACTTTCTCTTTGACATCAAGGCGATATTGTAAACCATTTGAAAGTTACATGAAAGCAACCAAAATATATTTCAACCATAGGGTCTGTTGATTAAACTATATAGCTGAATGATATGTTGGTTGTTTTCATGTAACTTTAAAATGTTTCACAATACCGCCTTGATGTCGAAGAGAAAGTTGCAGGAAAGTTTACGGGCCTTTTGAAAAACCTATTATTGTTGATGGAGAAACGCGACTAACTTATGAAAAGGTCGTAATAAAACAAAATAATTGTGTTGTTAAAACAAAAGTTAAAATAGCTCGAGAACTACTACATTTTAGAAAATTTTTGCTAAGAGCGTTTCGATTTAAAATTGCGTTTAGAATCATATTCAAAAAGAAAATTGTATTTTTGACTGCAAATAGTAAGAATTATAAAAAAATGTCACAAGTTGTTGTTAGGAAAACTTTTTTATTGAAAGCTTCTCCAGGATCCAAATACACTAGAAAAGTTGCTTTTACGTCTTTAAAACGATAAACAGTAAATTTTTGACATTTTTTGATGGGGTAACGCGAATAACTTTCAAAAAGAGCATAATTACACGAATTAATTGTTTTTGAAGGAGCAAAATTTCAAATATCTCGAAAACTATCGCATTTTGGAAGATTTTTGTTAAATGCATTTTGATTTTAAATGGTGCTTAGAATTATATTCTGTAATAGAATTACAATTTTGTATGTCTATTAGTATGAAATTTAAAAACATGTACGAAGTTATTGTTAGGAAAACTTTTTTACCGATTTTTTCTCCATCATGCAATCACATTCAAAATGTTTCTTTTCTCTTTAGGTTTTTGGTAACAAAATAATTTTTTTTTTAAATGGGTTTTTTCGCAATTTAAATTTTTATCATAAATTTTTGTTTTTTTAAAAAATTACACAACATTTTTTTCAGTGTATATTTTTTCAGACAGAAGTATTCATTCCCTGTAACTCGTTCTCAGATAGTTTTGCTGTATAAAATACAGCAATCGAACAAAAAAAATTGAAATTCATACACGTAGAAACGTTTACGCCCTTTTGAAAAGTTGCTCTTGAGTCAAAATAATCTTATTACCTGTGGAAAATATTTAGAGTTGCATGACGGTGAAACGTGTAAATTTTCATTGGAATCTAAGGTCGGTCACGATTTTAAAGATTTTCGGACGGATCTTCGTGGAATTCCGCTACTGTACATGCAACGACCCAAATTCAAAAATACCTGTTCATACATGAACATTCTAAGGCCGCCTTCATACACGATAAGCCTAGCGCGAAATACATCCACGTATCAATTGAATATTTGCAACGCATTCGCACTGTCAGAAAGAAAACAATATTTTTAATTTTGGCACGTCTATACAATAAGGAAAATATTTGGGAAAAATATATGAGTATTGAAAATAATATTAAACGATATCACCAACGTGTTGCGCTTAATTCATTAATTCGTGACAAGGATTCTTTATTTTGGTGGTTTCCAAAGGGGAAAACAGATAGAAATTGTGAGTTAAGGGAAGCAATCATGTGAAAAAATTTCTCCTTAGAGGCATGATTCGAACCTGCAACCCTTGGGACTCCGGCCCAACGTACAAACCCTGATGCTATCCCTGGGCTTTGATGACGTCCCAGGAAGAACACATGATTATCGCATTGCTGACCGTGATTGTACCCTGCCTCTAAAGCGAGATCATACACAACCGCAGCTGCCACCCAACACATTTGATCTATTTGATTTCCCCGCTGGATACCAAGGCCTGGGGTTTTCATTATCGTCTACTGTCAAATTTTAGGTCATTTTCCATCAGACTTCGGTGGGTGACAGAGCTAATGGAGATTTCTGGTCCCTTGCTCAGTTAACAGAGGTATGACGAGAGCAAACTCGCCGTTCGTATTAAACAAATAAGTCATTATTTGGTTTTTGACGAAGTGCCAATACTTTATTTGAGACTTTTTTGGTGGTATCCAACGGGGAAAACAGATCGAAATGGTGAGTTAAGCAAAAACAATGTGAAAAAAAAATTCACCCCAGAGGCAAAATTCCAACTTGCAACCCTTGAGACTCCGACCCACAATAAGTGAAATTATAACATCAATTAGTGTCAAGCTCAGAGGGCGCTGTAGATGCTAAGCAGAGCGAACCCAAAAATTACGGAAAAGTTACAAGTTAAGAAAAAAAAACAAGAAATAGTAGATAATAACATAAAAATGTATCGAAAAAGAGCTCTGCACAGAAAAATCACTAAAATTTTCTGAAGTGTAAGATAAATCGTAAAAATCATTGGTAATTGACAGTCACAGTAGTCACGACACTATCACATAAAAGTTATGGTAAAGAAACCAAAACTATCAGAGAATATCAGTAGTCAGTCAGAGAATATTAGTAGTCAGCCAGGAATAAAAAATCATATAAAAGACAAAGAAAACAGGCAGAAATCATATACAAACACTGGAATAGTGCTATTACAGAAAATAACTCATATAAGTGCATTAGATGCAGAGTACAGTTATAGAAAAGTCAGATAAAAGAGACAGGTGAAATAAAATGGAACAAAAAAGAGACAGAAGCAACAAAAAAGAAACAAGCAATTGCGAAAATATCACAGGAAAAATACAAAAACTACAGAAAGAGTATAGGAAATTATGAAAAAAATAATTAATGTTCAAATTAATAAGAAAAGCGGCAGAAAGTGCGGAAGTAAAAAAATCTCATAAAATCATAATCAGGTCGCAGTCACGTCAATACAAAGAAGATACTAGTATTGCTAGGAAAGTTTACTGGAAAATACAGTAAAATCACAGGAAAATGGCGGAAAGGTCTAGAACACAACAAAAATTCACTTAACGATCTCTAGTGACACTGTCTAATCACAGCTAACTGTTGTAAAAATCAACACCTAAATCAGTCTATCTTCTCATCTTATCCAGAGCAGCAGCTAACAATCGTTTCGCTCACGATACCAGAGAAGCAATCAAATCTACCAGTACATATAATAACTACTCATCGTTGCCCCTACCCGTTGTGTGAAGTAGTGATGAAAGTCGATTAGTGGCAAAAAATAAACCCCGTCGGGCCACCCCTGAGTCCATTCGTTGTTCCACCAGGAGTGTCTGCTTCCAATTTGAATCAAATCGAACAAGCTACCGGACCAATGTGTTCCAAGTTTGCATGTGATTTTTAGAATTTAAATGGAGAAAATCCACTAATTTGCATTTCTACCGCTAGGTGGCATTGTACCCGATCTGAATACAATTATTATAACAGAATGCAAGTTAAAATAAGTTAAAATAAGAGCAAATTATAACAAAGTACAGCGCGAGATACAGTTGTTTTGAAATCTTTTTGTTATGTGTTTATTAGTGCTAACGCATTCACTTAATCATCGGGGTGTTTTCATGTATGCGAGACTGCGGACTTTGGTGTAAGTGGATGATCGCGAAGGTCTCAAGCGTTTGTATGTTAACGTGCTGAACGCTAGCAGAGTGCGAGGTTCATCAGGTACCCGGACATATCGCCATGAGACGCGTTGTTTAGTGGATATGATTCTTTTGATTGGCAGCATAATTAAAGAACATTACATAAAGGTCGCAGTAAATTAACAGCAATCACTAGAAAGTTACGGAAAAGTCCCAAATCCCGAAGAAAATTCATCACTAAAGCTTTTGATTTCGATTAAAATATTTATTCGGAGAAAAGCGTGCTTTTTATTTGAGAAGTTATCTGCATCTAGTTTTAACATGTAATGAATGTGATTCCAAGCTTAGAAAGATAAGAATGTTCGTCACCGCAGGAATATTGCCCAAAACAAATTGACATCCTACACTGGACAAAAAAGGCGTTCAAAGTCAATTTAAAGCAAAACTATAGAATTACAACAAAAATAACAAAGCTCCAGAAAGTCGTGCGAATTCCCAAGAAGTTGAAGAAAAAATACAGACAAGTTACAGCAATCAAACACGCGAAAATCGCAGAAGTCACAGAAAGAACGCAAAAATGTGACAGGAAATAATTACAAAAATAAGACAAGAAAAAA